>NC_068938.1:35054359-35391859 GCF_016801865.2 Culex pipiens pallens | reverse complement strand
AAATCATGGTAATATTACATCTGGGAAGGGGTACATCTTTTATGTCAGAAAAAATGTATAATTTTACATCTGGAAATGTGTAATTTTACCACTTTTCTGTTGTAATGTCATTTTTTCAGTCTAAATTGAGGTAAAATTATATCATAAAAGAGGTAATATTCAACCTTCCAAAATTAAAGCTTCCAAATTTACATTATTTTTTTCTGTGTACTCGTTTGAACAGATTTTCCAGCATCAGCTTTCGTGAAATGGGTGTGAAACGGGTGCGAGGTAGTAAACACTTGGGTGAATGCCGCTTCCATTTAGTTTTTCCCGGAAAAGCCTTCAGTTTGAAGTAGTGATTCAGTTGCAAACTGAATCTAACGCTGGAAAATTTGAAAGTTTAAGCATATTTTTAAAATGTTTGTTTTTAGAATCTGCAAATAAAATCTTACAAAAACTCTATCAGTTTTTAGCTGCAACAAAACAATTTTTTTGAGTAAATCCAATTTTTTTTCCATCGTTGTTTTGAATTCAAAAAATTCTACAAGCGATAGATGTCATCTAGAGATGACATTTCTTCCTAACCTTTGCGCTCTTTCTTAGAAAGATGGTTAGAACTGAAAGGAAAACAACAAAAGACACCGGTTATGGAGCAAGCCCGTGAACTTTTCCCGACTCCCTTAAGATTCGCACCTTCGGGGACGACCTTTAGGTTATTTTGAATTATCAACCCTGTGGAAACAGGGAAGAATTCACGTGTTCATGCAATAAAATAATTTCCTGAGAAATTTCCCCACTTTAAAACGTTTTCTGTGGTAGCAGTTTTGTGGCAACATTCACTCTCGTTTCCACATTTCAGCTGTTTTAATTTGGCCAACTTTGAGCCCATCCTGAGCGAGGTTTCACCCCACCCCATATACCTTCGGAACGACTCAAAAGTCAGCCACGGCAAAATGGCTTCGCGCCAAAACATTCACAGACGTGGGGCTTCTCTCGTGATATATGCTGGATTATAATGTGAAAATAAAACCATGAAAACGCGCTTGCGGAATACTTGATCACCTATTAAAATTCTCCTGCCTCATTTCGAAGCAGAAGCAGGTCGAAAGCTACCCTCTCTCTCTCTCTCTCCTGCTTTTGCACGTGGGTGAAGGTGGGACGGCCGAGAGGGAGCTACAATGATAATAACGTGATCAGCCCAAAAGTGGATCCCCTTCTAAGATTCCGACTCGATAAAAAGTATTTATGGCGAAAGCTTTTCATTTCGTACGTAATTACGTGCCCGTGGACCATCATTAAGCTCGCAGCTGGAAAACAGTAAGAAAAACACACGTTAAATTAGAATGTATTTTTAATTTATAATTTTAGATCGGTTTTAGTGACCAGGACTTTACTTTGGCCTTTTCATATTCGAAAAGCCATCATATTTCTTTCTGTGTAATTTGCAACAATCTCATGCGGGAGAGGGTGCCCACCAGAAATGATCTCCAATCACAGCAGCAAAAGCTTTAACTTTGTGAGGAAAGAGCTTTTGCTTTCTCTGATTAGGGTGGGTGGATTGTGCGAGTGTTCTTGGCGTTTGCAAACAGGCTGTGGGGGGCGAGTAGGAAAGCAAAAAGGGTTAATTAAATAAGCAGCGCATAGATTACGTTTTATTAGTCAAGTTTTATGAGTAATGCTCTTTCGCAGGAAAGCCATTTGCTGCTTGTTGCGCCGCGCTCGCAAAGTTTTCCCAGAGGGTGGAAAATTGGCATCGAGGTGACAACAAGGCGGGAGTGATTGAGGAGTGTGTGTGTGTGTGCACTGTTGAGTAGGTGTGGTGTTTTGAGTGAAGGTGTTGACAGTGTCTTTCCAGAGAATAAATTAAACTTTGAGGAGAAGAATATCTACAAGTAATCTGAAAAGAAGTATAAAAAGTATGTTGTATGTCATATTCAAGTCGCGACGACGATTTTTTTTTATTGGTCAAATGAAGTTTATTATGTTCAGTTTTGGTTTTGGTTTTGGTTTTGGTTTTGGTTTTGGTTTTGGTTTTGGTTTTGGTTTTGGTTTTGGTTTTGGTTTTGGTTTTGGTTTTGGTTTTGGTTTTGGTTTTGGTTTTGGTTTTGGTTTTGGTTTTGGTTTTGGTTTTGGTTTTGGTTTTGGTTTTGGTTTTGGTTTTGGTTCATAGAGTTTTTTTAATGTTTTTAAAATTCACGGAATGGCTTGCTTTCGAATCGATTTTTATTTTTGGTGAATTAATTACTAAATCCAAAACACTTACCTACGACAGATTGATTGAAATAAAAACCCTTCTCGCCAGAACCTTTCATTAGCTCCAAAATACGCCATTTGAACTTTCATCAGAACCCAAATACGCCGTTTGAAGGTCAAATTGAACTGCTATCAGCATCGGTATCCGAAGGCAAATATTTGGTTTAGACCTGCAAACGTTAACTTTCCACGCCGACCAACTGCCTGATATCGGTATCTATTTTCGTTTCGATTCCTAGAAACTTCTCAGTAAAGTCAATTAATTCCCACCAGCTCAGTCGCCGATCCTACTCTCTCTGTCTCTCCCAGAACAAGCTTATCGATTTCGCATGTAAACAACGACCTCTTCCCAAAAGGATCGACTTTCCACCTCCAGCAGCAGCCCAAGACTGAGGTGGGGGAGGGGGAGTAGGGGTCGGTCAGTAAAAAGGGTTCGAATTCGGTCGAAACTTTTCAACATTTCATCGCAGAAAAAGGTTCACCGTTGTTTCTAATTTGCTGATACACGAAACGTAATGGAGTGGGTGTTTTTTGCGAGCATAAGTGTGTGAGAGTGTATTTTCAAAAGCTTTACCTTTGCCACCCTCCTACCACCTGGTCCTCACCTGCGGCAAACAAGCCAAATCCGGCCATCTGCGTGTGTTGTACGAGCATGTAAATATGGTTCATCCTTGATTCGGGACCGAAATCCTTTCAACTTTTCAAAACGCTTTCCCAGTACTGTCAGTTTTAGCTTTATACTCTTTTTAATGCTTTGTTTCAAGATTCTTAAGTCTTTAGCTTTTTATCTTTTTTTTTAATTTCTTAGTTGAGTAGATCTTCATTCATATTTCAAGTTCAGATTAAATTTCAAGTTAAAATAATATAAAAGTTGACAAACCCTGACCAAAATCGTATTATCTCGCCAAGTAACCGTCGTATTCAAATTCAGCCCATTTCCCCCGAAACCCTCTCAGGATATCAAATCCCAATCCCCCGTCCCAAGAAACTCGATGAAAGGTTCCGGAATTTTATTTGACCGATACTTAAACAAATAGAGAAGAAGCTCCCAAAAAAACGCACCAAACAAGCTTTCACCGGTGCTGGTGCACATCCCTACCCGTTATCCTTATCAAAAGAGCATAAAATAAAGTGTTGAAATAACATAGAACGTAAAATTTTATGATCTCACCGAAATCCTCTCCGGTTTCGTGTCGTATGTGGGTGTGGATGTGAGTGCGGTTTGTTTCGTCGACGTTTGAGCGATGCTGACTTGGGCTTGGTTTTTGAGGGCAGGGGGTTGGCTGGAGCCAAGGTAACTCTCGCAGTGCAGGGTTGACGCACTTGGCCTGATGACGAGAGGAAGCTGCGAGGGCTGGGGACCAGTTTTGATCCCTGCGCTGCTACCGGTGGATGTGGGGTACGGGGACTTACTTTTGGTTTGGATTTTTTTTTTGCGCTTTCAATATTTCACACATTTGCGTAAATGAGTTTTGATCATTGCCTTATTTTGAGAACAGAAATAGAAATAACTGTTAGATTTGTCATTGAAATGCTACTTCAAATTTTAATATTATGTATTATATATTATAATATTATAATAAACAGTCCAGACTCGATTATCCGAAGACTCAATTATCTGGAGTTTCGTTTATCCGAAGTTCGATTATTCGAAGGTTTGTATGGGACTTGGGATAATTAAATCACGAACAATTTTTTTTATGTTTTTTTATTTTCTAACATTAAAAATTAAATTCGAGTTCTGTGACCCCATTTTAGCCAAATTTGAATGGTCGATTGCCTGTAAAATAAAAAAAATGAGCTTTTTCAATATTTCATCATCACCATATTGGCCGTCATCTTAGATTTAAAAATTCTAAATCACTTTAAAGTCGTTTAAGGGTCATACTAAAGCTCAACAATCAAAAATAAGACAACGAAATATTTGTTTATGCAACAAGTTGCAAAAAGAAGATTATTTCAACACATTTCGTGTTTTATCCAACATTTATCCAACGAGGTTTACCGAAAAAAATATTGAAAAGTGTTATTTTTGGATACTTGTGTTGCAAAGTTCATCTTTTCAGGACAACTCTTCCCCACCCCTGGTATTGAAAGGTATTAGTTTTCCATTTAGTTATTTTTGGTAGGAAAAGTAGCCCGTTTGTATCTCCAGAAGGACAGGAAAAAATGACAGATTCACAGCGGAATTGCAAAAACAAATATTTGTTCGTGATTCGATTATCCGAAGTTCCAATTATCCGTAGTGAAATTTTTCTAAGGCCTTCGGATAATCGAGTCTTAACTGTATTAAACAACTTTTAAGATAAATCTTTCAAACCAAATTGTAATGACCTTTGGGTAATTCTCCGCCAACTCACACAGCAGTTGCCCCGACCCCTCTTCGATTTGCGTGAAACTTTGTCCAAAGGGGTTACTTTTGTCCCTGATCACGACTCCGAGGTCCATTTTTGATATCTCGTGACGGAGGGGCGGTACGACCCCTTCAATTTTTTAACATGTGAAAAAAGAGGTGTTTTTCAATAATGTAACCTTTTAGGTTACTAAATTAAATGTTGTTTTTTTTTGTGCATGTTAGTTTTTAAAGTGTTTTTGCATTAATGTTTAATATCTTTTATTTATTATCTTATCTTCGCATGGTTTATTTATATTAATTATCATTATGTAATAATACCTTAATTCAAAAAACAAAGTAGTCAACTCGAAGGATGATGGCTTATAAATTTGATCAATTTGTTGAACTGGTATAACGCCACCACTTTTGGGTGTACGCTAAACCCCAACGAACATCACATCCCATCCAGCTTAAGGAGAATGCAGACGGACGATAAGGTCGCGATAATTAAACCAATACAACCACCACTGATAACCGAGGCTGGATATCGAGAGAGGATGACTTCCCAAGATAGACAGGTTTCGTGGATAACGATCTCCCCAACTCGGTCTCTTTCCATTTTGGGCGTTGAAGTGCGAAGATCGATCCTATAGGACGATCAGTTTGTAGATATTACAAGTGTTCGAAAACTACAGTGTAGACTTGTGAAACGATTCTAAATCGAGTTTGAACGAATCGTACGCTTCAGGTAAAGTGGGGTACGCCAAGAATTGTAATGGTCGGATGCGTAATTAGTGGAAATGACTACCCGTGGAAGTCGTTCCACGTGGGTTGTGGTCACCTGAAGCTTAGTGTGCTTTCACTTACTAGTCTTTCTCTACACGATCAATTCTAGGACCTTTAAGTGTCGAATAGGTGGAATTTCGGACCGATAGCCGGAGTTTCCCGCAAGCACCGATTCCGTGGCATCGCGGTGTCACGAGGTCGCACTTCCGGGTTCCTAGCTAATCGAGGGCCCAAGCTTCTCACCGTGCGCGGTGATCAACGCTAAGGAAGCTACACTCGGATCGTTGTATCCTAACTCGCCAAGGAGTGTTCCCTTCTGCCGGAAGTACCTTGGGTACGGCCGGTTCGACAATCAGAAGAAGACGCCCAGGGTGTGTTTGCCACATCCGAACCGCTTGCTGAAAGCCGCCATCTTGAGTACCTATATTGGGGCATCCCGGCCTGGACGGCTCAGCCGACGCTGCTGGACAGCGGCGCGCGTTCCTGTACAAGTTAGATTACAACCCTGCAACCCACTCGGCCGCGCGGCGTCGCGGTCGTGTGTTCTCCAGCTTCACAAGACGGTGAAGAACCCCACTTGGATACTCCTCGTGTCCTGCATGCACCAGCCACCACAATCTTTCATCAACCGCGCGGACGCGGTGTTCCTGTGCCACGTGTCGTCAAGCTGCACGTGCGCGAGAATCGAGATCTCGAGTCGGTGTTTACCGGGTAAGACAGTTGTGAAGACGAGTAAGTTCTGATTCCCCAAAGTTGATTTTTAAGTAGTTGTGGGTCAAATAAACCTGTGTCGATAATGATTAAATTGTGTTTACTTTCCTCACTGATCTGTGACTGACATTGCGAATGCCGACCCTTTGATTAGATTCCAGTTTGCTTATACTGAGCTAGGCCGCCGTTCTTGCCTTGTTACAATTGGCGCCCAACATAAAATAAGTCGGTCATAGATCAAAGGAAAATTAGCATAGTTTTTCGGTCAGGATTTATCCGGGTCCTAAAAGGGGGAGGGAAGTTCTCGTACCCTGTTAATTCCGGACGAGGGGGAGGGAAGTTCTCGCATCCTCAACTCGGCCAAAAAACTGTAGTTCCCTCACAAAGGAGGTGATTTAAACACTTTAAGAATTGAAGACGCAACTAACCACATTTGATTTCCATCCCACACGGTTCAACACGGTGCATCACAAATATTCATTCAATTTTCTTATCCGTGTTTTCCTACCAATTAAAAAAAAAATATTAAAATAAAATTGTTTTTATCACATTTAGTTTTGCTATTCAATATAAAGTTTTCAAGATGAATTTAAGTCCTGAATATCATTTTTTGTACAAATCTTTGCAAATTCATCACTTGGAAGAAGATGAGATCGATTACGAGTTGCTAATTCGTGCGATCCAAACAGAAGACAAAGAAGCGCGTAGTACGAAGCTAAGAAAGTTGAAACAATTTGTGAAAAATGAGAAAGTTCCGTTCGAAGGGGTTGATCTAGCGAGGTATGACGTCAGCATTGATCAAGAAATCAAATTGGTCGACAATCGAGTTGATGAGATTAGACAGTACTTGCAAAAAAACAAGAAATACAGTGGTGTAATTGATGCCCTCAGGTCACGTCTTATTCACTGCCTTTTCCGTTTAGTCAGATTAGAAGTGATTCCGAATTTATCGCGAGATGATAGTGTTGATATTTCGACGTTAATCGGTCTTATTAGGCGATTAATCAATGATTACTTTTCGATGTTTTCACCATTCCCTGAAATTCAGAAGAAGGTTATTGAAGAGTTAAACCGTTCGTTTTCTTCTGCTCGCGTATCAAACCCGAAACAGTCTTCTGAATCCGAAGAAGACGAATACAGTGAGAAAGAAAAAGGTTCTGGAGCTCAGTCCGAAGAAGGAGAGATAGCAGATGTGTCGGATAACAACAACGATAAGGCAGGGAAAACGAAAAAGAAGCACAAACAAAAAAATACAAAATCGTCAAAACCAAAAAGTAATACGCTCGCGAAAAGAAAGTTAAAATCGACAATTAATCAGCAGTTTAAGGATCAAATTAATCCCTTTGCCAACTCTCAGTTTACAAACCCGATGAATTCATTAATAAATCCCTTTATGAACCCTTACTTCCAGTCCTTTCTTCCAATGCAATTTTTCAGTCACCAATCAGGGTTTCCCGACTTGTCCAGCTTTGGTTCTGGTCAGTTAAGACGTAGGAACAAATCGAAGAGTAAGAAGAAGCCTAACGCTCGCGTGGGCAGGACCCACGAAAGCGAGAGTTCTTCTGAAGTTGAAGTTGAATCCTTGAGTAGTGAATCCTCGTCGAGCGAGTCGTCAGGTGGCGCCCATAAAAGGAGAACAATCAAACGTTCTCACAACAAAACAAGCAAAACGATTAATGACTGGAAAATTAAGTACAGTGGGAGGGACAATGGGGAAAGATTGCTTGATTTCTTGAAAGAGGTTAAATTTCATGCGAAAAGTGATCACTTGGACGAAGATGATCTTTTTGACTCAGCCATTTACCTGTTCACGGATAAGGCCAAAACGTGGTACATGAATGGGGTGGATAATGAAGAGTTTCGCAGCTGGAAAGAACTGGTCAAGGAGCTAAAACGGGAATTTTTGACTCACGATCACGATTATCAAAGCAAATTTAAAGCGATTACTCGTCGTCAAGGGCCGAAGAGAAATTTAAAGATTTCATGTACGAAATGCAGAAAATTTTTGATTCTCGCACTCAGCCGATGACTGAGAAAAAGAAATTTGAAATTGTGTTTCGAAATATGCGGTCGGACTACAAAAGTCATGCAGTTTCGTCGGAAATTGATAATTTGGTCGATTTGAAGAACATGGGGCGAAAGTTGGATGAAGTTTTCCGTTACAAGTACAACAATACTAGTGAAAATTATCAGAAACCTAAAAATTCACAAGTTAGCGAGCTAAAATCATTTTCTCGTCCCACAAATAACAAGTCTAAGTCAGAGAACAGTTCAAAATCAATTAAAACCAAAACTTTCTACAGTTCTAAAGAGTCTGAGAATACCAAACCTAAGGAAAAGGCGCACACTACATCCGACACGAACAAAACCAATACTCCAGAGAAACCTTTGTCCACAGCAGACCCAATGCAAGGGTCATGTGCGGGAACGTTAAACAAACTTCTTGACCAATACACTCCACCGAAACATGGTGTGTGTTTCAATTGTAGAGAGTACGGACACCACTTCAACGATTGTGAGGAAGAATTTGAGAAATTTTGTAAACGTTGCGGATTTCACGATACAGATACTTTTAAGTGTCCGTATTGTGCAAAAAACGCACAATAGACGTTCTCGAGGGGAGAGTTCGTCTTTCTGATAGTAGTAGTGCCCATACCCCCAAACAAAATTCAATTTCTCTGGCCGAACTCGGTCTAGAACAAGTTCAAGATACAGAGTACAATCAGTCAAATTTGAGAAGTGAAGTAAGCGAGTTGTTTATCAACGTGGGAAACGACGATCGTCCCCACGCAAAAATCTATGTTTATGACATTCCTTTAGTCGGTCTTTTAGACAGTGGTGCTAGAGACACAGTACTGGGCAGTGGTAGTGTGGCTTTGTTAAATTCCCTTAAATTGAAAATTTTCCCCTCAAACGTTAACTTGGTGAACGCCAGTGGTGCAAAAATTAGTGTTGAAGGCTTTGTCTACCTTCCGATAACCTTCAATGACAAAACAAAGATTATAGAAACCCTGGTGGCTCCAACACTCAAACGGAGACTTTTTCTGGGATCAACTTTTTGGAAAGCTTTCAATATTGAACCATCTATCAGAATGTCAGCGGTAGAAGAAATCAGTTTAAATTCTGAGGAAACCAGTTTAACCCTGGACCAAGAAAATGAAATTGAAAAGGTGAAACAATTGTTTAAAGCAGCGACTTCTGATAGGTTGGATACAACCTCACTGATTAGTCACACTATTACTATTGCGGATGAAGCTAAAAAGCTTCCGCCGATAAGATTAAATCCATTTCCTACTTCACCAAAAATACAAAGTCAAATTAATTCAGAATTAGATTCTTTATTAGAACTGGGAATAATAGAAAGATCTAATAGCGATTGGCATTGTTATCCGAGCATTCGTTGGTGAAGGTTGTCTGAATCAACATGACTCGTCGCGTCCCGGCGCAAAACGCCGGCAATATTGCCCTACCTGCGGCTCAAGCAGGCAAAAAAGTGGGAATTTCCAAAAGGAAGGTTGAGGCCTCAACTGATGGCCAAAAACCGGGAATTTCCAAAAGGAAGGTGCTTTTGGAAGTGACATCGAACAGCAAAAAGACGAAAAAGAGCGACGGTACTGTACCGATGGATGAGGAGGAGGAGAACTCTTCATCGCACGAGGAGCAGCTTTTGAAGAACAACAAGTTCGCTGGACTGCCTGACGAGGACCAGGTAGCGGAAGCAAAGGAGAATGAAGTGAAACAGCGAAAGGAGAAACTGCCTCCTTTTTATGTGAGGCAATCAGCAGCAACGATCGACTTTCGTGCGGGGCTTGTTGAACTCATCAAGTCTGGGAAAGTCCAAGGCAACATTCGTCTGTGTCAGGACGGATTTAAGGTGCTGGTGCAATCCAGGCAGCACTATCAACTGGTCAAGGATTACTTGACCGAAAACGAGGCGGAGTACTTTACCCATGATGTCGTCATGGATAAGCCGTACAAAATCGTCGTCAGAGGTCTGTACGACATGCCAGTGAAGGAATTAGCTGCCGAGCTAAAAGTTTTGAAACTGGATGTGTTGGCCGTGCACAAAATGAGCCGACGCAACAAAGACATCAAGTACCGTGACCAGCTCTACCTGCTGCATTTGGCTAAGGGATCGACGACGCTTCCTGAGCTGAAGGCAATCCGAGCGGTTTTCAACATTATCGTGTCGTGGGAGCGATACCGACCAGTGCATCGTGACGTCACACAATGCTTCAACTGCCTGGGCTTCGGGCACGGAGGTAAGAACTGCCACCTGAAGCGTCGTTGCGCCAAATGTGGTACTGATGCGCACATCACGTCCCAGTGCATCCAAGATTCGCTGGTGAAGTGCCTCAACTGCAACGGTGAGCATTCGTCAACCGACCGAAAGTGCCCCAAGAGAGCTGAGTTCGTGAAAATTCGGCAGCAAGCATCGACGAAGAATCAGCCTCAGCGTCGTAGAACTCATCCAGCCCTGGTGGAGCAAAATTTTCCACCTCTTCAACCGCGACGCCAGGTCCCGAACTTGGCACCGTTACCGTTGGATCCCAGGAAGAGAGCTGAGATGAATCATCCACGGTCGGGTTCCAGCCAGGAGCCGAGACCGCCACCACCGAGCTTCAGCCAGGAGCCAAGACCAACCCAAGAACCAGCAGTTGAGGAAAATGGTAATGATCTTTACACCTCAACCGAACTCCTCAATATTTTCAAACAGATGTCCGCTGCACTGCGTGGATGCAAAACCAAGACCCAGCAGATTGAAGTGCTGACCTCGTTCGTCATCCAGTATGGATCGTAGGTCCCTGAAGCTGCTGAATTGGAACGCTTGCTCCATTAGGAGGAAGAACTTAGAGCTGGTGGATTTTCTTCGCGAGAAGGAGATCGACGTAGCTGCCATCACGGAAACTCATCTGAAGCCCGGTGAAAAAGTTTATCTGCAAAACTACAAGATTGCGACGCAGCTCGACAGGACCACGTCTGGAGGAGGAGGTGTGCTTGTCGCTGTTCATCGTGATCTCAAGCCACGCCGGCTGCCACACTTTAAGCTGGACATCATCGAGGCCGTTGGAGTGGAAATTCCCACTTCGGTTGGCCCAGTACTCTTCATTGCTGCATACTGCCCACGTCAGGTGAATGCCAGAGATGGTTCAGCAGCAAAACTGAAGGGCGATATCCAGAAGCTGACACGGCGGAGCGCAAAGTACATCATCGCTGGTGACCTCAACGCGAAGCATGAAGTTTGGGGCAACAGCAGGAGGAATCGGAACGGAGTGATTCTGCACAACGATCTGCAAAACGGATACTACAACGTTGTGAGTCCGGATCGTCCAACGAGGGTGGCTCGGTCTGGGAATCACTCAATCATCGACTTCTTCATTACCAATATGGCTGTGAACGTGGCTCATCCTGAGGTGTTTGAAGAGTTGAGTTCTGATCACTATCCGGTGGTTGTGGAGGTTGGAGCTTCCGTTACTCCGCAGCGGCAACCAACCCGGAAAGATTACCACAACGTTGACTGGCAGCAGTTTCAGCAAGTGGTAGACAGCAACATCGACTATGATCAACACCCGGAAACTTCTGCTGATATTGATCGTTCGCTGGAGGTGATCCAGCAGGCTATCAACCAAGCAGAGGCTGCCAACGTTCGGGAGGTTCCTGTTAATTTTAAGGTAACTGATATTGACGTAGATACTAAACACTTGATTAGACTTAGGAATGTTTATAGGAGACAATATCAACGGACTGGGGACTATGACAAAAAGATTTCAGTTAACAATTTGAACAAAATCATACAAGACCGACTTGACAATATTAGAAATCAAGAATTTTCAAAACATGTAAGCCAGCTTGGGAATTATTCAAAACCATTTTGGAAACTTTCAAAAGTTCTTAAAAACAAACCAAAGCCTATTCCTCCTCTTATTGTTGAGGATTCTCCTTTGATTACATCCGAGGAAAAGGCAAATGCACTTGGGCTTCATTTTGTTAGTTCACATAATCTTGGCGCTTCCATGACCAGCCGTAAAGAAACATCAGTTGCCAATAGTATTTCAACAATCAATGACTCTACCTTTGAATTTCCTGCAGATTCCCATGTTTCTGGTGAGGAAGTCAAAGTTGCAGTTAAACAAATGAAAAATATGAAAGCTCCTGGCTTTGATAACATTTTTAATCTAGTGTTGAAAAAACAGAGTGATCAGTTCTTTCAACATCTAGCCAATATTTTCAATAAATGTTTGCAACTTGCTTACTTCCCCACCAATTGGAAGCTGGGCAAAGTCATACCAATTTTGAAGCCTCAAAAAGATCCAACATCGCCAACAAGTTATCGTCCCATTAGTCTTTTGAGTAGTCTGTCCAAACTCTTTGAGAAGGTCATCTATTCAAGGCTTTTGGATTTTACCAACGATAATAATATAATTTTGAATGAGCAGTTTGGCTTCCGAAAGGGGCATAATACTGCTCATCAGCTTACGAGAGTAACTAAAATCATCAAGCAGAACAAGCTTGAGTCTAAATCAACTGCTATGGCTTTGTTGGATGTTGAGAAGGCTTTTGACAATGTTTGGCATGATGGTTTGATACATAAACTGTATTTATACGGTTTTCCAATGTATCTTATCAAAATTATCCAGCACTATCTTTCGGAGAGATCGTTCAGGGTTTTTCTGAATGGGATTGCTTCTGGATTATTCAACATTGATGCTGGGGTTCCCCAAGGAAGTATTCTTGGCCCACTTCTGTACAATATTTTTACATCTGATTTGCCTACTCTTCCTGGTAATGGTGTGTTGTCACTTTTTGCTGATGACACTGCCGTTATTTATAAGGGTAAAATAACCAGATATTTAGTCGGCCGTCTTCAGAAGGGTCTTGACGTTCTTTCCGAATACTTTGGCGACTGGAAAATTCGCATAAATGCAGCCAAAACTCAAACCATCATTTTTCCACTTTCCAAATTGGCCCGATTTGTCCCAAAGGATGATGTTTTGATTAAAATGAATGATGTTTCAATACCCTGGTCAAAGGAAGTTGTATATTTAGGTCTCATACTTGACTCGAAACTATTGTTTCGACAGCATGTAGATAAAATATTGAACAAGTGCAGCATTCTCATCAGGTGTTTGTATCCTTTAATTAACAGAAAATCAAAGTTATCTTTGAAAAATAAGCTAGCAGTTTACAAACAAATAATTTACCCCGTTATTGAGTATGCAGTACCTGTTTGGGAGTGTTGCGCTAGAACTCATAAATTGAAGCTCCAGCGTGTCCAAAACAAGGTACTCAAAATGGTTTTGAATATTCCTGGCTGGACTAGATCAAGTGAGGTTCATGAATTAGCAGAAGTAAAAATGTTGGATCAGAAGATTCAAGAAAAATGTTTGAAATTCAGGGAAAAATGTGCTATATCTGAATACCCCTTGATTCAAGGATTGGTTTAGTTTATGGTAAGATTAAGTTAGTTTTAGGTTAGGTTATGTTTTCTTAATTTTTTTTTTCTTCATTGTACCTAGTGTTACAAAAATGATAAATCATATACTTTTAAAGTTATGAATATGAACAGTGTTTAAATCACGAAAAGCAAACTAAAGCTGAAGAGCCACAGCTGACCACTTATTATGTAAACCAAATGTAATTATTATAAGAAAGATTCAATAAAGTATATTTAATTCAAAAAAAAAAAAAAAAAATAGCGATTGGGCTTTAAGACTTGTACCAGTTTCTAAACCAAATGGGAAAATTCGGTTGTGCTTAGATGCCAGGGGAGTGAACGAAAGAACAGTAAGAGACTCCTATCCCCTCCCACACTGTGACAGGATACTAAGTCGATTGGGGCCGTGTAAATACATTTCAACAATAGATTTAACACAAGCATTTTTGCAAGTACCACTACACCCCCGATCGAGGAAGTATACAGCGTTTTCAGTGTATGGGAGGGGATTGTTCCAGTTCACCCGTATGCCCTTTGGTCTGGTGAACAGTCCAGCAACGCAGTCACGGCTGATGGACCGAGTGCTGGGCGGGGGTGAGCTGGAACCGAAGGTTTTCGTATATCTTGACGATATTATCGTTGCAACCGAAACCTTTGAGGAGCATCTTGCTATGTTGACTGAGGTGGCCATTCGCCTAACGGCGGCCAACCTTTCAATTAATCTGGCAAAATCAAAATTTTGTGTCGATGAAGTTCCGTATCTGGGTTATTTATTGTCCAAGAACGGCCTGAGACCGAATCCAGAACGGGTAGAAGCCATCGTTAATTATGAGCGCCCTCAATCACTTCGCGCTCTCCGCAGGTTTTTGGGGATGTGTAATTATTACCGTAGGTTTATACCACCCCTTTACTCTGCAGACGGATGCTAGTGATACGGCTATTGCAGCTGTACTCACACAAGTTCTAGATGGTCACGAAAGGGTTATTGCCTATTTTTCGCAAAAATTAAGTACACAACAACAACGTTATCACGCTGCAGAGAAAGAGGGGTTGGCGGTTCTCAAGGCCATCGAAAAATTTAGGGGTTATATTGAGGGCTCGCGGTTCACTGTACTGACGGATGCGTCTGCCGTGACACACATACTACGAGGCAAGTGGCGTACTTCTTCTCGTCTTAGTCGTTGGGCTCTTGAACTTCAACAGCACGATATGGTAATTAGGCACCGAAAAGGAAGTGAAAATGTGGTTGCCGATGCATTATCGCGCTCAGTTGACGAGTTGGACGCCGACGACACGGACGAGTGGTATACGTCACTGCACGACAAAGTTCTGGCCGATCCAGACCAATTCATTGATTTCAAGGTCGAGGGTGATGTTTTATGGAAATACATTTCTTCCCAGGGCGAGACGCTGGATTACCAATTTGATTGGAAAATCTGTGTCCCAAAATCGAAACGTGAAAAGGTTTTGGTAGAAAACCACGATGATGCGCTCCACTTAGGTGCTGAAAAAACTTATGCTAGAATCAAACGCCACCATTACTGGCCAAATATGTATCGAGATATCAAAGATTATGTTAGCAAATGTTCTGTTTGTAAGCAATGCAAACCTAGTAATCGGTCTCAAATCCCTGAGCTAGGTCAACCTCGAATTACGACAAAACCGTTTCAAATAATTGCAATAGACTTTATACAATCTTTGCCACGAAGCAAACACGGCAACACACACCTGTTTGTGATCATGGATTTGTTTTCGAAGTGGTCCATCATGGTACCCGTTCGGCGAATTTCAGCCTCGCAGGTGTGTGAATTACTAGAAAATTTGTGGTTTCGCCGCTATTCCGTCCCGGAATTTATAATTTCGGATAATGCGACCACATTTTACTCAAAAGAGTTTAAAACTTTGTTAGAACGTTTCAAAATACAGCACTGGGCTAACTCGCGACATTACAGTCAAGCGAACCCAGTTGAGCGACTTAATCGAACTATAAACGCGTGCATTAGAACGTACGCGAGGGATAATCAGAGGACATGGGACGATAAAATTTCTGAGATTGAATTTGCTCTAAATACAACGCCCCACTCCTCGACTGGGTTTTCTCCGTACAGGATTCTTTTTGGACACGAAGTGGTATCGAGAGGGGACGAACACCGAGTAGATCGTGACGGTGACGTCATGACCGAAGAAGAACGCATAGCAAAGAAGAACTTGATCGATGTAAAAGTGTACCAAATAGTAAAGAAAAATTTAGAAAAAGCCCGCGAAAGAACCGCGAAAACGTACAATTTGAGATTTAGGAAACCAGCTCAATCGTACTCAGTAGGGCAAAAGGTCTTGAAGCGAAATTTTAAACAAAGCTCGGCGGCAGATTCGTACAACGCTAAGCTAGGTGCCTGTTACGTCCCATGTACGGTGATCGCTAGAATAGGTACTAGCTCATACGAACTAGCTGATGAAAAGGGTAAATCTTTAGGAGTTTTCTCGTCGGCATTCCTTAAGCCCGATATGTAACGCCAGAACCCCAAAGAAAATCTTGTACAATCGTTTTAATTTGTCGTGTGAAATTCGTGTGATTCGTGATTTCTGTTGTTTCGAAGGTTATCGAAACCAATCAGTCTGGTTCGACGTCGTTATGTTAGGTTCTAAAACTCTATATTTAATTCCAAATCTAACAATTGTTTTCAAGAAGTATTCGCTTAGACTGGTAAACCGACCGAAAGTAAACAAGACTGCAAAATGCTATTACATGATACAGCTCGAGCACGTTTAGTAGAATCTTCAAGAAGCAATGTGATTGCGTTGAAACCCTATCGAACAATAGTTTTCTCATCCAGATCAATAGCCAAAATTCAATTTCTCTCACACATTTGCAAGCAACCCCCTTTTTATAGTATACTCAAATCAAACCTGACAAAAACGATAAGAATTTAGACTGATAAGTATATCGTCACACTAACATATCTAGACTTTCACTTGGTGAAAGGGAAAAAGAAAAAAAAAGTTAGAGTAAAATTTCTAATTTCCGCCAATTTTAATTTGTTTGAAATTGATTTCACGGATGTAGAATAATTGTTGGAATATTTGTAGTTGTAATACGTATAAAAAAAATGAACATAAAACATTCATTTTTTTCCGCCCGCGATGGGATAGTGTAACCTTTTAGGTTACTAAATTAAATGTTGTTTTTTTTTGTGCATGTTAGTTTTTAAAGTGTTTTTGCATTAATGTTTAATATCTTTTATTTATTATCTTATCTTCGCATGGTTTATTTATATTAATTATCATTATGTAATAATACCTTAATTCAAAAAACAAAGTAGTCAACTCGAAGGATGATGGCTTATAAATTTGATCAATTTGTTGAACTGGTATAACGCCACCACTTTTGGGTGTACGCTAAACCCCAACGAACATCACATCCCATCCAGCTTAAGGAGAATGCAGACGGGCGATAAGGTCGTGATAATTAAACCAATACAACCACCACTGATAACCGAGGCTGGATATCGAGAGAGGATGACTTCCCAAGAGAGACAGGTTTCGTGGATAACGATCTCCCCAACTCGGTCTCTTTCCATTTTGGGCGTTGAAGTGCGAAGATCGATCCTATAGGACGATCAGTTTGTAGATATTACAAGTGTTCGAAAACTACAGTGTAGACTTGTGAAACGATTCTAAATCGAGTTTGAACGAATCGTACGCTTCAGGTAAAGTGGGGTACGCCAAGAATTGTAATGGTCGGATGCGTAATTAGTGGAAATGACTACCCGTGGAAGTCGTTCCACGTGGGTTGTGGTCACCTGAAGCTTAGTGTGCTTTCACTTACTAGTCTTTCTCTACACGATCAATTCTAGGACCTTTAAGTGTCGAATAGGTGGAATTTCGGACCGATAGCCGGAGTTTCCCGCAAGCACCGATTCCGTGGCATCGCGGTGTCACGAGGTCGCACTTCCGGGTTCCTAGCTAATCGAGGGCCCAAGCTTCTCACCGTGCGCGGTGATCAACGCTAAGGAAGCTACACTCGGATCGTTGTATCCTAACTCGCCAAGGAGTGTTCCCTTCTGCCGGAAGTACCTTGGGTACGGCCGGTTCGACAATCAGAAGAAGACGCCCAGGGTGTGTTTGCCACATCCGAACCGCTTGCTGAAAGCCGCCATCTTGAGTACCTATATTGGGGCATCCCGGCCTGGACGGCTCAGCCGACGCTGCTGGACAGCGGCGCGCGTTCCTGTACAAGTTAGATTACAACCCTGCAACCCACTCGGACGCGCGGCGTCGCGGTCGTGTGTTCTCCAGCTTCACAAGACGGTGAAGAACCCCACGTGGATACTCCTCGTGTCCTGCATGCACCAGCCACCACAATCTTTCGTCAACCGCGCGGACGCGGTGTTCCTGTGCCACGTGTCGTCAAGCTGCACGTGCGCGAGAATCGAGATCTCGAGTCGGTGTTTACCGGGTAAGACAGTTGTGAAGACGAGTAAGTTCTGATTCCCCAAAGTTGATTTTTAAGTAGTTGTGGGTCAAATAAACCTGTGTCGATAATGATTAAATTGTGTTTACTTTCCTCACTGATCTGTGACTGACATTGCGAATGCCGACCCTTTGATTAGATTCTAGTTTGCTTATACTGAGCTAGGCCGCCGTTCTTGCCTTGTTACAATAATTTGCAGCCTGAAACGGTGATGAGATAGAAATTTGGTGTCAAAGGGACTTTTATGTAAAATTATACGTTCGATTTGATGGCGTACTCAGAATTCCGAACAAAAAGTTTTTTTCATTGAAAAAAACACTAAAAAGTTTAAAAAATTCTCCCATTTTCCGTTACTCGACTGTAAAAAGTTTTGGAACAAATCATTTTATGGGAAATTTAATGTACTTTTCGAATTTACATTAACCCAGAAGGGTCATTTTTTCATTTAGAACAAAAAATTTCATTTTAAAATTTCGTGTTTTTTCTAACTTTGCAGGGTTATGTTCAATGTTCAACAAAGTTGTATTGCAGACAATTAAAAAATTACAAAAATATATAGACTTAAGGGATTTGCTTAGAAACATCACGAGTTATCGCGATTTTACGAAAAAAAAGTTTTGAAAAAGTTGGTCGTAATCGATCATGGCCGTTCATGGTCACCCGCGACAGACACGGACGACGAAACAAAGAGAAACGCAAAAAGTAATTTTTTCAAAACTTTTTTTCGTAAAATCGCGATAACTCGTGATGTTTATAAGCAAACCCCAGATGTCTATAGATCAAAATTTTTGTAATCGTCTGTTATACAACTTTTTAGAACATTGTTACACTCTAATAAATAACCCAGCAAAGTCAGAAAAAAACACAAAATTTTAAAATGAAAAAAATTGTTCTAAATGAAAAAATTACCCTTCTGGGTCAATGTAGATTTAAAAAGTACATTAAATTTCCCATAAAATGACATGTGAGCAATTCTCTACGAAATCGGTCTTTTTTCTTCAATTTTAATTTTTGTATTTTTTAATCCGGCTGAAACTTTTTTGGTGCCTTCGGTATGCCCAAAGAAGCCATTTTGCATCATTAGTTTGTCCATATAATTTTCCATACAAATTCGGCAGCTGTCCATACAAAAATGATGTATGAAAATTCAAAAATCTGTATCTTTTGAAGGAATTTTTTGATCGATTTGGTGTCTTCGGCAAAGTTGTAGGTATGGATACGGACTACACTGGAAAAAAATAATACACGGTAAAAAAAATTTGGTGATTTTTTTATTTAACTTTTTATTACTAAAACTTGATTTACAAAAAAACACTATTTTTAATTTTTTTTATTTTTTGATATGTTTTAGAAGACATAAAATGCCAACTTTTCAGAAATTTCCAGGTTGTGCAATAAATCACTGACCGAGTTATGAATTTTTTAATCAATACTGATTTTTTCAAAAAATCGAAATTTTGGTCGTAAAAATTTTTCAACTTCATTTTTCGATGTAAAATCAAATTTGCAATCAAAAAGTACTTTACTGAAATTTTGATAAAGTGCACCGTTTTCAAGTTATAGCCATATTTAAGTGACTTTTTTGAAAATAGTCGCAGTTTTTCATTTTTTTAAATTAGTGCACATGTTTGCCCAGTTTTGAAAAAAATATTTTTGAAAAGCTGAGAAAATTCTCTATATTTTGCTTATTTGGACTTTGTTGATACGACCTTTAGTTGCTGAGATATTGCAATGCAAAGGTTTAAAAACAGGAAAATTGATGTTTTCTAAGTTTCACCCAAACAACCCACCATTTTCTATCGTCAATATCTCAGCAACTAATGGTCCGATTTTCAATGTTAATATATGAAACAATTGTGAAATTTTCCGATCTTTTCGAAAAAAATATTTTTGGAATTTTCAAATCAAGACAAACATTTTAAAAGGGCGTAATATTGAATGTTTGGCCTTTGTGAAATGTTAGTCTTGATTTGAAAATTCCAAAAATATTTTTTTCGAAGAGATCGGAAAATTTCACAAATGTTTCATATATTAACATTGAAAATCGGACCATTAGTTGCTGAGATATTGACGATAGAAAATGGTGGGTTGTTTGGGTGAAACTTAGAAAACATCAATTTTCCTGTTTTTAAACCTTTGCATTGCAATATCTCAGCAACTAAAGGTCGTATCAACAAAGTCCAAATAAGCAAAATATAGAGAATTTTCTCAGCTTTTCAAAAATATTTTTTTCAAAACAGGGCAAACATGTGCACTAATTTAAAAAAATGAAAAACTGCGACTATTTTCAAAAAAGTCACTTAAATATGGCTATAACTTGAAAACGGTGCACTTTATCAAAATTTCAGTAAAGTACTTTTTGATTGCAAATTTGATTTTACATCGAAAAATGAAGTTGAAAAATTTTTACGACCAAAATTTCGATTTTTTGAAAAAATCAGTATTGATTAAAAAATTCATAACTCGGTCAGTGATTTTTTGCACAACCTGGAAATTTCTGAAAAGTTGGCATTTTATGCCTTCTAAAACATATCAAAAAATAAAAAAAATTAAAAATAGTGTTTTTTTGTAAATCAAGTTTTAGTGATAAAAAGTTAAATAAAAAAATCACCAAATTTTTTTTACCGTGTATTATTTTTTTCCAGTGTAGTCCGTATCCATACCTACAACTTTGCCGAAGACACCAAATCGATCAAAAAATTCCTTCAAAAGATACAGATTTTTGAATTTTCATACATCATTTTTGTATGGACAGCTGCCGAATTTGTATGGAAAATTATATGGACAAACTAATGATGCAAAATGGCTTCTTTGGGCATACCGAAGGCACCAAAAAAGTTTCAGTCGGATTAAAAAATACAAAAAAAATCGAATGACCGAAATCCTAGAGAACTGCTCATGTTCAAAATTTTTTACAATCAAGTAACGGAAAATGGGAGAATTTTTAAAACTTTTTTAGTGTTTTTTTCGATGAAAAATACGTTTTTTCGGAATTCTGAGTACGCCATCAAATCGGGCGTCTAATTTTACATAAAAGTCCCTTTGATGCCAAATTTCTATCTCATCACCGTTTCAGGCTGCAAATTATTGAAAAACACCTCTTTTTTCGCATGATCAAAAATGGAAGGGGTCGTACCGCCCCTCCGTCACGAGATATCAAAAAACGGACCTCGGAGTCATGATCAGGGACAAAAGTAACCCCTTAGGACAAAGTTTCACGCAAATCGAAGAGGGGTTGGGGCAACTTTTCCCGATTTCGTGTGAGTTGGTAGAGAATTACCCCTTTAAAAAATCGTTTTTTTTTTAATTCCATAATGGAACATTCAAATTAATTTGCTTAGTTATTCTCTACGATTTTGTTTATTGACTTTTATTTTGTAGTTTTTTTTTTTTTTTTTTTTTTGATCTGGATGAAATTTTGTCCATGGTCATACAAAATTGATGTGTGATTATAAAATAATTTGAGACTTATGGACGATTTTTGGCTTAATTTTAGGTTATGATTTGGACTTTGTAGAGTAATAAATTCATAAAAAATTATGAATATGGAAAGATTTCAAACATAACATGTAAATACATTTTAAAAAATGGTTAGACCATGCATCCAATTGAAATGTGGTCAAACACATACTTATGGGAAATTTGACGAGCTTTCCGTTAAACATATTTTCAAGACTGAAAAATCAAGTCTGTTATATAGAAATTGCCAAAAACCATCTTAAAACCATATTTTTCAACATTTTTATTTTTAAAACCGCTGTAACTTCATAAGGATTGGACTTAGGACAATGGTCAATATGGAGACTTTTATGTAAAATTGTCTGGAGAATCGACTTTCGTATTCGGTTTTTGAAAATGTTGACGTTTAGAGCACTTTTGAAAAAAAAAAAAACAGTTTCAGTAAATGATTTTTGTATTTTTAAGGTGAGTCGCTTCATCCTGCCTTTTTCGTGAGTCTCTTTGTAACATCTTATGCTGTTTTCACAAAAATTTTGAAAGAAAAAAAATCGTGGGCTCACCTTCAAATTTGACTTTTAAACTTAAAAATAAAAAAATCTCATAAAAGTGGAGTGTTTTTTTCTTTCAGTGTATTTTTTCCGGAAAGCCCATCAAATTTCCTACAAGTTTGTCTTTGACCACTTTTTGATACGATGCTACGGCTTCGAGATAAAGCAATATTTAAATTACGAAACACAAAAATATTTAAAACACTTACGCCCTTCTCAAATGTCATTATCGAGTGTAACTGGCTCCATTTACACAAAAATGGCTTTTATAGGCCTAAGATAACATGTTTACAAAGTTTCATTGAAATCGGAGAGGGTTGGGTACAACCGATTCCCTATTTGACATGGAATTGCACCTTAACACATTTTTTTTAAGTATACCGTTTTCAAGATATAGCTAAGAAAAATGGTCAATATAAACTGAAAGTGATTTTTTTTTTTCTATTATTGTTTTTCCTAGAAATATTTTATCAAGTATTTTAGACCAAATCCAATAAAATTGCCCTAGGGAAATTTTATCCTCTGATTGCCGAAAAAGAAGTTTTCTAATTCTCAACCCAATAGCCTTTTATTTTCCAGGACAATTTAAAAAATGATCTTTGATCCGTATGGTTGTATTTTCAGTGAAAAAGTGTAACAGTTGAGAAATACTCTGATCATATCCGAAAAAAAATATTTCCAGCATTTTGGAATAAAAATAAAGTTTTATAATTGAATTTCTGAGCCACGGTTTTAACATTTTAATGAAACAAGTGTTTAAAGATGCATTTTACACCTGTCCAGTTGTTTTGCAATCATTAGTTTTCAAAATACCTATGTCTTGACGAATTTTTTTTTGCGAAAATAAAAGATTTTGCGGTGCTGTACATTGGAATTTCATAAAAAATCATAATATTTTTAATTCAGCCCAAACAAGCTAAATACAATCATCAATGGAGAAAAATGCGTTTTACATTGTTTTCAGTTGATTTGACTCCTATTTTCATTGATTGAAAAAATATTTCCGAGATTTTTTAATATGTTGCAACTTTTGAGCCATAGAAAAGTTTGGTCATAAACTCTGCCACTGCGTTATGAATTTTAGAAAAATAGACAATTTTTTTTGGCTATGGGCAGAGTCATAAAAAAATAAAAATATTTGCAGCGGCCAAAATAAAATCGTTTTGCAAAATCATTTGAAATCTCAACAACATAAATGATTCCAAAAAATACGATTTAACGCCACATAACCCTACCACCCAAACGAGAAAACCGTCACGTTTGCCTTCCTGAAGTGTGTGTGTGCCCTCTCAGACGCGAAGAAGTGGTCGGTGCCATGACACAAACCGAACGTCGTTGCATAGTTATGCAAAAAAGGGGGCTCATCCTGCTTTGGTCCATCGATCGATGAGCGAATGTGTGTGAGCCAGTGTAGTGTAGCAGACTGACGTACTGACAGCAGAAGAGAGGCTCGTCGTTCGTGTTTGTGGTAGAAATTTACGACTGGAGAGTTTACTGGCTTCCTTATCGTGCTGTGCCTTTGGGCGGAGATTTTTACGATCACGGAGCTTCACTTTGATGTCACGGTCGAAGAAATTCTGATGCAAAATAATTATTGGACACTTGGGACGGAAAACGGAAACGAGCAGTAGTGATAGAGAGGGGGGAGGGGTCTGGGAACAGCTTTCCGAAAAGCTCAACTAACGAGATGGAAAGCAGCTGCTCTGGATGTGAAGTGAAAGTTGCACCTAACTAGCAGCTCAAACGCGAACTAAACGGTTCTAACGAGCTTATGGATTATCATTAGATGGCTTATGTTGGTGTCGAAATTTTTTTTGACAAATTTTTTGCTTGCTCATTTTAGGAAATTCCACTAAATTGAGCAGTTCTCTATAAAATAGATCTTTTTTCAATGTAATTTTTTGTATTTTTTTAATCCAGCTGAGACTTTTTGGTGCCTTCAATATGCTCAAAGAAACCACGAACTTGCAATCAGTTTTTTTTCTTGAGTTACTTTTTTTCTCCTTTTGAGTTTCAATCTTCAGCTCAATTCGAAGACGTGCAGGTTTACTATATTACCGTGTCTTAAAATTGTAACGCAAAACTGATTGAAATTCTCAAATCAATTTTAGAATCATTCTTATACATTCATTTTTATTTTTTTTTTGTATTTACTCTCTCTCTAGCTCAATCAATTGTAACTTGAATATTCTCAAATTAATTTCAAATTATTCTATTTCATTAAAACTTCTAGTCTGACATTACTTTTATTTATTTCTCCTTTTGAGTTTCAATCTCCAGCTCAATTATAAGGCGTGTAGGTTTCTAGCCCATCGTTTCTTAAAATTGTAACTCCAAAAATGATTGAATTTCTCTTACTCGTTGCAGAACATTCTACTGCCTCTGCCTCATATTTTTTCCATTGTCATTATTTCTCCTTTGAAATTCTCTCTTTCTCTAGCTCAACCCAATTATAAGTTCAAAATGCTCAAATCTATTGCAAATTATTCAACCCCATCAAGTTTTTTTTTGTTTTTAGAATTACTTGTTTTTTCATTTTGAGTTTCTATCCTACCGTGTCTTAAAATTGTAACGCCAAACTGATTGAAATTCTCAAACCAATTTTAGAATCATTCTTATCCATTTCTTCTTTGATATTCATTCGATCTAGCTCAAACAATAGTAACTTCAATATTCTCAAATTAATTGCATGAAATCTTATAGTTCGACATAACTTTAATTTATTCCTTCTTTTTGAGTTTCAATCTTTAGTTGTGTAGGTTTCTAGTTTTCAACCCAATTGATACTTCAAAACTGATCGAAGTTCTGAAACCGATTCTCATTAATACCTTACTTGTAATTTCATTTTCAACACAATTATAAGACCGTCAGGATTTGACTTCAACTTGAGCATGAGCATGAGCATGAGCATGAGCATGAGAGACCACCCATGGTTGTCCTTCTCCGTTGCTGAACAGAACCGTAATATCCTTTCATCACTACTGATCATAGGCTTCGACTATCAAGTGGTATTTCCCTTATCAACAGCATGTATGAATGCGCTGAAAAGATAAAAAACTATGATTGCCAAAACAAGATCAGTTGCGAATAGGTAACAGTCATTGGCCACCAACGGCGCCCGCCATGTCAGTTTGTAGATCTCGGTTTTAAGGGACGGGAATGTTAGTTAGCGCAGGTTGCTACTAGGGCAGCTGATTTACTCTGTGCTTACACCCCACGAGCGCCAGGAACCTGAAAACTTGTTAGTAGGATAGGGTGATTGGTCAGGATTCATCATAGAAGATGATGATGTGACCCAAAATCATTGTGTTTGTTGAAAGGTATTATATTTTATTCTCAAGGCAAACAATCGGATGCTGCGGATGAGACATTTCCCGTTTAACTGTTGTTAATTTTTTAATGAAATGGATTAATCTTAAGCAGCCGGCTGTGGAAAGATAAAACCAAATAATATTTATTTATAAAATGAGGTGTTAAACGCAATGCTGCAATGATAGCGTAGTCTGATTTTTAATTATTTAATCATTTAGTTCATGAATTTGTTACGGAATAGACACGACGAACTCAACCATCAAGTGTCTTCCGATCTTCTTTCTGTTAGTAATGATTTTCGTTGCCTCTCGAGCTACGATGCTATGGAGAGGGATTAACACACAAACAACCGACGTCGAGCCCTCCGAGCTACGGAGCTATGGGAAGGTCTTTTCAACACAAGGGCTTGAAGCACACAATAACTCACCGATTAATATGAATAATTTTCAAGATCGATCTTGTTTTATGACTACAACGCGACTCACTCCTGATTTTCACGATCCCGAATACAGCACAAAATGAACACCGCAAAAATCCATCTCACAATCCTGATTTGTTTTTTCTTATTTTTTCATTTTTTTTGCTTGTTCACTTTGCACACAAACACAACCTTAATTGAATAATTTCCCCCAACCAACGCGTCCCTTCACTCAGCATTCATTCAGGCACAATCCTGATTTTTTTCTTCACTTTGCACATAAACAACCATCCGCTTGCACTGGTGGAACATAATCGGAACACAAACAGCGACACAAAAGAGACGAAAATTATCACGAAAAAATAGGACTGCGCGTCCTCAGAAGCACTGCACTCATGATGCCATTGTTCAATTGTACTGACCAATCACCCCATGCACACAAACAGCCACACAAAATAGACGAAAATTATCACGAAAAAACAGGACTGCGCGTCCTCAGAAGCACTGCACTTATCCATCGACACAAAAGAAATGAAAATAAGCATGCAAAAACAAGACAGCGCGTCCC
Organism: Culex pipiens pallens; assembly: GCF_016801865.2. Lineage (NCBI taxonomy): Eukaryota > Metazoa > Arthropoda > Insecta > Diptera > Culicidae > Culex > Culex pipiens. Next base: position 35,365,581 of record NC_068938.1, on the reverse strand, counting down.
CGTGGTCAGCGCACTAATCAGAACAAAAATAAAATTCATCGGCCAACAAACGCGCGAACAAAAATAAATGAAAAAAGAAGAAGAAGAAATCCAATCACCCCATGTACACAAATAGCGACACAAAAGAGACGGAAAATAAAACGAAAAAAAAAACAGGACTGCACGTCCACACAGGCACCGCACTACTCTATAAGACCGTCAGGATTTGACTTCAACTTGAATTCTCAAACTCCTTTGAAAACTTTTTTTTTCTACGTTTTTTTTTTTTGGATGTTTACTTTAGTAAACTGATAAATCATTTCAAGTATTCTTAATCCTCCTTCAGGGTCAAGATCAGCCTTGTCGGGAACTTACGCCCAATAACCTTTCATGTATTAAACAAAAATAATATTGGTGAAGCCAACAAGTTGGGGCATTCACCAACTGTTTTTTTTCTTTTCTCTTTTTTTTTTGCTTTGTTTAGCTGGTTGGGGCATTCGCCAACTTTTTTTTTTTCATTTAAGCTCTCTTTAGCTGGTTGAGGCATTCGTCAACCTTTTTTTAGTGTTAGCTCTCTTTAGCTTGTTGGGGCATTCGCCAACTGTTTCTTCAGCTCTCTTTAGCTGGTTGGGTAATTCGCCCTTTCACATTACCACAATTATTCCGCAATACAGTATACTCACCTACCGACTGTGCCATGTAGTAAACGTAAACATGTAATCAAAAGTATGCTTTTTCAACTCTTCCAAAGATCTTGAAACAAATTTCTCCAACAGAATGAATCATTCGGGAGGCGCGCTCTCACTCTGACGGCAAACGTCAAACGCTATCGCATCCGCCCACTCTCCTCAAACGTCAAAATTTTCTCTCGCAAACAATTGCAGTGATGCCAAAAATACCCGAATGAATTTAAAAGTCTGCAAATGATCCTTATTCTTATCAACATCAATTTTGCTGATCATATTGATATTAAACTATTGTCGCCGCGGCACTAAACCGAATTGAGCAAGTTTAACTCTCGCGACGATTTTCTGTCGCGAAATATCTGTCAAGCATGTTCAGGTGATTTTGAATCAGTGTGTTTGCTTTTTTTGTTTTGACGGCTTTGGATGATGAGAAAAACGTGGCTGATCTTTTCTGATCTGCCAAGGAAATGGAACGTTTTAGATTAAATTATTGTTTAAAATCTTGGTTTTTAGTTCTTCTACCACTAGAACTGTTTCATTTGGGGTAATTTATGAAGTTCAGTCAGTTTCCAGCTTCAGAAAAAGACGCAGAAGGGAAAAAGTCTTGGTTAAGTTGCTGATTACGGATGGATTTCCGTCTGAATAAAACAAAAATAAGTGGCCTCATTGTCGAGGGACCTCAATCCGGTCCGTTGTGTCCTCTCACCGAGAGAGTTTTGCTGATGCGGGATGTTGCGAGTGTCGATTGAATAAGCTCTATAGAGTCAAAATGGGAAGACCCAGCCACCAACTTGAAAATCAAAAGCGCTGTAATTGGGTACTAAAGCCCTCTGTCAATATTTATGCACAACGGTAAAAAAACACGATTAAAAACCATTTCTGATAACTTTTTTTCATTTTAATGCAAAAAAAAAGTTTGACAAGACAACATTTTTTCGATGGATCAACTATGGTCCCCTTGGAACGAGCTGTCAAGTAGGAGCTTTTCTGTCAAGAAGGACTGCGAGGTTAATTTTTCAAAATTGATTTAAAAATCCATTTTAAACTCTTTATGGTCGTACAAAGGGTCAGATTGTCTGTGGTTGGAGTCGGTTCGGTTGTTAGTCGGTCGTATTATGTTTCGCGCTTTATCAGTGTTGTAAAGATTTTTGTGCGTCGGGTTGGTGTTTGGTGTGGAGCCATGTGTTAAAGGAGTTTGAGGAACATGAAGTTTTTGAAGAAAATGTGAAATTAGAAGTGAATTTAAACGAAAATCAATTCGTAGGGATCTCCATTGTTTTCCTTTAGCAGCTTCAGCTTGACACCTTACGTTTTTTTTTTCGCCGGTTTATCGCCTCGCATCTCTATTTCGCCGATTTCGCTCATTCTCCCGTTCACGCGCAATGTTTGTTTTGGTTTGGGAAGTTTTCGAACAGAAAATAGGGGATAGTGACTTTTTTTTACATTTGTGTAAAGTTTATGACAACATAAAAAAAAGACTTTTAGCTGCATAGCGGATTAACGGTGGCTTAATCTTTAGTGGAAATTTAAGCAATAGTGAACCAAGGGGTTGATTTAAGGACGAGCAATTTTGAAGAAGACGCGATCAGTTAAGTTCGGGTGTGTTTTTGTCCGGATTACTTTTTGTTTGAGTGATTGCCATCAGGAAAAAGGGATTCGATTTCGCGCTTATGAACGGGTTGCGCGGCCGAGGCGTCGATCGGATTTTCGTCGATTTCCCTTCCTCCGTACGCGCTGTGTAAGACGATCAAGAATGGTTCGGCGATAAATCATCCTCATCAACTGAAAAAAGAGCACCAACGGCACTGATAGAAATTCACTCCATCCATACAGAATCCTTTTCAAGTTATTCAAAATATTGCTATATAAAATGTTTCACCGTTTTTATTATGTTTCTTTACGTCCAATCTTCTCTTCTTTATTTCTATTAATTTCTGATTATCTATCTAGTGAAATCCTCATCCAATTATGCTACACAGTTTTGCCTTCTATAAAGTTCAATACCTATTTAAAAATTTTAGCCAAAAAAAAAAATATCTTCGCACTTCTGTACTATATCTTTCCGCCCGTCTTTATTAATAATTGAAAAAATATTTCAGCTGTGTATAAAGGTAAATTACTATATTATCCATTACAAATTGAAAACTATATATTTATTATTACACTTAACACACCCTACAAACATCAATGCAATGATAAATCGGAGCGTTTGGTACGGTATGTCCACGCATCCTTCCTCCCCTGTAGATTCTGTGAAATGTGATCCGTTCTCAGAATCCTCTCTGCGGTAAACACAACGTAGTAGGGCTGGCCGCTTTAATTTTTGTAATACATTTTCGGGTGTTCTCGGATGTACTGCAATTATTAATAATGACAAGAAAAGTGCTTGGGGCGTAATCTTATCACAAGACTTTCCAGCATGCTTTCATCGGACTGGCTGCGTTTGTGTTAGATTAGATTAGATTAGATTATGGTCGTACAAAGGGTCATTGTACTCAGAAAAATAAGCTTTATCGCTGTGAACTGCTGATATTATTAGCAATCTAAGCTTCATTTTAGGACCCAATTGTCCTCTCCAAGCTAGACATCATAAAATGGTCCATCTGGATGATCAAATCCACGCTCACAAAACGATTTCCGGTAGATTTTCTTGATCGATTCCATGCTCCGTGTAAGACGCGGCGCGAGTCTTGTCGCAGCTCAACTGGCGACATTTCAGTTTGGTGCCGCGGCGAAATTTTGTTTTGGTTTCGCGTGTGACATTTGGGGTACACTCAGAAAAGAAACAATAGAAATTGCTTCGCGAGATGATAAACACTCGCGCTGTTAATGCGATTTATTTCAAAAACCACAATATTTTCCTATTTGTCCTATTCTCTACACTGCTTTGAAATTTTGATAAAAGTTGTCTCAGTTATTCATATTTAAGAATTAGTGCCCATCAGCGATGGAATAATCATCATCAAAAGAAAATCTTTGGATGTTCATCAAGAGAAAAAATCCGAATGGAGCATGGCTCTCCTCTCTCGCGCACGAAAAATCGGTAAAAAGAATCTAAAAAAATCATCATCTTGATTATTCGGCAGAACATCTTTTTCACTACTGCACTTGCAAGTGTAACGTCACACGTCGAAAAATGACCTGTCACATTTTGTAGATGGGCAATGTGTGTAAACAAAGTGAAATAAATATTATTGAGTGGTGCTGACAAGGAAATTCACAAAAAATCATCAGCAGATTGATTTTCTTTAAGAATTTCGGGAGCGATTTTTTTTGCGTGATTTGCCTCCTCTCTCTTTCGCGGGTGAAGAAAGTTCGCAAGCGAAATTGATTTTTTCGCGATTATTCCATCCCTGGTGCCCATGTTTGCCCACCTTGAAAAAAAAATAGCTGAGAAAATTCTCTATATTTTGCTTTTGACATGACATTTTGTTGCTGAGATATTGTCATGCAAAGGTTTAAAAACAGGAAAATTGATGTTTTCTAAGTCTCAACCAAGCAACTCACTATTTTCTTATCGACGTCGTCGTGCTATCTTGTCGCAACCGCCATTTTGATGTTCCGAGAAAAACGTGTTTTAATGTTTTACCTTGAATATTCAAAAACGAGTTTGTTTGGCTCACCATTCTGTGCATTGTCCCAAAGTTTGGTTGAAGTTGGTTGCTGGAGTCCCGAGTTATAATTAAAAATGTTTACGGTAGTCTAGCTTGTACGTGCGACAAACGCATCCTGACTTTCCTGGCCTGAAATCCCTTTGGCCTTTTGTCGCACTTACATCAATTTTCATGGAGTGACAAGATAGCACGACAAGATTGAAACTACTTTCATATATAAAGTGACAAAAATGCACGGAGTTTTTTCGGTTTTTGTTGAATATCTCAGGATTGAAATCGAATTTTGGGGATCTGTGACGGTCAAAAGGTGAGGCATTGTGAGCTGCACAATATGGCGTTCTTAACTCAATTTGGCCCAAAATGCACGTACGACAAGTTAGCACGATGGCGACGTTATGTCGAAATCTCAGCAACTAATGGTCCGATTTTCAAGGTTAAAATATGAAACATTGGTGAAATTTTCCGGTCTTTTCGAAAAAAATATTTAAATTTTTTCAAATCAAAACTAACATTTTAAAAGGGTCAAACATTCAATATTGTTACACCGCAATTCCCACGAAAACAGCATGATTCGAAAAAAAAGTTCTCCGATCGGGCTCAAAATTTTTCTGGGGGTTCCTTGGCCGAAATAATTAGACCCGTATTTTTTTGTTTGGCCATAAGGATGACCTACACCGTGTTAGGGTTGTCCGAAAAATGTCAATTTTCGTCATCTTTCGCAAAAAAACACTTTTTTCAAAAAATCATATCTTCGCGACATTAATCCGATTTTAGTTGTCTTAGACGCAAAAGAAAGGTTGGCTATTTAAGAAAAATAGTAACTTCTTACTTACTTCTTTTCGTAATTGAAATACGAAACTTTTGGTACCCTAACATGTATAGGTTATCGCTGAAATTTTCAAGTTATCACAGTTTAGTGAAAAATGTCGATTTTTTCCCGCTTTCGTCATTTTCCCATTTTTGCGCGTGGTGCATCGAAAAACCCAGTTTTTTTTTTTTTCAAAAAATCATATCTCAGAGTATCGAAAACATAACTTAACCATTTTTTGATATTTTATGTGAAATTTTCCGAGGAATCAGATAAAAAATATTTTTAGACATAGGCTCTTTGGTCCCGAGACCTTCAAAACAGCATTTTATGTTTTCATACGACCTTTTCAAATGTTAAGCTAGATTTTTGTAACTTCTTACTTTTTTTCTCAAATAGCCAAATAGTTTTTGTGAAAAATTATGAAAATTGCCATTTTTCGGACCACCCTAACACGGCGTATGTCACCCTAATGGCTAAACAAAAAAATACGGGTCTAATTATTTCGGCCAAGGAACCCCCAGAAAAATTTTGAGACCGATCGGAGAACTTTTTTTTCGAATCATGCTGTTTTCGTGGGGAATTGCTGTATATATTGTTTCATATACTATTTCAATATTGTGAAAAACACTTAAAAAATTATAATCATGAAATCCAATCTTTGAACAACTTAACTTCAAAGAAATTTACCTTTTCAGATATTTTTTGTGAAGACCTGCAGCTGAATCGTGAGCATCACCCACGTCGTCATCGTCGGTCACCTTGCGACCATAAATCAATCACATTGTGAGGATTACACGTCGTTCGTGCCACCACCACCACACGCAGCAGCAGAGCACACGAGCACCACTTGCGGAGTCAACCGATCAACATGGGAAGATCGCAAAAGGGAACGAGAAATCTGCACCAAGTGGAGAAGAGAGATTTCTTTAGTCGGGATTTGGTGGGGGGGGGGGAGGGGGGTTGACTCGGGAGAACGACAAACTGCACCACCAGCGCTCACCGCATAAGTAATTCAATGTTATGCAAATTTAAAATAAACACACAAATTTTGATTGTTTCGATTCGCTTCAACGCAGACCGGCGACGTTTGCCAAAAATGGAAGGGAACCCTCCAATCAGATGTGAGTCACGGGGGGAAGAAAGTTGCTTGCTGAGGGTGTTTGGGGTGGTCTCAAAGTAATGGATAACGATGAACTTTTTTTGTATAAATTTTGTATAAAACATATTTATCATAACATCATACAAAATCCAAATTGATAACTTTTTACCAGAGTTTTTTGTTTTGAGAAGGGCAAATAAATGTACTTGAAGGGAAAACATGCATCAAACTTGGCTTTTTAAGCAAGGATTTTACCGATAAAATTAACGAGTTTCGATAACGATAAAGATAACGACAACAATAACGTTATCGTTAGTTCGATTATACTATCGGTGATAATCTTATAATGTAGTAAGTTTCAAAATATAAATACTCAAAATTGATCACAAAATACCGTATTTTTCAAAAGTTTCAAAATTTTCATCAAAATGGGTATCAAACAAATTGAAATTTGTTGTGCATTTTGATTAATTATTTTTTGTTTTTGCAAGAATAAAATATTTAAAAATAACCGTATTTTTTTTAACTGCTCAAATTAAAAAAAATGTGATACAGTCCAGATTCGATTATCTAAAGGCTATGGGAAAATTTTACTTCGGACAATCGAAACGCGATTTTTCTTTTCATCGCCTTATTTGTGACGATGACGAGCTTAAGTATGACTGGTAAACTAAGCTAAAATGATTTTAAATTAAAGATGGCGACCAAAATGGCTGCGATCAAGTTTAAAAAAAAAATACGGTTTTTTAAACTTGCTTTCGACTATTTGAAGTCCCATAAAAACCTACGGATAATCGGAACTTCGGATAATCGAGGCTTCGAATATTCGAGTCTGAACTGTATGGAAACAGATGGTTATGCATTATCACTTTATTAGAGTTTTTTTTTTTTGGAAATTATTTAAACGCAAGACATGATACCATATTTTATTCCAAAATACTATTTTTATTTTCAATATGAGTACCAATCAAAGCAAAATTGTGTATGCTTTTTCACTTTATAAGAGTTTCTTTTTTTGAAAACATTGGAATTCAAACAAAATGCCGTATTTTTTTTCGAAAAAAACTTAAATTTTCAAAATTATTGAATTTAGAATTTGAATGTATGTATGAAAAATTGCAAAATTTCGTTTGGTAACCATAATAAAAAGTTTGAAAATACAGTATTTTGTGAAAATTTCAGTATATTAAAGAAGTAAAAAAGCAAATATGATTTCGCTTCTTTTGATACCATGATTACAAATTATTAAAATTTTCGTAGGTTTTTTTGGAAAAAATAAATAAAATATTATATTATTTTTTGAACCAACTCACACGAAATCGAAACTATATTTTAAAGGGTAACATTTCTCCCTGATCACAAATCCAAATCGAATCCTTTTTTTGACATCTCTTGACGGAGGGGCCGTACGACCCCTTCCATTTGTGAACATGCGAAAAGAGAGGTGTTTTTCAATAATTTGCAGCCTGAAACGGTGATGAGATAGAAATTTGGTGTCAAAGGGACTTTTATGTAAAATTGTACGCCCGATTTGTTGGCGTACTCAAAGTTCCAAAAAAACGTATTTATCATCGAAAAAACACAAAAAAAAAATCTAAATACTCTGCCATATTCCGTTACTTGACTGTAATTTTTTTTGGAGCATGACATTTTTATGGAAATTTGATGTATACTTTTTGATATTTAGTACAAATTTTTACATTTAAAAACTCCGTGTTTTTTTCTAAAATTGCAGGGTTATTTTTTTGAGTATAACAATGTTCTACAAAGTTGTAGAGGAGACAATTATAGGGGAAAGTGGGGCAAATGTAACAAGCTAAGGAAATGCTCGTAATAACCCATTAAAAAGTTAAAAAAACCTGTCGGATTTTATTATAATCATCTTATTCTAGGTCTTAACTAAGACTTTGTCAAAGCAAGTTTTTAAAAAATCCTGTTTTTTAAAGTAAAAAATTGATTTTAAAAATTTTGATTTTCCGTACGTTCTACTCAACTAGTGGGGCAAGACGAACAACCCGTTGGGGCAAGAGGAACAATGCCTGAAAAAACATGTTAATTTGCTAATAATTGAACTGTTATCCCTCAGATACATCAGATTAGAATGTATTTGAAAGGTTTCTTCCATTTTTAGATTAAATAATAATGCTTTACCAAAAAATTTATCGTTTTTACGAAAAAAAATATTATTTAGATGATAAATAGTAAATTTTCATAATATCACTATTTTTTGCATGGACAATTTTTTTTAACGATTGTTTATCAGTTTTTAAGTACTTTCATGTATTTATTTCCCAATAAAATATGTTGTTGCAGCAATCCGTATTTTTTTCCATACTAAAAATCCATATGGTACACTTGCCCCACCTGAACAAGATTTTTTGAAAGCTCTCAACAAAAATAACCAAAAGTTAAATCATACTTTGTAATAGTTGCATGACATTGGTAGGAACACTACTGATCTAGGAAAAATAGCACTTTGATAAAATGAGCCTTAAAACGAGCCCTAAGCCTTATTTTGTACTTCCCCAATATTATAAGAAAACAAAGGTTTTGAAAAAAACTTCATTAAATCTTATGCCCCGTGGCGTTTACGTTGTTTTGGCGGTTATGTGGTAGAAGAATCAGCTAATTGCTAACAGAAACAATTCCTCATACTGGAAATAACCAAAATTGTAAAAATTACGGCCGTCCGAGCGATTGTCCCTCTTGCCCCATATGGTCGTCTTGCCCCACTTTCCCCTACCAATATAAACATAAGGGGTTTACTTAAAACATTACGAATTTACGAGAAAAAGTTTTTAAAAAGTAAAAAAGTAAAAAAATAAACTAGTCAAAAATTGGTCAAGTTCTTTTTATGTAACTTTTCAAGTTGACTAAGATTCAATTAAACATATTTTACTTACTTTTTATAAAGCTGAGGGGACCATATCAATAAACTTCTTGCAACAAATTTTTGACGATCAAACATTTTTTATTTTTTTATTTATTATATGTTTGGTATTTCATTTAAACCTGAAACCAAATTTTGAAAGTAATTTCTACAGTAATTTTACCTACCAATGTATTTTTTTCTTGCATTTTACACCCACCCTAAGCATTATTATCTTCCCGAAAGACGTCACCAAAACTAAGACCCAGAATAATTCGGGAAGAGAGTTTGTGCTCCCCAAATCAACAAAAAAAGAGGGCGAAGACACCGCAGTCAGTTATATTCGCAATGAACGAATGTAAGTTTTGCCTTTCGACCGAAACAATGGAAAATTTTCGCCAAACTCAAACTTTATTTTCCTTCGACTCGAACTTCTACTGCTGCTGCTGCTGCTGCCGTGTTCCGAGTCGTAAATTTTCGGTTTCCCTTTGTTTTCCGTTTGATTGAATTGAATTAAGCGAAATTGGTGAAGAGTTTGATTTTAGTCTTTTTTCCTCTTCCTTTGCTGGATTGATTGAATTTCGGGCGTTGTTTTTCTTTCCGATGATGTTGTTCCGTTTTGATGCTGCTTTTTTTTTCGAAAAAGTTGATTTCCTTCCCTCAGCAAACGAAGTGCTGAAGCAGCTCAAAAACGAAGGTGAGTGGAAGAACTAATTCTCAAATTTATTCGCCCGAAAGATTCGACGCAAAAAATAAGCAAAGACTTTTGCTGATATTTCAGGATGCCAAATGGGGGAAAAGGTTTGTGGCTCGTTATTTTTGGTCGACAGACTTTGAGATTTTTGTTGTGGCTTTGTTTTTTCTCGACGATGCTGAGCAAAAGCTGGAAATTAGCATATTCGGAGGCAGCAGGGTGGAACCATCTTCCAGAAAGCCCAACCGAAGATAAAACACACTTGTAAGGTACGGTGGCGGGGGAGGGCCTTCAATTCAAATCAGCTGAATTAAAATAAACGATTTATGCAGTGAAGAGGCACAAACAAGATCTCTTGAGCGACGTTTACGCGAACGCAAGAATGGTGGGGGAAGGGCGTTGTTTTCCGGCGAATTGATTAATTGAAGAATTGATTTGAATTTATTTTAGGTGATGTTTGTGGAGCAAAATATGAAAAATGTGCTTGGTTTGGGCAGTGGCTAGGTAATTTATGAGTATATTTTGGTAATAAAATCTTTAAAAAATATTCTCAGTTCTAAGAAAGGGGAAGTATTTTAACCCTATAAGGCTTGTTTGGTTTGCATGGTATCATTTTTTTTATTTAATTTTTTCTTAGTTTTGATGGAATGTGTTAAATTAAATTTTTTTCTACCCAAAACTTTTGAAAATTGTAATTATTTCAACATGTTTGAGATTATTCAAAAGTACCGCAAAAAGTTTTTTTTAAATACCGAATTGTCGAATTGTACTTAGATAGTTTACTAAAAAAATCCAAAATATGGTGAAATTTAATAAGCTCTACCTTAAATGCCAATCTTTTGAAAATTGACCCAATCTCACTTCTTAGAGGGGGTGACATTGGGTCAAATGACACTAAAATGATGCTTAAATACAAAGACATGGTAAAACAAGCCATCCAACTGCGTTTCTTTTTCGAAGGAATCGTATTGACATGCTACAATGTTTGAAGTAGAGATTTCTAAACATTTGGGTACTTTTCGAGCAACTGCAACAAAAAATTATTAGAAAGTTGATTTTCGGAGAGGTTATTTTTGTCCACTCAACTTTAGACAGCTGCCAAAATGACAGGAATTGTTCATGAAACGAGATTTTTTCAGCATAATTATCTTAACATGTCCCCTACACAATCCTTCTAACAGAATTTAGTTGCATTAAGAAGAACTTGAGAAATGGTAAAACCCGTAAAAAAAACACTTTGACTTAATCTCACCCCCCACACCCAATGTCACCCCCGCTGACGGTATTGAAATGTTAAAATTCTTGCTTGTTATTTAACAAAGAAATATATTTTTACATTTTTTGGGACAAAAAAGGCATCTTTTGATCAATAGTACGTAATGTTGCAAAATCTGGTGGAGTTGTGTTTTAATTGTGATTTTTATAATATATATAATATGTACAAAACTAAATAACTCAAAAATCAATTTGTAAAGCCTAATCGAACTTGTTATCTAATCTTATCAAAATCGAACTTGTAATTTTAAAATACTTAACCTTTTTTATCAAAATTGAATTAGTTAAAGCAATTTTTAAAAAGATTTGATAAGTTTTTATGAGTAAAAAAAATAATTCTTGAAATAAAAGCACCTTTCTCTTCAGAACTTGAAATAGGCGAGTAAGTTTGTTAGAAAAGCTTCACAAAAAATTATAATCGATGAAAATTCGTTTTTTTAAGGTTTCTTCAAATCAGCGTGTGATTTTAAAGTTTATAATTTAAACTGATAATATTTGAACAATATCTCGGAAACTGTAAGTTCATTTGTCAATGGAAAAAATGGAACTTTCGTGAACACCAATCTGATCTTTCCTTTAAATGGAATAGTTATTAATTTAAAAATCAAGCTTATCTTTTGAAACGTTCTAAAAATAGATAATTTCCTTTTTTCATAGTTCAGATCCAATTATTCAATTTAAAAAAAAAAAGTTTTTGTTATTAACATTGAAATTCGGACCGTCAGTAGAAATTGGCTTATTGGTTGACATCAAGGCCTCTGCAAATGTTTTTCAAAGTTTATGTCGCCTCCTTCAAAATTTATATCAAAATAAATGTCTAGCCAACTGAAGACAATTTGAAAAATATTTTTCTTCGTTTAGAATCATGTTCGCGTGTTTGGGCTCGATAATACAGTCATCCCACATATTCGGAACGGTTTACAGATCGGCCGATGGTTGAAAAATCATAGAAAATCGATAGTCGAACATAATGTTTAGCTTTTTCCTTCATGTGGAAGCTTTTCTTGAGATCTTTTGATTGATGTATAGACCGGCTGTAGTTTTTTACGTTTTATAACATTTTTTTTTTAAGAAAAACATTGACCCATGAAAACCACAAATTCGGAACACTTTTTTTCTTACGGATGTAAACAAACCTTGGTTCTCTCCAGGAATACCGATTTTTAACAAAATAATGACTTCACACACTGAAATCAATGAAACTCATGCTTAGTGATGTTTTATACATGGTCTGATGACTTTTCTGTGGAAATATCTGTTAAATTCAGGTGTTTCACAATTGTGGGAGGCACAATAACATCCCAAAATTATGAAACAGGTAATTTAGAGGCAGTGTTTTGCTGCACTGGATAAAATTGTTTTGAAATGAAGTTTTTGTCTAAAAAGTACTACTTTTACTAATGAAATATCAAGAGAATGTCCAAATAAAGGTCCTAAAAATAGTAGGGCTGACGGAAAAGCTGCATTTGGCATGCTATTGACAAATTATCTCGAAAGTGTTCCGAATGTGTGGGTGTTCCGAATATGTGTGAATATTTCGATTTTGTTTGTAAAATTTCGTTGTACAATACTACAAAAAGATTTTCTTCGGCGAAAACAAAAACCGTCAATACTCATATATTTTACAAAACTAATGATTGCATAATGTTTGGACAGGTGAAAAATGCATTTTTAAAACACTTTCATAGCCTAAAAAATTTTAAAGGTATACTTAAAAGTAGCTATGTTTAACTTAAAAACCGTATATAACATAAGTACAAAAAAATTTAAAGTGCTTTCCGATTGAACATTCAATTTAGCTTGAACAAATGATTTTTAATATTTTTTCTATGTTTTCGATGTTTTCCAAAAAACGCTATTTTTTCAATAAACCATATCTCCTTAACCAGATTACGTTTTAATTTGAATGAATTTGTGCATGAATGCTATACCATTCAAACATTTATTGGCCGATTAATCAGGCCATTGCATTTTTTTCAAACTTTCTGTCCCCTCCACCCTTCAAAATCTGCTCGAAAAATAAAGATTTTTTTCATAAACTTTAAAATTTCAATGAATTGAATTTTTCAATCAGCTAAAAACAACTTTAAATGCATTTTCCTGCAAATGATTATCATATTAAGCATTATTGGGCACGTTTAAAAATAGTATAGAGTTTTGTGAAATTCCGGTATCGCTAAAGGTTTTTCATTGAAATGTTGAAACAATGGCATGATATCTCAATTATTATATAATTTTCGTTTTGTGGCCCAAAAATTGTTTAAAATGAACAGAAGGCTAGGTAAAAATGTTCAAAATGAGAGTTTGAGCAGCAGAAGGTTTAAAATGTTTGTTTGTTTGAGATTCACCTCTTCAGAAATAAGTGGCAGAAGTTTGTAAGAAAACATCGTTTTCGTATATTTTTAAAGAAAGTGTTTATTTTTAAAATGAAAATTTCGAATCAAATTTCATGTTATGTTTTTCTTAATGTTTTTATTATAAAGATTTAGAGCAACTTTTATCCTTGGTTTTTCTTGAAAAGCTCGATTTTATTTAATGATTAATTCTGTAGAGGTGAAAAAAGTGGAAAACCAGCATAATTAAAATTTTTAAATCATTCTATCATTTTATTGAATCCTCGGCATATTAAGAAAAATCACTGGATCTATTTTAAGATGCCGGTTCGTGACACAAATTTAACGCTTTATTTTATTTTCAAAATTTTAGAAAATTAAGGCCAGTAAAATTAACAAAATTCAGACAATGTTTTATTATTTTTTTGTTTCATCAATTACTTATTTCAAATGATTTTTTTTTATCAATTTCTATGCTTCAAAATACGCTTTTCTTTAAACCCAAATAAAGAATGACCAACTGTAACAACGCAATTTAAGCTTTGCAACCACCAGATTGCTGAATCAGTAAATCAGTCATCTCTTCAGTCAGTCATCCGCTGGGTCGAACCGAAGAGAAGCCGTTTACACAAAAAGTCCAAGAGGTGTCTTCTCAACCGCATCGAATCGAAACAAAGTGAACACGCGTGGAGAACCCGTGCACGACTGGGTGTGTGTGTATGTGTGTTTGTGCTTTTATGCCTTTTCTTGTGCTTTCTGGTCCACCAAAAACAGATAGTTGACCCTTTTCTGAAATAAAAACAACAACAAAAAAATGGTGAGGTTATGTTTTGCTTGTTTGATTTAATTTCATTTTACTCTCGATTCTGCACATCAGAAGGTTCGAATTGGTCCGGTGTATTATGCAGGGTTGAAGTTGGAGGGGTTCACTTCCGAATCCTTTCTACAGGTGGTGGGAGGAAGCCCATCAAAATGGTTTTAGAGAGCAAAAAGTTAGAGTGCTTAGCATAATTTCTGGCCCAGCGCGTTTTGTTTTTTTTTTTGCGTAGGACTAATGTTTTATCTATCACTTTTTAGTTTTGTTTTTTTTTTATTCAGATGGTGGAAGGAATGGTTCATTTCTAGAGTTTTGAAGCGTGAACGGGCTCCGGAAATGGCCCCGGATCTGACCTTTTGGTGTGAAAGTTGATGTTTTCAATAAATAATTTCGATGAGTTCGACGTCGTCGTGCTATCTTGTCGAACCCGCCATTTTGACGTTCCGAGAAAAACGCGTTTTAATGTTTGACCTTGAATATTCAAAAACGAGAGCACGCAATGTAAACAATAACAAACACGTTTTGTTTGGCTGACCATTCTGTGCATTGTTCCAAAGTTTGGTTGAAGTTGGTTGCTGGAATCCCGAGTTATAATTACAAATGTTTACGGTAGTCTAGCTTGTACGTGCGACAAACGCATCCTGACTTTCCTGGCCTGAAATCCCTTTGGCCTTTTGTCGCACTTACATAAATTTTCATGGAGTGACAAGATAGCACGACAAGATTGAAACTACTTTCATATGTAAAGTGACAAAAATGCACGGAGTTTTTTCGGTTTTTGTTGAATATCTCAGGATTGAAATCGAATTTTGGGGATCTGTGAAGGTCAAAAGGTGAGGCATTGTTAGCTGCACAAAATGGCGTTCTTAACTCAATTTGGCCCAAAATGCACGTACGACAAGTTAGCACGATGGCGACGAGTTGTGGACGGAGATGTTTGTTTCTAAATTAACTGATGGCACTAAAAGCAAAGTTTAGCTTTCAAACTTGATCTGGGAAAACAGTTTGATCTTTTCGGAAAAAAACATATTTTCAGGGATGGTCAAGTTTTGTCATAATTTTTAATGGTAATTTTTTGTGAATTTAACAAATTTATCTGAATGAGTACTTTTCGATTCAACTTAACATCTAAAAACAAAACCATTTTTTCTTTATTTTCAAAATAATTACGACTTTTCCAAAAATTGGCAACACTGCCAAATGGAATAAGACCAACTTTTGCGATAACTCAAAGTATGGCATAATTTTCACTTTAAACATATCATAAAATGAGATGTTTCAAATATGTTTATTTGCCAAAAATAAAGCCTAAGCATTACCTACCACTTCTTCGAAGTTACCAAACCGATCAGAAATCCGTTTTCAAGGTAGAGATTTTTAATATTTTATTCGCCTTTTTGTATGGACAGCTGCCAAAATTGTGTGACAATTTGTATGGACGAACTAATGATGCAAAATTACTGAAAGCCCTTAGCCAAAAGCGTGTCTCTGGGGAAAAGTCGAGCTGAAAAAAGAACGCCTTAATTAATGGTAAACATCTGGCTCGATAAATTCTGCCCTCGACGTGCTGCTGCTTCGCGTTTGACTTATGAACACTCCAAATAGAAAAAGTTTCGCGAAATGAACACGTGCTGCGTTCAAGTCCCGATAGGGGTGGTATTTTTGTACCTACTTGTTTTCTTTCTCGAAGGGTACTCCACACGACTCGGTCGGTCCAGTTGAAGAGAGCGAATGTGTGAAAAACATTTTTTTTCCGGCGAAATGGCTTCCGGGAAATTGTGATATGTTTGCTCGTTAGAATTTCCATCGAACCGATCTGTATCAATAATAAGGGGGGCCCTCTTTTCGAGTGGAAGTACAAGCCTTTCGAAAATATGTACATCGTGAAAAATCATGAAGCCACTGCGTTTACTTCGGCTTAACTTCTGCTCAATTTACTTTTTTTTTCTACCAGGCTGTTTCAATTGAAGTAGTGCTAAGTCGAACACTAGATATCTGATGCTGAACCAAACCAAGACAACAAGGCATGAAGAATTTCATTCAGGTGCGAATCATGACCATGGCCAGTGATTTTTATGGCAGAAAAAAAAATGAAATTTCGTGACTGCTAATCACAAACATTAAAAAATTTCATGAATGATCACATAAAATGGCCCTTAGACGCATCTGTAGGTAATTCCAAAAAAATAAGCTAAAGTTTAAGTTTTTGTTAAATAGTACAAAACAAATTATTTTTTCATTCTTTGATCCCGATTATATGGAACAATTTGGAGGAAAACTTGTATAAAAGATTGCAATAGCCTTAACATTAAATTTGAATTATGCGACTCCTTTTAAGTCAATTTTGAATGGTTGATTGAGTACAAAATTAACAAATGTAATTTCTCAATATTTCTTAAACACCATTTTGGCCACCATATTGGATAAGAAAACTCTAAATCATATATCTTGAGACGATTTCTAATAGTCAATATGGAGTCTGGAAAATCGATTCCAGTTTTCGGTTTATAAAAATTCAGACGTTTGGACCACTTAAAAAACAATTTAAGTAAATGATTTTTGTATGTTTTTAGGACGATTTTTCTCTTATTTCCCTGCAAAAAAAGAATGAACAAACAAAGATCATATCATCACCCTAAAGTTTAATTTTTAATTTTAAAAATTTTAAAAATCTCATAGAAGGCTCCGAAACACAGTTATTTTTAAATAACGAAATACAACAATATTTAAATAAATCACGCCCTTCCCAAATGACATTTGCGAGTGTCAATGGCTCCATATACACAAAAATGGCGTATAAAACATATCTACAAAGTTTCATTAATACCACAAAAAAATCTGATTTAATATCAAATTGCTCAATAAACGAATGCGAATTGGGAACATAAAGAAAATCTGATAATGATAGGAAAATAATTTTAAGTGCCGAATGATTTTTTTTTTTTTGTTTGTTTTGGTCAACTATTTTTTAACTGTATTCAAAATATGAGATTCCGTAAAACGGGGTGACTTCAATAGTCGGGGTGAAAGGTTTGCGATGTTTCCACAAAATGAAGAGTACAAATTAAATACGTACGGAATGGTATATAATCATACTGACCGTGGTAGAGAAGTGTGCAAAGAAGAACTTTTTCAGGGTTAAGTTTTAATGAAAAGTGATATTGAGGGCACTTTTAGAACTCTAAAAAACAAACATTTTTATTTTTTGACCAGTCAATTTGGACTTAAGGGTCAGAAGTTACAGTCATTTTATGGTAAAAAAGATGCAAAATAAGAGCTGCAAACTTTGAAAAAATCTCAGGCGTGTTTTTCTTTAAACTCAAGATATCTTCATTTGAAAAAGTTCAATTTTCAAGGGCAAACCATATAAGACCACCCTAACGAACTCAGAAAATTGTCCAATTATTTTTTTTCCATGTAATTTTGCCCACTGAATCTGAAACTACCCTCAGAATTAAACCAAAAGTTGCCTCTTTTCATTTACAACAACTCTTCTGAAGACACCACCCCAGTAACATTTAAGGCTTTATCAAAGCTGTCACAACCGCTATAGAACCTATCAGCCAAAACCAACTGTTAAACCCCTTAGTCGTAACAAACACCCCAGACCCTTGATAAACCCCACTTAAAAACCCAAAAGGACCTCCGCCAAAGGCTGTTACGGCCTATTTATAAAACCTACATAGGAGTTCAAGGCTTTACAACTGAATCCTAACAACATCCTCAAAGCCTTGTTGAAACCTTTGTTAAAACCTAGTCAGCTTTGAAAGCTTATTTTTCGCAATTGATGGCACAAATTCAGCTGCGGTTGAAATTTTATTGATAAATGTAGGGGAGAGCCAAAAAAAATCAACTCCCTTTATCAAAAATCAATATTTTGTAATCATAGTGTTTAATGTTACAAAATATTTCTTTGAAATTCTTTGAAAAAATGTTCAAAATATTTTTAAACATCTATCGCTATATTAATCATACCAGAAATTCAGCATTAATGTGTGTTTTCATCAAATTTAAATCAAATCTTTCAGTTTTCTATTTTTTCAATCAAGATGGCGGTCAATCATATTCAATCAGAGCACGCGTTTAGCGTCATATTTATGCACTGCTATTTGGCTGCGATAATAGTAGTTTATGCAACAAGTTGCAAAAAGAGGATTTTTTCAGCACGAGTCGTACATTTATCCAACGAGGTTCACCGAGTTGGATAAATACGACGAGTGTTGAAAAAATCAAGTTTTGCAACGAGTTCCATACAATATTTTTTGCAATTCCGAAAAACACCCATTGAGTGAAATTTTAAATAAAATTTTCATGTATTTTTCCAATAAATCGTTTAAATAAAAAAAAATGTTGAAAAGTTTTACTTTTCAAAACAAGTGCTGAAAAGTTCAACTTTTCAGCACTCATTTCAGTGCTGAAAAGTAGAACTTTTTAGCATTTATTTTGAAAAGTGTTGCTATTCGATTCTGTTATTTTTGGTAGGATAAAGTAGGCCGTTTCATTTCTTCAGAAGGACAGGAAAAGTTGACAGTTTCACAGCGGAATTGCAAAAATGCTCTTTTAAGAGCTTATGGTTTAAAGTGAGCTTTTTACATGCCTAATGACTGCACTTGACAGCTACAACACCCTAGGTTTTAAGAAAGCATGCGATATTACCGTTTGGCATGGCATTGCCATCTGGTTTTCAAGCCTCTATTGAAACTTTCATAAAAACTTACTGAAAACCAATCGGCTTTTATTTCCACTCGGTTTTATGTTCGAGGCCAATTCGAGGCATAAAACCCTGTTAAAAACTATTAATTAGCTCTTGCTTGTTGGTTGCGGTGAATGCCCAAATAAAACTATTAAGCAATCAAGATGCTTCAATAAAACCTTAATAAAACTTGGTGGTGGCTAGTTGGTTTAAAAATGTTACATGGGCAAAGCTCCAAAACCCCACAATTTTTTGGAAAATCCATTTTCCACTTAATTTTGCGATCTGGATCACTGTGCAATGTGTAAATGATTCATGTTTCTAATTCAGTACCCGAACAGACGGTAATAACTTAATTCATGCAATTTCAATAACAAATATTGTTAAAATAACAGAAAGTGTTATGGAAAATTCATGCAAAATCCATTTTTGCATAAGAGTTCAATAACAGTTTATGTTATCATAACTTATTGGTCTGATATTGGTTGAAAGTCAAAACAACTTTGGAATAACGTTTTTTGTTATGGCCGCATAACTCCAACTGTTCTTGGGATGATCGGATTAGTTGTTAAAATTACAAAAAATAATAACAAAGATTTGTTCGAAAAATAACTAGAAATGTTGTAAGTCTGTTATAACAATAACAATCCAAAAACAAAAAATTCATAACGACAAATAACAAATTCTGTTATAAATAATATAAAATGTTATTGGCCTAGTATTTTCAGATATCAAAAACGTTATTCCCAAGTTATTTCCCTCTGCTCGGGTATAAAATGCAATGTAAATCCATAATTTTATAAGCAAAACTAGTTTTAATGAATTTCATGCAAAATACTTACTTTTTACCAATTTTAACTAAAATTTTTAGGTATTTTTTTGAAAAGCATATAAACATAGTAAAATAATTATCAACATTATTTTTTTTCTTGAAATTGATATCAGCAACCTTAATGAAAATAAATTTTGAACACCTTTAATCTGATTTAAAAAACTACGACTATTAAAGTCATCCCGGAATTCAAACTACGAAAAGCAAGCCTTATATGAAGACTTAAAAATATAATGTATAAAGTTTTTACACATGAATCTATAACTTTTTTGTAGATAGCGTAAATTTTCAAAAATTCAAAGGTTTTTTGAAGAAGCTGATTGCACTTGAACTTCCATTGATATTTTGAAGTTTTTTGAGAAAAATGTTGATTTGCCCCCCAATTTTCGGACTGGTTTGAAATACTTGTACCAGCCATATTTTGAACTTGTTTAACACTTGCAGCCCCAACGGATGATGTAGATCATTCTTAACATTCTTCTGGATTGCAATAGGAATCATGCAAATCGGTTGAGTTTTCGCCGAGATACAGCCAGTTGAAGTGGCATTTCCAACTTTTTTGATGCCCTTGATGCTTCGCGTAAGTTTTGACCCCGTTGGAGCTACATGTTTTAAGGTATGCAGAATTGCCACGTTTCCTGCCTGGAGTCAGCATAACTTATAACCATTTGTAATCAAGTTAAACAAATCATTTCCATGCTTCTATAAGAGAACAAAATCTTTAAAAATTAATTCAAAGATGTCACTATTTCCGAAGACAACACTTATAAAAAAATCAGCGTAAGCATTTTTTGGTATCAAAGTATCATGGGCTACAAATAGTGCGTCCATCCCGGGAATTCCCGGGACAAAAATCCCGGGATTTTTCCAAAACCGGGAATTCCCGAATCCCGGGATTTTTTCATATTTTGTTCCGGGAATTCCCGGAATTGAAAACATATCAAATTTTGGTCTAGAAATTCAGATTTGGTTGTGGAAATTAGTAATCGATAAGCATTTTAAAGCATGAAAATTTGTATTCGGCC
The DNA here is from genome assembly GCF_016801865.2 of Culex pipiens pallens. NCBI lineage: Eukaryota > Metazoa > Arthropoda > Insecta > Diptera > Culicidae > Culex > Culex pipiens. The sequence goes on along the minus strand of NC_068938.1, from coordinate 35,344,854 downwards.
TAAAACAACATTAATTTGGCAGGGAAAATTGTTCAAATTTTTGTTTACAGATCCGCAAAATGCTTTGCGCCTACGGTATTTTCTGCTAAATTTTATTTATTAAAAAAAAGACTTATTATTATTTTCACGTATATTTATGACTTTACATTTAAAAAAAGATAATATATTTAAATATATATATTTTTTTCATAAACCGGCATCTGGAGCAAATCAGGACAAAAGTAATTTTTCCAATTTTTTTGCTCTAAAATTTCCTGTACCTATTCAGACTGCAGTCCCGATTATCCCCAGTTTGTAGTTGGTTGGTATGGTCTTAAAGATAATTTTTAAAATATGTTTTTAAATATAAAACATAAAAATTTTAACTTATGCAAAGTGTTACATTGTCTGGTGTAATTTTATTTCTTGTTGTTTTAGACACTTTCAATGAAATTGTATTAGCTTTTGTATTATATAAATGTTATGTTATATAAATAAAAAAAAGAGAAATATTCAATATTCCGGTTTAATTGAATTCCAAAGCACATCAAAGAACATTTTTTTTAATGTGTTTTAAACTATCTAAAGACTGATGTCCGTGTTCAGATTAAAGTGTAGTTTATTACCATTAACAGTTTTAAGCTGTTTCTATGATTTAAGCTAGTAATACGTTACAAATATAATGAAAACATAGATTTTATGACTGCTGCAAAAATTTCCCGGGAATTCCCGGGATTCAAAAAATATTTTTCCCGTTTCCCGGGAAATTCAAAACCCGGGAAAATTGGACGCCCTAGCTACAAATGTTCAAAAGAGCTCAAATTAGTTCAATCTGTGTAAAAAAAAGGAAAAGTGCTTTTTCGATACCATTCTTGTACCGTACTATGGTTTTATGTTTCATTTTATTCGGTTTTCCTTTTCTCGAATCCATTTTAAATTATCACTACACCACACTTTACTGAAACTAAAATTGTGTTATCCTTCAACCATATCGTAAAAATTTGCAACACATTTTCCAATGCTGTGGGATCAGTGTGGCTGTGAAAAAATATCACGGCTTTGGTCTGGTCTGGACTCCTGCACCTTCCAAGCTTACCCGTCCGTAGAGTTGTAGCAGAAGAGGATGTTTTTAATTAAAATGTAAAATTATATACGAGCTTGAGCAGGCCAGCAGCACGCATAGATATGTGTACCGGCAACCTTGGTCACAGCAGCCACTACGCGTTCTGGGGGTGGTCACCAGGTGGGTTTCACGTGGGTGGGTGAAAAAAAGTCACCTACAGTATTATTAAGTTTGGAGCGAATTGCAAATAAATTTGATTGTTTCATTTTTTTTTTTCAACCGGGAAAATCGGGCATCGACAAAATTGACACAACCCTAGTGGGCGGCCACCCCGAGACCTGAACAAGGACGCGGAAAATCTGTCGTCACGCGGTTCCAATCCGAGAGCCAATGTTGCATAGTTGCAACTGCCAGCTGATGCACCGCTTCAGGGGTGATAAACTATAGTGGATGAACCGAAATTCCGATGAGAAACCGTAGGCAAAAATCAGACGCAACTGCTCGGGTGATCCAGTTGGAACGCTTGCTGGGAAAAGTACCATTTTTATGAGGAGCTTTCTTTAAATTTGGTTTTTTGTTACATTAAGAAATGTTGCATACAACACATGCACACAATTACAGCTCATTGCAAATAAACTGAATCTCCCTCACACTGTTAGGTGAATCAATCCCCGTGCCGCACTTTTTTCTTCTCCTGGTGAAATCCAACCGATTGCCCGGGCCCGGCTCGATATGAATATTTTCCAATATTCCATTGTTGACTCAAGCGAGCGAGCGAGCGCCCGGGTGCGTTGCATGAACGTATGTCATGTTTTAAAAGTTGGCAATTTCTCTTCCCGCGGCCACCGCCGCCGGAAGGCCACTTTGAATGGGTAGCAAGAGTTGCTACTGCTGCTGCTGGGGGTGGTGCAGATTTTGTTGCTATAACAGGTGCAATATTTTTGCACGACCAGCGTTGTACGACCAATATTGGCGACAAAATTGAGCCCAGCTCGGGGAAATGGAGCGATTGGGAAAAGCGATTATAATTAGTAAGAAAAATTGAAAATTTAGAAAAAAAATATCTGTATATTTGATCATTACTTGTCTATTTAGTTTTTGAGGCTAGGGCTAGGGTTAGGGCAGTCTCGGTGGAGTCGTTGGTAGGCAGTTGGACTAACAATCCAAAGGTCGTCAGTTCGAATCCCGGGGTGGATGGAAGAAGCTTAGGTGTAAAAAGTGGTTTGCAATTGCCTCATCAATCAAGCCTTCGGACATCACGTTTCAAGTAGGAATCTCGCAATCGAGAACGCCAAGGCTGTAGAGCGAATAATTTATTTATTTATTTATTTATAAGATTATTTGGATTTTTCTATGCAATTCCATTTTGAATTTGAAAGATCGAACAAATTAAGAATAAAAATTAAATTTAAAAATAATATCAGAATCCTTAAAGAATATGGAAAACTTTGCTCATAATTTCAATCACATTGTAGGGGAGTTTGTGGTAATATGGACAGTGGGGGTAATTTGGACACCCCTTTAAAAATCACGTTTTCTTCGGATATAAAGTGAAAACGGCAATTTAAGTGATAAGGCTAGTACTAGTAATGGCCTAGGAGTATGGACAAACCAAAAAAATTGGAATAGGTTAAGTAGTTTTGGTATAATATGTAAAAGTTTCCAAAGGCCGGTTGGCACTGCCTTAAATTCTAATATTTGAAGGTTAGGAAATAAGGTTTTGCAGGAGTTATATGGCAAAAAAGTGGACATTTTTTGTTTAAGGAGGATGCTTGGACGATGCCTGAGATATGTACGTATAAAAATTGTGCATTTTATCCATTTTTATCATCAAAAATCGCAATTTATGATAGAATATGCTATGGGGGTAATTTGGACATGGCTTGTGGGGTAATTTGGACATACCTGAAAGTCTACCTGTCAGGCAACAAAAAAGTAACTTTCATGGTTGGATGAGTTTTTAAAGGGATTTAGATAAATTTAGAGGGATTTAATATGTCAAAACAATCAAAAATGAATGTGAGCAAAGAGAACTTTCACAAAACCCTTATTTTTTAATTTAGATAAATTCATTCCAATATTCGAATTGATGAAAATCTGATTACTGTACATTTGGCGTTCAACAAGACTCTAATGTTGATTGCTTTTAATTAATTTCTTTGACATTTCTAATTTCTATGCTGGTTTACAATAATATTTAAATTTGAAGGGCTACAGAATGTAAAATTAAAAAAATATATTTTCAGGCTAATAAATTTTATATAAATATTGATTTATATAAACATAAACGATACCTTAATTACTAAAAACAAGTATAGTGTGCCTGATCCAGAATCAATGTTTAAATCATTTCAGTATTAATGATTAAATTATGTATACTACACTGAACTATTTGTTATCTTCCTATTGAATTATAGTTCTATCACAAAATCATTATTTAAACCTTTGATGAAATATTGTGAGCAACACTTCAAAATATAAAGCAATTACAAAACCAGGTTGAAAGATAAAAAACATGCTCAAAAAATCAAATGTTAAACTTATTCTTCAACATGTGTCCAAATTACCCCACAAAAGGTGTTCATATTACCCCACAAGGTATGTCCATATTACCCCACAAAACATGTCCAAATTACCCCACAAGGCATGTCCAAATTACCCCATAGAGGTGTTCATATTACCCCCACGCAAAAATGTGGGGGTAATTTGGACACCTTTTAACTTTTGCGATAAAAATGGGTTTTTCATCAAAATTTATCGAAATGAATGACATTTTTCCATCAAATATGGTCTGTATTATCCTCTGGTGTCATCCACATTCCTTTATAATATCCATACAGCCCGTAACAGAGCAATTTTCTTAGGGTGTCCAAATTACCCCACACTCCCCTAATTGTTTTAAGAAAAAATAAATAATGTTTAAAAATATGCTGCGAAACAAAATAAAATTGAAATTCCAAGCCACGATTTCAACATTTGAATGCAAATAATGTTTTAAAATGATGTACATTGGAAATTTATTAAAAATCAAAAATATTTTTAAACGAGCCCAAAATGATAAAATATGGTAAGGTTTGTACAAATTTTATTTAAAGTTTTTGTTAATATGTTTTCCTTAGTTGATAGCTGATTTCTTTAACAAATATTTTCTATATTCTTATTTAAAGTCGCAAATTTCAAAGATAATCTACAACTCCTTTGTTAGGGTGGAAACGTGTGGCGTCCCAAATCGAGAAAGCAGACAATTTACTGTTGTCAGCTTCAAGCTGTAAATTAAATTTATTTTAAGAGAATTCATTGGGATTTTTGGAGGAGGGCTTACATTATTTGGTGCACAACGACTTCTTTTTGTGGATTGGCCTACTGTTGCGACTGCTAGCTGATGGTTCCTAAATTTCATAGTTTGGTTTAGAACATGTTTTAAATAAGAAATGGGTAGCAACTACTTTTAGCCGTATCCTGCAATGCGGACTCCCGCTGGTAATTTTCCCCCGATACCGCTGGCGCCGAAGTCACCTGAGCAGGTAGAATTAGTTAGAATAAATTTATATATAAGAAAATCCGCCACTACTTTTCAATTCTTCTCTCGGTTCGAAAAAACTATAATTTGTCGATAATCTCCACGTTTGCTGTACCCGCGTTGTAAAGCCTCTTCTCACAGACGATGACTTGCAGACTGGCTTCTTCCCCGACGTGCAGAAGATGACGTCTTGCTGTCTCGAGTGACAGCCGACGCACCGCCTTGCACGCCCAGCGAGGCGCCGCCTTGACCTGCGGCCGGTTCACGTGGGACTACGTCGTTACATCCTTAAATTGTGATCTTTTTCGTAAAATTTTATCAGTAGGAGCTTATCAAAAGATGCACATATTTTCTCTTTATTCCTCTAATGCCCAAGTATTTGTTTCGAGTTTCTTTTATTGTTCTTTTTAAAAGGAGGTCATTTTGAGCAACTTTTTTTCAACGAAAAACTTTAATTCTCTTGTTTCTTTGTTTTTCTTATTCCTCCACCTCCTATACCTTTTACTTTTAATGTTTTTTTTTCATGTTTGACAGCCACTTTTTTTCCCGTTTTTCACTTTCTTATTTGCTATAGATCGATAGCATTGTTATTTTTGTTTTTAATTTAGAAAAATGCGTTAGAGCAATTCCAGCCCAAAACAGATTTTTTTTAGGTATTTTTTGCTTGACCCTCCCCTAATTCAATGAATATTTGTAGACATGTTATTCTTTGCTTATGTAAGCCATTTTTGTATATATGGAGCCAGTTTCACTCAATAATGACATTTGAGAAGGGCGTAAGTGTTTTAAATATTTTTGTATTTCGTAATTTAAATATTGCTTCATCTCGAAGCCGTTGCATCGTATCAAAAAGTTGTCTAAGACAAATTTGTAGAAAACTTTACGGGCTTTCCGAAAAAAACTTCACTGAAATAAAAAAAAAACACGCGACTTTTTTTTAGATTTTTTGATTTTTAGGTTGAAAAATCTTATTTGAAAATGAGCTTGCCATTTTTTTTTTGTTCCAAATTTTTGTCAAAATAGCCTAATAGTTACAAAAAAAAACTCAGGAAAAATGCAGGACGAAGCAACTCACCAAAAAAATACAAAAATAGTTTACTGAAACTGTTTTTTTTAAAGTGCTCTAAACGTGAAAATATTGAAAAATCAACAATTTTAAATAAAAGTTTCCATCCGGTTTTGAAAAAAAAAAAAAACAATTAGAAAATAAATGTTTTTTGAAGGTTTTTGACAATTTCGATATGACAGACTGGATTTTTCAGTGTCGTGAATATTTTTCCGGAAATCTCGTCCAATTTCCCATAAGATTGTCTTAATCCACGTGCTTTGAGATACTTGGCCTTTTATGAAAAAATAAATTATTATTATTGTTTTTATTTTTTTGTGATTTTTGCCTTCCTCATCTCAATGAGGAAAGGAAATAAAATCACTCGAAAAATGAAAAACTTTATTTGAATACCTAGACCCATCTTCACGTATACATATCGACTCAAAATTCTGAGCTAATGTCTGTGTGTGTATGGTGGGATGTTGATAAAAGAAATGCACTGGATTATCTCGGCACTGGCTCAACCGACTTTGTCTGTTTTGGTCTCATTCGATCCGTCTTGGGGTCCCATAAGTCGCTATTGAAAATTATAAAGTTAACTTAACCGCCAACTCACACAGCAGTTGCCTCAAGCCCTCTTCGATTTGCGTGAAACTTTGTCCTAAGGGGTAACTTTTGTCCCTGATCACGAATCCGAGGTCCGTTTTTTTATATCTCGTGACGGAGGGTCGGTACGACCCCTTCCATTTTTGAACATGCGAAAAAAGTGTTTTTCAATAATTTGCAGCCTCAAACGGTTATGAGATAGAAATTTGGTGTCAAAGGGACTTTTATGACATGTTCCAAAAATTTTTACAGTTGAGTAAGCAAAAATGGGAGAATTTTTAAAACTTTTTTAGTGTTTTTTTTTCGATAAAAAATACGTTTTTTTTTTGGAATTCTGAGTACGCCATCAAATCGGGCGTCTAATTTTACATAAAAGTCCGTTTGACACCAAATTTCTATCTCATCACCGTTTCAGGCTGAAATTTTTTGAAAAACTCCTCTTTTTTCGCATGCTCAAAAATGGAAGGGGTCGTACCTCCCCTCCGTCACGAGATATCAAAAAACGGACCTCGGATTTGTGATCAGGGACAAAAGTTACCCCTTAGGACAAAGTTTCACGCAAATCGAAGAGGGGTCGAGGCAACTTTTCCCGATTTCGTGTGAGTTAGTAGAGAATTACCCAAATACTTCAAAAGTTCTGATTATTTTTTTTAACAAACCCGGAAAGTTGTAAGAAGGGTGGTTTTTGAAAGAAAACCCATTGTGTTATACATTTTTTGAAAAGGATTCAAAATACCTTTTTGATGAGCTCAAAAGATCGAAGATCTGACAACCCTATCAAAAGTTATAAGCAATTAAGTGTTATTTATTCACTGTTTGGAAGCCGGATCTCAGATATTTTGATGAAAACGTAGTCCGGATCTAGCATGCAACCTGCCGTTGGATAGGTGATTAAAAGACCTTTCCTACGAGTTCAAAAGATTGAAGATCTGGCACTTAAGTGTTATTTATGCACCTTTTGAACGATGCATCTCAGATATGTTGATGATAACGCTGTCCAGATCTATCATGCGACGTATCTTGATCGTGTGGAAGCAATTTTGCGAACTTGAGGTTTCAATTAACTAAATTTATACTAGAAAGTTGTGAAATGTTATAAAACTTCCCCAAATATGGTTGAAATTACGATTTGTCAGAGCAATTTAATCATTTTTTTCCGTGCACAAACATCCCAGAGGAAATAAATATCTAAATCTGTGTAATTGTTTTCTTATGCTTTGAAATGGATTTTAATAAACACAGTGTTACTATGAAATGAGCAACTAAAAAAAAAATACTAAATTTTAAACGAAGACGTGCAACGTCTGCTTCACCTTCAACATCAACCGAAAAGCTCCTGCCCCGAAAATGTTTCCTCAATGTCAGCCGGGTCAGCATTTTTAATACTTTACCACACAATTTTTCCGACAGCCTCCTGCTGATGCTGCCGGTTGTTCCGAGCAAGCTTCGGGACAGCTCATTATCATCACCATCATCTCGGAAAAGAAGTCAGACTGCGGTGAAAAGCCAAAGGAAGCCTGCTCCCAACCACGTCTCCGTCGTCGTACATGCACGTGCGCGCACGTAGCCAAAGAACAGTCATATGGCGACCTCTGCCCCCAAAATGGGAGGGTTTTTGGTGGAACGGTGGAGAGGTAAGGCTTCCTTGTTGTCTAAAAATTGAACTGTTTCATCTTGCTGAAAGCACTTTCCCTTCCCTGTGTTTTGTTCATCCGAGGTTTTCACCAACAAAAAAAGGAAAGACGGCCAAAACGGCAAAGAAGGTTCCGTATTTGAAATCTTGCACGAGCTCTAATCAAAATGATAAAAATAAAGCACTCCGCTTTGTCGTCGAAATTTGTATGGTAAAAATTATAATGGGCTCTAATGCGATTGCATTCAACTAGCAGAATTCTAGCTTTTTTCAATTATTCTGTCACTGCTTGAGAGTCTGCAACTTAGTAAAAAAATTACACTCTTAAATAACTCATCAAAGCTACAAAAAAAATACACAATTGACCCTTTTAAAATTAGGTACTTTGATTTTATAAAAAAAAATCTCAGTCAATGTTCTTCATACTTTATAGAACAGATTTAAAGCTTTTCTTCTATTTTCTACATTTCAAGCTATCGCTGCAGTGGCCAACGAATATGAGCTGCGGTGGGGGCTTGATGAACATTTTTGCTCTTTTTTGAGTCACCCCCTCACAGTCCCCCCTTTTGAAACCCCTCAATCGGAGCTGCCCACTTCCTGTGCACACTACCACCACCACCTCCACCACTCATCTACCATGTCATCATCATTGATGTGGGAAAATTGTGAAAGACGACGACAGCAGTGAAGGCTGATGTCTAAGTATTTGGAGAATAGTAGGCCGTTTTTAAGGGAGGAGGGACGATCCTGTCGAAAGAGGAGAGAGTCCTCGAAGAAAAGCCATTTCTGGGGACGGGCACATGGTCGGGCATAGATTTTCAACCGAAGGAAAGGCAATTCCTGGGAAATGCTGCAAGGCCGGGTTTGTCAAGCAATTGTTACAAAAGACATGGATGTTGTTCCAACAAAGGGCGTTGAATGAAAGAACGAAACCTTCTGTTATTTTATCGTTATATTTTAACTTTTTTCAGCTTCTTTACATCAAGTGCGAAGGAAAGATTTATTCATGCACATTGCTGTCATTTTGGGCTGAAAATGCTGGCAGTTTAGGGACAGCGTTAAACGCAGTTTCATTCATGTAAATTGTTAATCAGTTCTTAATTTGATAGTGGTTCTCATTTTTTTTTTGAATAGAGGAGAAAAGCAACTCGCGACAAAATTTTGAGGCTAGGAATTTTGACAGGTATGATTTCCATAAAGTATTCGCCTCCTTTTCTCTCCCACATAAAAACTGGGGACGAGGTATCTGTCAAACTAGGCCAAACTGTTAAAGTCATTCACAAAATGAACTTTGAGTGACTTGAGTTCATTTCTGACGTCACAATTTTCTCCTCTATTCCGTAAAGAAACCAGAGGAATGTTCTACTTTGCGAGAGTAAAGACAACAACAACAAATCGTGTTCATTTGTTCATTGAAACAGTTCATCTCATTGAGAGGCTAATATGGACAAATGACCGCCACATTATAACCGAACCATGGTGGCCAATACGACAAAGGCGCGGTTCAATATCCCGAAGGTCTTGGGTTTGAGTCATGGTATCGACACGTTTTATTTTTAAAGGGTGAACTTTTTGGAAAATGCACCCACGAGTAAAGTACTCTCGATCATTTCGAGATTTATCCTCTCCGTCTGTTTCCTGTACCATTTCACTACCGAATCATGTTCTTTCTCCTCTTTGTATGTCGATGCTCAGTTCTGGGTGTATAGCTCACAGCTGAGCAGTTCTCTCAGATTTAAAGTTTATAAATTGAAGTTACAGGCCACGGTGTCAACATTTTAATGAAAAAAGTCTTTTAAAATGCATTATAAACCTGTCCAGTTGTTTTGCAATCATTAAAAGACGAAAATGGTATTTTGCGAGAAAGAAATCCGGGGAATTCCCGGGAAATTTTAAATTCAACGAAAATAGTTCGGATCTTGGTTCTGATTTGTATTTTTCAACAAACAAAAAATAGTTTAAAATATTTAAAGTAATAACTAAATTCATGCCATTTCAATAACTTCTTGAAAGATTCATTTTTGCATAACAAAATTCTTCTTGCACAAAACGAGACATTAAATATTTAAAATATTTTTTTTTTCAAACAATTTTGCTATGGTAAACAAATTAATGAAAAAAATATATTTTGAGCTTGGCGGTAAGGGGTACCTAAGTTTCAAATGATATAACAACAATGTTCGTTTAAAAAACTAAGCCAAAATCATAATAGTATAATGTCATTCAAAAATATCGTATTTTTGTTGCTCAACAAATAAACAAGATCCCAGTTGTGAAAGCTTAAGAAATAAATATTACCTAAAAAATACCTTGATTTGAAAATTTTATACGAACTGATATTAACAACAGTAAATTGAATTGAATAAAATTTAATTGATTTTTTCATTATTATTATTTTTTGAAAATTTAAATAATTGTGCTAAGAAGTTATGAAAATTTAAACTTCTGCTTGCATTTCGAGAGTTATAAATTTCCCGGAAAACGGGAAATATTTTTTTCCGGGAATTCACGGGATTTTTTCTCTAGGGTCGGGAAATTGGACGCTTTAATTCGGTTTTTTTTCATGGAAATTTTGATGTTTGATGACGCAACATTTTTGCAATCTTTCAAAAGCAATTTATACGTCTTGTGCAAATATAAAATTTGCTCTCAAAAATAATGTTTTTATCACACTGTTTTCGAGAAATCAACCAAATAAAAAGCGTAACGTCTCACTCAGATCACATTGCACTCTTTGACAAAATTGTAGAGCGTTAAATTTCGCAATCGATTCTTTCTCTTGACCAATTTTTCACTCAATTAACACAACGTCTAAAAAAAGTCGGAAATTAAGTTTTTCTCCTCTCCAATTTCAATGGAAACTTCTACTCTCAATAGCGACAGATTTGGCACAAAAGAGAAATCGAGTCAGGGAGTGTCTAAATTTTTCTTGTCACTCTAATCAACAAACAAAATAAGTTGAGTGTCAAGTAAAGGATTGTTATATTAGTTGAAAATATGCTGGAAGACTCATATTGTCAAATATTGAAATGTCTTAAAAATATTTTTTTAGTTAATTACTTACTGTAAACTGTTATTCTTCCGATTTCCAAAAACAGTGATTTTTTTCATCCAAATGTTATCCCTCTTATGTAACTCACAGCTTTTTTGTTCTTTTAATAAAAATAGTCTACATAAAACCTCCAAGACATTCGCTCTCAGGCTAAAATTAAATTTGGTCAAATTTCAAAAATGCAAATGAACTTTTCAGCACTTGATTCGAAAAGTAATACTTTCCAACATTTTTTGGTTTCAAACGATTTATTGACGAAATACATGAATATTTGACTTATGATTTCAGTAAATGGGTGTTTTTTTTCTAAAATGCAAAAAAACGTTGTATGGAACTCGTTGCAAAACTTGATTTTTTCAGCACTCGTCGTATTTATCCAACTCGGTGAACCTCGTTGTATACATGTACGACTCTTGCTGAAAATATCCTCCTTTTGCAACTTGTTGCATACACTAATATTTATGTTTTGTGAAATGAACTGAATTATAACAAATACTGAGAAATAAAAAAAAATGACTCCGGCTCTGACTCCGACTCCAAGTCCCCAGAAAAGACTCTACTCCGACTCCGGTTCCGAATCCGACTCCTCAGCCCTGATTTAAAGTTATAAAGTTTTATCATAAGTGTCTTTTTTTGAATATATTTTATTTTGATTTTTTCAAAACTGCATAACCTGCTTGAATTGAAGACGTTTAAGGTTTCTTTTTTTTCGTAGAACAACATTCGTTCTTTTGAAACTGTTTTTGTTTTTTTCAAACAACTATTGGAGTGGGACTAGTGGAGGGAAAAAACTCACGGAAAAAAAATTTGCAGAAAAATCCCCCTCTCTCCACTCTCTCCAAATAACCCCCGCTGGGAGCTGCGGATGTGGTGAACAGTTTTCCATGCTGGCGCCGCTGATGGTGGTACGTGTGGTGCAATCTACCTCTACATACGCGCGCATGTTAACTCCCGACGAAGAGACGTATCGCTGTCATCAAACCTGTTCCACGGTTTCAGCCAGAACCGTGGCATCGGGGGAACTCCGCCGGGACGGAGTGTTCTCATCCGAGTGGATTGAACATTCCGCGACCGGGTGGATGTTATGGTGGCCTTCACTGCACTGTGTTTTTCTGTCACGTTCGACGGATTCACATAATATTTTAACGCTTGACAGCAAACTTGTTTTTTTTTTTCGAGAGAGAATTGGATTTGGAATAGATAGATGAAGGTGCTTTGGAATGAATAGTTTTCTCACCTGGACTTTTGAGCATTTGTTTGAGAAGAGATATTTGAAAAAACCTATAGGTTTTGAATGTTCACAAATAATTAATTACATGTTTACAGTTACTATTCTATGTACCTAAGCTGAGATGTGGACTTAGTAGTTATAAATATTCATTTATTCTAATGGGATTTTTTATAATTAAAAAACATCGGTTATTCACAAAACTTCAAATTGACAATATTTGTTTACGTTAATTTTCAAGCAGTATTTTTACTTTTAAATTTAAATTATTTGCATTTTCTGAAATCTCTTAACCCCCATTAGCTTACTTCTCGAAAACAACTAGTTTCAATTATACGTATTACTTCCCAACTCACTGCTCAAATATGATTTCAAATCTCATTGTTATAGTTAGCATGCCAAACTTATAACAAATTCATCGCCCCCTTGAGAGATCAAATCTGATTTGAAAATTTTACCAGAGTTCACAACAGGAGGAAAGAGGATCGGGATGACGTCGACAACTTCTGTAAATTTGTAAACATACATCAGAGAGGGAGAGAGAGAGAGATATAGAGAGTCACCACCCATTTCCACCCAACCAACCGCACCGGTCAGCCGGGGACTGCTGGTGGTGGTGTGTGACCATCAAAACTGTAATTACTCAACAAATCCCTTTTCCCAGCGGGAGTTTTCAGCATGCTTTTTAGTGCTAACGACATGCACATTTTACGAGGCTGGGTTTCCTCCGCTTGGGGTGGTACTCAGTGTTGAGTTTTTTGTTTGAAAATTAAAAAAAAATCACAATATTTATGTTAGTTTGAACGGGAGTATATTCCTCTAAATAGTGATATTAAAATTTTTAAAACGTTCAAAATGTCAAATGCTTCATACCACCCTCACCGTATTGATTTCCAGCCCGACAACGATGATGACTGAATGGTCCCACCGGGAAAAGCTGACCCCAAAAAAGCACTCCCAAGTCTTGCCCACTTCTTCAAGGGACGAGAATGGACTCTTCGCAAACAACAAACCAAGTGAGTCGTCCCGACTGACTGACTGACATACAATCTTGCACAACAACAACCACTGACTGCTGCACAGACTAACCACCGCCTGTATGGGGTCTTCGAGCAGAAGCAAATTTGGGGCTTGGAACTGATAAAAATAAAACTTTGTCATAAATCGTCCCACTTTATGCTGGCAGGGCAGATTAGGAGCGAGATTCGCCCACCCACCGGGTCCCTCACACACACTAGCTCACGCGCTTACTCGTAAACATTGTGGGCAGTCGTGCTACACAGGGTTGATGGGGTTGCCCACCCACACTGGAATGTACGTGACGATTTTGGCATTATTTTTTGCTCTGTGATTCGTTTATCAAAAAACATTCTTAAATTATTATTTTTTCTTAAAAAAAAATTAAATTACTTTTTTATAACACAACTTGACCGTTTAGAAATTGGTGTAATTAAACGCAGGTGTGAGAGATTCGAGCTTCATGAACTTGCATCAATTGACATATTTGAATTTTAGTCAATTCCCTGCCAGTAAATAAAATTGAAAATTTCGGGTATAAATGCTAAGGAATCAACTTAAGCAACCCAGGAGGGTGCTGTGTCGGCTAAACCAAACTCTGTCTTCTTGTCGTTCAAATTCGTTGAACGTTAAAATTTATTCCAACTTGCAGTTTTAGTATTAACTCATCAAACTATCCATTTTATGAAGATTATCATTTATTATTTACTATTTTTCTATTTTTCGCGATATCTAAATTGTACAAACGGTATGAATTGATAAGTCCATCCCATAGCACTACTGCTCGGTTGGCACGCGTTTGATTAAAGTTGGCTGCCCAGGGATTTTTAAAATTTCAACCGATAAACAAATTGCTTATGGTCGCATCACCTACCACGGTGAATCCTGACCGCAAACCCATCTTACTAACCCAGTGTTTCTCAACCGGTGAGGAATTCCCCCCTGGGGGGGAATTTGGCCATTCTACGGGGAATGAGGGTTCAATAGAAATTCAATGTCTTGAATCATTATTTGAATCATTCTTTGCAACTTTCAGTTTCTTTCATTAGTAATAACAACATTTGTTTTTTTCCCTCAAAATAGTTATTAAAGTTTCAATTTCTGTGAATTTTGATATTTCTTGAAACAATAAAATGATTTTTTTCATATTTCTGAGGTATTTGTATTTTTTGGACTCAAGCATATTTTTTTGTGACAGATTTGCTGGTTTCTGTGAGATTTTTGTACACTTTTTAACAAGAATATTTAATTAAATAAATGGCAGTTGACAAAAAGTTTTTCAAATATTATTTAAGTTTGTTTGAATTCTTTACATTTTTAAGAGTAATCTGTCTTTGGCCGCAGATAATTATTAATTAAGTTTAATATTTGTACATATTTTATAATTGTATTTTTTTATTGTAATTTAAACGAAAAGAAGCTGAGAATAGTGGCTTTTTATTTTTTTTAAATTAAAATAAAACGTTTTCAAATACCTTCTATAGTTTTGTTTTTGTTATGAAAACTGTAATCTTTTTGCAAACCTAAAAAAATTAATTATGTTTGTGCATTGATACCAGTAAATTAAAAATAAGGGGGGGGGAGGAATGAAGTTCTTGAAAATCAGTCATGGGGGGAATGGATCGCAAAAGGTTGAGAAACACTGTACTAACCCCTCAAAACTCATGTGATACTTTGTCGGAGACGCAGCCAATTTAGCGGTCTCCATCACTCAAGTATCGGACTAACATTCCCATCCACTTCTCCGTATCTTACCACTGATCGTGGCCGGCGTCGCCAGTAACTACAAAAATCATAAATTTTCTCAGACCTTTTCCTAATTTTTTAATAATGAGTCTAATACTACACGATAGAAAAGTCATAGTTATGTTACATCGGGGAATTTAAAAAAAATGAGACACGATCGTTTCGTTTTTTTTATAAGGTAGTGTGCCAATATGCGTATTACGATCGTTTCGTTTTTTTTATAAGCTAGAGTGGTAATATACGTATTAGGAATTTTAAATTTTGAGGTCAAGATTGAAAAAAGACCACAGACTTTGAGGAAACATTGGTTTCTAAAGATTTTTTTTTCAATTGTTTTATCGGTGGCACAAATGTTGCCTTATACCATTTTGTGATACAGTTTGTTTCTAAATCCTGCAAACTGGGCCTGAAATATAAAATTATGCATGCCTACTGCTTTGCTTCTGCTACTGACAAACAGGGCTGTGGAGTCGGAGTCGGAGCCGGAGTCGGTGGAGTCGGGTCTTTTTGGGGACCTGGAGTCGGAGTCGGAGTCGAAGTCGTCAAAACTCGAATAGCTGGAGTCGGAGTCGGAGCCGGAGTCGTAAATTTCTGATCGACCTGGAGTCGGAGCTGGAGTCGGAGTTATCAATATATTTTATATAATTTATGAACTTATTTATTGTTCATATTTGTTATAATTCAGGTTTATTACCATTTTTTTAAATTTATTTATTGAATCGCGTGCAATGCGTTGACATTTTTTTAAATCAATTTATTTTTTGGATCAAGATAATTATCAGATGTCATGTTGTTTTCGAAGCATTTTTATTGTGATTGGAAAGCTCTTATTGTGTTATTTCACTAAGATCACAGCAAGATAATCTGTTAATCCTCTCTTGTCAATGTTTGTATACACTTAACTATTGTTTCATAACTCATACAATAGTAAACAATTGTGGCTGTGTAGTAAAAAAATTAAGACATATTTAAGTAATTTTTTACTGTCTCTTTTTGCTTGTATTTACAGTATGTAAAAAAAGTATTTACACCCCTTGGGCACTATGCACATTTTGTGATGAAACATGTAAACAATTTGAAATTTTACAGAAACCTTATACTACGTTTTGCTCAGAAACTCATGCCAGCAAAAATGTTTGTACACCTTTTAAAAAATTAACATAAATAAAGTTATTTGTTGACAAATCACCATAAATTCAGTCTCCCAACTCCAAATAGGCATCCTTGACTGATTAAAAAAATAATTGGGATTGAATATAAAATTTACTGACAACTTAGTATAAAAGTTTATTTAAAATCTGGATATACTATATAAAACTTATCTAAACTTAATTTTGCAAATTTTTAATTCAACTAAATATAAATATATTACCATAGAATTGCTAAGATTTTAAAAAGATCCTTTTTTTAAAGGAACATTTTTTGCTTCGACTTTTTTACAGAATATTGTCATAACTCTGAAAAGAAAACAGTTAGAGTTCCACTTTTTGCATTAGGTCTTGAAGAATTATGACAATTTCAGTAAAAATCGATGCAGACTGACATTTTAAAATGGCCAAACATTGAATATTACGCCCATTAAAAATGCTTGTCTTGATTTAAAATTTTTTAAAATATTTTTTTTCGAAAAGATCGGAAAATTTCACGAAAAACAGCAAATATTTCGCTAAAATCAAACTTTCGGTGGCAATATCTTGAAAACGGAGCCCTATATAAAAAAATCTGTAAAGTACTTTTCGATTGCAAATTCAATTTTGCATTAAAAAATTATGTCAAATTTGTGTTTGCATGAAACTTAGATTTTTTCCAAAAATCACTATTTTTTCAAAAAATCATAACTCGGCGGCAGATTTTTTGACCATGTTTCTCAATGGCTCAAAAGTTGCGGATTTTGTCCCCTAAAACATATCAAAAAATCTCGAAAATCAAAAAATACGTATTTTGGGAAATTGAGTTTTAGTGAAAAAAAAGTTGATTAAAAAATCTGCAGTTTTTTCCGTGTACCTATATTTTTCTCAAAAGTTCTCAACAATACCTGCAACTTTGCCGAAGACACCAAATTGATCAGAAAATTTACTCAAAAGTTAATGTTGTTTGAATATTTGCATACCATTTTTGTATGAACAGCAGCCAAAATTGAATGGAGACTTGTATGGTTGAACCAATGACGCAAAATAGCTTATTTGGTGTAGTTTGAGCCAAATAAAAAAAATACAAAAAATAAAAATGGTCGAAATCCTCCGATTTCGTAGAGAGTTGCTCAAGTACAATTAAAAATTAGTTAGATAGCATATAAAGTCATTTATGATTTTTGTTTATATAACGCTGAAAACATGTAACATAGAACAACGAACACTTATCTATCAGGCTTAGTATGGTTCCATACTTTTTGTATAAATAATTTCGGTTTACAGTATTCGCGCAAGTGTGAACTGAAATGTGAGTGATGTGATTAATTCAAATTTTTAAAATATTTTAAATAAAGATAAGGTGTCGGAGTTGGAGCCGGAGTCAACAATTTGTGGAAAGCTGAAGTCGGAGTCGGCTAGCGTTGGAAGGCCGGAGTCGGAGTCAGAGCCGGATTCATCAATTTGTGGAAAATCGGAGCCGGAGTCGGAGTTGGAGTCGGCTTAACTCAGAAAGCCGGAGTCGGAGTCGGAGTCGGAGTCGGAGTCGCTTGAAATATGACCCGACTCAGCAGCCCTGCTGACAAATTTTTCAAAATATTAGTATAATGCGGAGAAATTTTTTTTTTGAAATTTTGCGTCTTTTTTGGATGTGTGGTTTCAAAACTCAAAATTTTAAAACAGTTAAAAGTGCTTTATTTGATTAAAAATACAGTAAAAAACCCTTTTTTATGTATTTTAAATAGTTTACATTTAACTGTACCAGTTTATTCAAAGAAAAAAATATATAGCAATTGTTGTTTAGATAAAAGATGTTCTACACAAGTCGCCTAATTATTTTTAGAAGTCATAAACTATTTCGACGGTTATTTTACCAAAAAATTGAATTCACTGTTTTCATTTAAAAGTTGATTAATCAATTTCAAGAGCCATAATACTTCATCCTGTCCACCTGACTTTCAAAATGTTTAAGCTTGTTAACTTGATCACTGAAACCTTGTGCCACCATCAATGCACTGCCAATTAAAACTTACCTTTTTTTTGCTTCACTTTTGTACACTTTTGACAGTCTTTCAACGCTAGGACAGATTCAGCCAGCACCGAGTGCCTCGTTCGCATTTCGATGTTTCGATTCAAAAACGCTTGAATTGAATCCCCCTGTATCGTCGCCTTTGTTCTTCAGAGTGCGCAGTGGGTAAAAGTCCAAACCCACTCGTGCTCCCCCCCCCACCGCATAACAAAAACCGGACACACATGCTCGCTGGGACACGTACACGTGGCCGGTTTAAATTAGGAACAGAAACATGGGTAGCGACGACCATTTTCGGCTCTCCGGGTTTTTCTGGTCACCGGATTCGGATGTGGTGGTTCTCTACGTGGAACTAATGAGTGGGGAGGGGGGGTAGGAGGGAACGGGTATGTCCAACCCGGCTCAAATTCAATATTGCAGGTACGCAAGTGGAAGTCAAATGGTTCCACACGTGTACGAGCGAAGAAACTTTTGGGCCAAAAAGCCCCATTTTGCTAGAATGTGTGGATTATCGGGCGTCACCACTCTCGCAGTGATGATGTATGGAGGCCGAAAATTGTTGAAGGTGTTGTATAGGTGCAAAACTATTTCAACACTACATCTTAAAGTTTAGTGAAATTTGCAAGTTTTTTTTTGCAATTCCGTTTTAAAAACAGTGAAAAATAGCCCTAGTTTATAACATCATAAACACAGGGCTAAAAAGTTCATTAAAGCACTGATTTGAGTGTTCAAAAGCTTAAATTTAATAATTTGTTAAGGACATTTTTGTGACATTTTTTAAAAGAAAACTCGGTTTTTAAACCAAAGCAATTCTCTGAAATTTCGGTCATTATTATATTGTATTTTTTAATCCAAATAAAACTGTTTTTGGTGCCTTCGGTATGCCCAAAGAAGCCATTTTGTGTCATTGATGTCATTGAAATGATACATGATAGGGGAAAAGTGGGGCAAGTGTAACAAGCTAAGGAAATGCTCGTTATAACCCATTAAAAAGTAAAAAAATCTGTCGGATTTTATTATAATCATCTTTTTCTAGGTCTTGACTAGGACTTTGTTAGAACAAGTTTTTAAAAAATCCTGTTTTTTAATGTAAAAAATTGATTATATTTTTTTTTGATTTTCAGTACGTTCTACTCAACTAGTGGGGCAAGACGAACAACCCGTTGGGGCAAGAGAAAAAATGCATGAAAAAACATGTTAATTTGCTAACAATTGAACTGCTATCACTTAGATATATCAGATTAGAATGTATTTGAAAGGTTTCTTCCATTTTTAGATTAAATAATAATATTTTACTTAAAATTTTATCGTTTTTACGAAAAAAAATTTACTTTGATGATAAATAGTAAATTTTAATAATATCATTACATTTTGTATGGATTTTTTTTAACAATAGTTTATCAGTTTTTAAGTACTTTCATGTATTTATTTCCCAATAAAATATGTTGTTGCAGCAATTCGTAATTTTTTCCATACTAAAAATCCATATGGTACACTTGCCCCACCTGAACAAGATTTTTTAAAAGCTCTCAACAAAAATAACCAAAAGTTAAATCATACTTTGTAATAGGTGCATGTCATAAGTAGGGACACTACTGATCTAGGAAAAATAGCATTTTGATAAAATGAGCCTTAAAACGAACCCTAAGCCTTAATTTGTACTTTCCAAATATTATGAGAAAAAAAAAGGTTTTGAAAAAAACTTCATTAAATCTTATGCCCCGTGGCGTTTACGTCGTTTTGTAGAATCAGCTAATTGCATTGCTAGCAACAATTTCTCATACTGGAAATAATTAAAATTGTAAAAATTACGGCCGTACGAGCGATTGTTCCTCTTGCCCCATATGGTCGTCTTGCCCCACCTTCCCCTAATTCAAAAATCTGAATCTTTTGAATGATTTTTTTGATCGATTTGGTATCTTCGGCAAAGTTGTAGGTTTGGATAAGGACTACACTGAAAAAAATGATACAAATTGTTTTTGCTGATTTTAAATTAAAATTTGTGTCACTGAAACTTGATTTGCAAAAAAACAATACATATATTTTTTCTGTTTTTTATATGTTTTAATACCCTAAAAAAATTTAAATGATGTTTTCAAAAAAAAAAATATCAAAAATTTAACTAATGATATCAAATATCAAACATTGAAAATTGGACCATTAGTTGCTGAGATATCGACATTACAAAATGATGGGTTGTTTGGGTAAGACTTAGAAAACATCAATTTTCCTGTTTTTTTAATCTTTGCATGGCAATATCTCAGCAACTAAGGGTCGTACTAACAAAATTTAAAAATGATAAATGTAGAGAATTTTTTCAGCTTTTCAATTATTTTTTTCAAAAATGAGCAAATATGGACACAACTTAAAAAAAATAACTGCGACTATTTTCAAAACACTTAAAAAGGGATATAACTTGAAAACGGTGCAATTAGTGGGTGACGATTCTCTTGTTTTTCAATTTCCCGGGAATCGAGAGTTGAATTTTGTAATTTCCCGGGAATTCCCGGGACCCGGGAGTTTTTTTTAACAATGCCAATAGTGCCAATCATTTATAAAGAAAAGTAGTTAATGTGTTTCTTTTCAATGAATTTAGATACAATTAATTTATTCTTTTTCAATGAAACGTTACTTACTAGCCTCGTTATTATCGGGAACTGTCTACCTTTAATTTTTTCTGAATCTACAAATACAAAATCGCTTCTTGATTTTTTTGGACTCATAATTGTAGTTTAAAATGTTTACGAATCTTAATTCGTACTTAGTGATTTTTCAAAAGTTGCACAAACTTGTTAATAGATTTTTGTGATGTAAAAAAAAGCTAATATATAATTTCCCAGTATCGGGATTTTTGCAATATGATAAATAACGACTCAAAACAACAATTTAAAATTGTTTTTTTTCCTTTTAATGTCAACTGTAAATATTAATTGACGAAATAGTTACTAGGAAAATCCATATGTTCAAATGTGGCGGATCTTATCTTTATAAAGATTGCCAGAGTTTTTTTTATTAAAAATGAGGTTGATGCGAAACACAAAACAACTTATTGACATCGAAATAGAAAAAAAACCTTAGCATTACCAAAAAAACTAGATTAAGAGGATTCCTTAGTAACAAAGAGAATGCTTGTTTGTCTTAACAAGTTTTATAAAAGCTTTGAAAATTACTTCTCAGTTTTATGCAAACATTAAACAAAACATTCTGGATTTATGATACGAATATTTTAACAATATCTTCAAATAATCTTCAAAAGTGTTTTAGGAATATGAATTATAGTTTTATGCCACACCTAGGTTTTTTACTTAAAGTTATCCCAAAGAGGTTAATTTCAAGACAACTTAACTTCCCAAAACTGCATTAAAACTCAATTGAAACTAATTCGCTTTATGAAAGCATATTTCCAGATTGTTTGAATTTGATCTGTCAAATCACTCTCATTTGCAAATCATTCGTACAAGATGTCGCTGTCGTTCGGTTTAGTGTCTAAGTGCTAATTCCGAGAATTAAGTTTTTTGTAACCCGAATCACGCGTGGACGTTACGATTTTCACCTTCGGAAAAGTGTACGAGGTTGGGTGCAAGCTGAATTCGTTAGCATGCGTGTTCAGCATAATACATTTCACTCCGGCCGTCGTGATCGGGCAGCACGCGAATCGCCATTATGGCCGCCACTCCCGTGGCCAAAGTTCAGGTTCGCTGGTCAACTGGTTGAAGATCGTGTTGATCCGGATTTGTTTGCAGAAGTCACCAACGCCCGGCTTAGTGGGACCTCTCTTCTATCCGTTTGTCCTGGTACGGAACTTTTTTGGCGTTTCCTCATAGACGTCTCGACTGAAGCAGCGACAGAACATTCAAGGAACAGTCGGATAAAACCTTTCGAGAAGATAATAAACACGTCCCTCGGATTGGTGGTGTTGTGGCTAAATTATTGTACGATGGATGACAAATTTTTCCATGTAAGAAAAACATGTGTTTTAAACGATGATTAGGCCCACTTACAACAAATAAATAAATTAAATTGAAAAAATCACAATCTTTGTTTTTATTTAGCTAGGGAAAAGAAATTCAGAGATTTATTGTCGGATCTACCTTCTGCGAACTAATGTATGCATGCACTACGGTCGCAGTACTACGCCTTTTGCTCTGGATCAAAACCCCTTTAAAGCTTACATCAGCCTTTGACTTCTTACTCAATCTTGAACAAGAGCTTTTCTAGAAACATGACTCTTAAAGAGGCTAGGACAAGAGCTTCTCAAGAAAAAATAGTTTTACAAGAGCTTTAAGTAAGAAATAATAGTTTTAATAAGATCAGCCATATTAACATGAAAAATAACGGCAAAAAATGGTAGCCATGTTGGTATTGGCGAACAAAATTCCTCAAAAAAATTAAAATCAATGTTTTTTTTAATGATTTACTCCTACGGTCCATATTTTTTCGAGGTATCTCAGAAAATCAATCAGTGAAATTTTCATGGCATGAATTTTACCATTAGATCGGCTGCATTAAGTCGCAGTTATATTAATTTTGTTTGTATGATATAATTATCATTTAAAGCTAAAGTTCTTTTATCAATTGTGTTTTTTATTCATATAGATTGAATGGAATTTACGAAATAAAATTAAGAACCTGTTTCACTTCGACAAATCTATTTTATCTTCAACAAGAGCTTACGAGTTTAAGAATACTTTATTACAGTCATGAAGAGCTTTTCTATTAGTTAATAAATTCAAGAAGCTTGCAAACAAGTTTTATAAAGGTAATTAAGACCTTTTACAGAGTGTTGTAAAAATCAACGTTAAAGTTGCTTAGTTTTAAATAACTCCTGATAAAAGCTCTTGATAACCTCCTAAAATAGTCCACTTTGCTCTTAACTCAGGTTTAATGCTGATTTATTGTTGTTCTGGAGATAAGTTAGCTTTATGGTCATTTTTGGCTAAGATAACTTGAATATCTCTTCAGGAACGGAACAAAACTTAAATTGTTACTTGGGTTGCTATGCTCGAGAGAGGATATGAAAATTATATTTATCTTGAAAAGGATTTTCCATTTTGAAATAACAATTAGAAACAATAACTGCTAAGTATGCTTAAGTTTAAATTTAAACTTTCTGAATAAGAAGATTAGAGATGCATTGGTTTATTCAAACTCGAATTAGTTGATTAGCTTATT
Source organism: Culex pipiens pallens (assembly GCF_016801865.2). NCBI lineage: Eukaryota > Metazoa > Arthropoda > Insecta > Diptera > Culicidae > Culex > Culex pipiens. The sequence goes on along the minus strand of NC_068938.1, from coordinate 35,321,634 downwards.
AATTTATATAATTTTGCTTCGATATTCATAAGCTTAAAATTTCCCGGGAGTCTCGACCAAATTTCCCGGGAATCGAGAGGTCCAAAAATGGTCGATTTCCCGGAAAATTTTTCCCGGGAATTCCCGCTTATCACCCTCTAGCTGCAATTTATCATAATTTCACTAAAGTGCTTTTTGAATGCAAATTCGATTTTACATCGAAAAATGAAGATGAAAAATTTGTGTGACCAATACTTCGATTTTTTGAAAAATTAGTATCGATTTAAAAATTCATGACTCGGTCAAAGAATTTTCAAACATTCTGGAAATTTCTGGAAAGTTGCCATTTGATGTCCCTTTAAACAATTCAAAAAATAATAAAAAAATGTAAAATATAAAAGTATTTTTTTGCAAATGAAGTTTGTTTTTAACTGTGTATCAGTTTTACCTTAAAAACATTTAATTAAAAAATACAAAAAAAAATGAAAAAGACCGATTTCGTAATGAATTGCCCTATTGTGAAAACGATGGAAACAAAAATCATTTTGAATTCATCCATTAAAGCACATATAACGATAATTTCAAAGATTTAAGTTTCATCAAAATATTGTAAGCAAAGTATAAAAATGACACAAACTAGCAGAACTATGTTAACAGTAAATAAAAAAGGCTTGATTCTATGTGGAACTCGACTTTTAAGTCAATCATATGGCCTAGTATGAACAACAAATTGTCAGTACCTATGCTAGCACCGAAAGCTGAATTCAGTCCCGAATTAACCTAATTGCGTGGCACTGAGAGTAACTCCCGTGTCTTCACTGATGATGATCCTCCCTCACGTGGCCCGAGCTTCTCATTTGACCCCGACTACGGCTGTGAAGCGCATCCTGCTGAATACGTCATCTCGGATGAAAGAGCGTTTTGAATTGAAAACACACAAAAGAGCTTGTTCCGGTCTGTCGTGGGAAGCTCGATGAAAGTCTCTGAAAAAAAGGTAGAAAAAATCGTCGACATTTGGCTGTCCAAACGAATTTTCGCTGCATTCGTCGGCCGGCGGATTTATAATCGATACCATCTAAATGAAGTTTGATTTCGCCTCTGAGCAGTTCTCTAGGATTTCGGTCATTCGATTTTTTTTGTATTTTTTAATCCGACTGAAACTTTTTTGGTGCCTTCGGTATGCCCAAAGAAGCCATTTTGCATCATTAGTTTGTCCATATAATTTTCCATACAAATTCGGCAGCTGTCCATACAAAAATGATGTATGAAAATTCAAAAATCTGTATCTTTTGAAGGAATTTTTTGATCGATTTGGTGTCTTCGGCAAAGTTGTAGGTATGGATACGGACTACACTGGAAAAAAATAATACACGGTAAAAAAAATTTGGTGATTTTTTTATTTAACTTTTTATCACTAAACTTGATTTACAAAAAAACACTATTTTTAATTTTTTTTATTTTTTGATATGTTTTAGAAGACATAAAATGCCAACTTTTCAGAAATTTCCAGGTTGTGCAAAAAATCACTGACCGAGTTATGAATTTTTTAATCAATACTGATTTTTTCAAAAAATCGAAATTTCGGTCGTGAAAATTTTTCAACTTCATTTTTCGATGTAAAATCAAATTTGCAATCAAAAAGTACTTTACTGAAATTTTGATAAAGTGCACCGTTTTCAAGTTATAGCCATATTTAAGTGACTTTTTTGAAAATAGTCGCAGTTTTTCATTTTTTTAAATTAGTGCACATGTTTGCCCAGTTTTGAAAAAAATATTTTTGAAAAGCTGAGAAAATTCTCTATATTTTGCTTATTCGGACTATGTTGATACGACCTTTAGTTGCTGAGATATTGCAATGCAAAGGTTTAAAAACAGGAAAATTGATGTTTTCTAAGTTTCACCCAAACAACCCACCATTTTCTATCGTCAATATCTCAGCAACTAATGGTCCGATTTTCAATGTTAATATATGAAACAATTGTGAAATTTTCCGATCTTTTCGAAAAAAATATTTTTGGAATTTTCAAATCAAGACAAACATTTCACAAAGGCCAAACATTCAATATTACGCCCTTTTAAAATGTTTGTCTTGATTTGAAAATTCCAAAAATATTTTTTTCGAAAAGATCGGAAAATTTCACAATTGTTTCATATATTAACATTGAAAATCGGACCATTAGTTGCTGAGATATTGACGATAGAAAATGGTGGGTTGTTTGGGTGAAACTTAGAAAACATCAATTTTCCTGTTTTTAAACCTTTGCATTGCAATATCTCAGCAACTAAAGGTCGTATCAACATAGTCCGAATAAGCAAAATATAGAGAATTTTCTCAGCTTTTCAAAAACATTTTTTTCAAAACTGGGCAAACATGTGCACTAATTTAAAAAAATGAAAAACTGCGACTATTTTCAAAAAAGTCACTTAAATATGGCTATAACTTGAAAACGGTGCACTTTATCAAAATTTTAGTAAAGTACTTTTTGATTGCAAATTTGATTTTACATCGAAAAATGAAGTTGACAAATTTTTACGACCAAAATTTCGATTTTTTGAAAAAATCAGTATTGATTAAAAAATTCATAACTCGGTCAGTGATTTTTTGCACAACCTGGAAATTTCTGAAAAGTTGGCATTTTATGTCTTCTAAAACATATCAAAAAATAAAAAAAATTAAAAATAGTGTTTTTTTGTAAATCAAGTTTTAGTGATAAAAAGTTAAATAAAAAAATAACCAAATTTTTTTTTACCGTGTATTATTTTTTCCAGTGTAGTCCGTATCCATACCTACAACTTTGCCGAAGACACCAAATCGATCAAAAAATTCCTTCAAAAGATACAGATTTTTGAATTTTCATACATCATTTTTGTATGGACAGCTGCCGAATTTGTATGGAAAATTATATGGACAAACTAATGATGCAAAATGGCTTCTTTGGGCATACCGAAGGCACCAAAAAAGTTTCAGCCGGATTAAAAAATACAAAAATTAAAATTGAAGAAAAAAGACCGATTTCGTAGAGAATTGCTCCTCTGTTTCTGCGGAACTTCTGGTTGGTGTTACACCTTTGAAAATACAAAAAAAAAAACTTGAATTTCGATGTTGAATTTGAAACCAAATTAAAATATTCTTGAAATAATAAGGTAATTTATTATTTAAAATTTATCAACTGTGTAGCTCAAAAACAGTAGTCAGTCTGACTTGTTTGTCCAATCAGCAGGGGAGTCATTTCAGACGCGTGTGCGCACCGAACTTTTCACCATCACCCACAGAGAGACGGAGCTTTGAGCGAAACGGTTGGTCGTCGATTGCTGAGGCTGCTGGTGCTAGAAGAGTGCACTGCACACACACACTCGCACAGAAAGGATACAAATCGTTGCCGAGTGAAAATGGGCCCAAAAGTGCCCTGAAGACACGACACACAAAAAAGCACAGGATTTGGGGGAGAACTTTTTTTTCAGAAGGAAGAACACACTCACAGGTGAGCTCGTATTAACGATGTGTGTGACAAAACCATGGGGTGGTTCTTTAACAGACGGAATTTCAGATGAGCTTTTTGATGTTTAGGAAAAATTTTAATTAAACGTTTATCACTAATAAAAACTGTAGTAAAGTAAACGACTGAAATTTATGACATTGAGATGAATGAGTGTGGTTTACTTAAATAAATAAATAAATAAAATGTTTGCGGATTTTTTGCTGTGTCAAATTACATCATAAAACCTTCCAAAATTACACCTTCCAAATTTACACATTTTTTTACTGTGTAGCTTACTAAGTCCACGTACGATATGCAAATTCAGCTCTCTATGTGATGTTTTGAAAAAATCGAAATGTTGGTCGCAAAAATTTTTCGGTATCATTTTTCGATGTAAAATTAAATATGCAATCTAAAATTGTCAAAGTGAAATTTCGATAAAGTGCATCGTTTTCAAGTTAAAGCTATTTTTAGGTAACTTTTTTTTGAAAATAGTCGCAGCTGTTGATTTTTTTTAATTAGTGCCCATGTTTGCCTACCATTGAAAAAATATTCACGGTAAAAAAAGTTTAATTTTGGAATGTTGAAAATTTGGTAGGTTGAATATTATCTCTTTTTTTGAATAATATTACAGAAAAAATGTGTAAAAATGTGAACCTGATGAATATTTACCAGAAACTGATAAAAATTCATCATTTTCTGATGTTATATTACAATTTTTTTTTGACACTAGGGACCATCCATAAACCACGAGGACACTTTAGGGGGGGGGGGAGTATGGCGATTGTCCACGAGGGGGAGGGGGGTTAACAGTTTCACAAAAAAGTGTCCACGTGGTTTATGGATGGTCCCCAAGATCAGTCACCATTTCCTGATGAATATTACCATAATTTTTTGTGTTTTCAAAAAGCTGAGTGAATTCTCTATATTTTGCTTTTTGAAACTTTGTTGATACGACCATTAGCTGCTGAGATATTGCCATGCCAAGATTTAAAAACAAGATAATTGATGTTTTCCAAGTCTCAGGTTTGTTAACCACAATTTTTCTAATGTCGATGGGTAATTCTCCACCAACTCACACAGCAGTTGCCCCGACCCCTCTTCGATTTGCGTGAAACTTTGTCCTAAGGAGTAACTTTTGTCCTTGATCACGAATCCGAGGTCCGTTATTTGGAATCTATGACATTTCCCCGAAACTCATATTACCGAAGTTACATTTCCCCGAATGCCACTTCCCCGAAAAGACACTTCCCCTAATAGTCATTTCCCCGAATTCCATTTACCCGAATTTCCCATTTCCCCTAATCGTCCACATCCCCGAATGCCATTTTCCCGAATGGGTCACAATCCCGAATGCCACTTACCCGATTAGTCATTTCCCTGAATAGTCATTTCCCTGAATGCCATTTCCCTGAATGCCAATTCCCCGAACGTGGTCAAGCGGAAATGCCCGGTGCTGGGCACCGAGCATTTCCGCTTGACCGCGTTCGGGGAAATGGCATTTTAAAAGAAAAAAAAATGATGACAATTTTTATCACATCAAACAACATATTTAAAGGTTCGTATTGGCCTTGAATGATCAACTTTCTTTTTGGCTTCATTCAGAACAGACGTAGCATATTAGGGGGATTCAATACAAATTCAAATACAATGAATATTGTTACAGACCTTTTTTATACATATATTCTCAAATCAAATACTTTTTTCTTATAGACATGATAATAATAATGCAGTAGAAGTTTTGTTATATTTTATTATTCAAAAAACATACCCTGCGATTTTCGTAGTACAGAACCCCGTACACACTGATCATTTTATTCACATTGCTGGTTTGGGATTCGGCGAAAAGTATAATCAACAAAAACTTTAAATAAAATTTGAACCAGCCTTATGTACCTATTTGTCCGATTTTTGGGTTCTTTGACAAAATTCGAAAAAAGACAAATTTCCTTGCAAATTTCTCAAAAACAACATCTAATTATGCGGTTGAATACAAATGTTAATTGAACAAAAAAAAAATCTAGTACAGTCCAGACTTGATTATCCGAAGGCTTCGGAAAAAATTCACTTCGGATAATCGAAACTTCGGATAATCAAATCACGAAAAAAAAATTGTTATGCCTATTTTTTATTGTCGAGCGTATGTCCCCTAAACTACGTTAAAGTGATTTAGAACTTTTAAATCCAAGGCCAATATGGCGGTGTTGAAATATTGAAAAAAAGCATTTTAGCTGATTAGGGGAAATGGTATTCGGGGATGTGGCCATTTAGGGGAAATGATTTTCGGGGAGATGGCACTCGGGGAATTGAGCTAGACCCGTTATTTGATATCTCGTGATGTAGAGGCAATACGACTCCTTCCATTTTTGAGCATGCGAAAAAAGAGGTGTTTTTCAATAATTTGCAGTCTGAAACGGTGATGAGATAGAAATTTGGTGTCAAAGGGACTTTTATGTAAAATTAGACAATTAGACAAATTGTAAAATTAGACAATTCCGAAAAAACGTTTCTTTCATCGAAAAAAAAAAAAACACTTAAAAAGTTTTAAAAATTCTCCCATATTCCGTTACTCGACTGTAAAAAAAATTGGAACATATCGTTTTATGGTAAATTTAATGTCTTTTTCGATTCTACATTGACCCAGAAGGGCCATTTTTTTCATTTAGAACAAAATTTTGTGTTTTTTTTTAATTTTGCAGGGTTATTTTTAAGAGTGTAACAATGTTTTACAAAGTTGTATAGCAGACAATTACAAAAATTTTAATATATAGATATAAGGGGTTTGCTTATAAACATCACGAGATATCGCGATTTTACGAAAAAAAAACAGTTTTGAAAATGTTGGTCGTCGTTGATCATGGCCGTTCATGTTCACCCGCGACAGACACTGACGACGAAACAAAGAGAAACGCAGAAAGTAACTTTTTCAAAACTCTCTTTCGTAAAATCGCGATAACTCGTGTTGTTTATGAGCAAACCTCTCATGTCTACATATTAAAATTTTTGTAATTGTCTGCTCTACAACTTTATAGAACATTGTTACACTCTAATAAATTAAACATGAAATTTTAAAATGAAAAGTTTTGTTCTTAATAAAAAAATGACCCTTCTGAGTCAATGTAGATTCAAAAGGAACATTAAATTTCCCATAAAATGACATGTTCCAAAAATTTTTACAGTCAAATAACGGAAAATGGCAGAATTTTTTAAAACTTTATAGTGTTTTTTTCAATGAAAAATACGTTTTTCCGGAATTCTGAGTACGCCATCAAATCGGCCGTCTAATTTTACATAAAAGTTTCTTTGACACCAAATTTCTATCTCATCACCGTTTCAGGCTGCAAACTATTGAAAAACACCTCTTTTTTCGCATGTTCAAAAATGGAAGGGGTCGTACCGCCCCTCCGTCACGAAATATCAAAAAACGGACCTCGGATTTGTGATCAGTGACAAAAGTTACTCATTAGGACAAAGTTTCACGCAAATCGAAGAGGGGTCGGGGCAACTTTTTCCGATTTCGTGTGAGTTGGTAGAGAATTACCCCGATATCTTAGAAAGTAAAGGTCCAATTTTCAATGTTAAAGCATTCTTGAAATTTTCCGATCTTTATTAATTACATATGGTTTGAAATTATTCCATGAATTCAAGCGCCATCATTGAATCCAGCTTTGTTGGAATAAAGTCTTGTTGATCATTTTGATTTGAATATAAAAAACTAATAAATATATTATTAAGATACTCCCTAATTGCCTCGGGTATCGCCGACTCAATAGAGAAGCAAAAGCTTTTGTCATTTTTCACACAGCCTTCATTTCACATACATTCATGGTCCGGATGTGCTGCACACCTGGTTCGCACACACACACACACACACAGTTTGCTTGCGGCACGTGTCCCAAAGACAGCACCAGAGAGTGACCACTTCAACTCATCTGGTGCGAGTGATGCGCAAATAGGGGGTGGGGGTCTCTGCACGGTGCCTAGTGCGAATTAAATCGCCCGAAAGGTGCAAAAAACAGACTGCGAGACAGAGGCGCTGCTTAAAACAACACGTGCATGTGCCATTCCAGTTCGGCGAGTCCGAATGCGCGTCCAATTGGATTCCTACACTCAGTTGGTTGAGGTGAACTAAATTGAACGTTTTGTCGTCTCAATTTAGATTTTGGGAACGGGAATGCAGGAAACAGTTATTTTGTAAATATTTATTGAATCGAATTGTTTAAAAAGTTGTATGGTTTATGTGCCTGTATCGTGTACCTGACTTTAGATCTTTGTGGGACTTCCACTACTGACCTGGACAATCTACACAGGCTGCAGAAGCTTTTATTCAGATACAGGCGTTCATTAATGGTGTGCAAGAAGATTTGATTGTGAGGAAACGAATGAAGTTTTGCAGGCCTGTTTTTTTAGATTTACCAGTTTTTTTAAGTTACTCGTAACTAGGTGTTCGAAGGTTTAAAACGGTGAGACAATCCAAACCTCTGTTGACATAGTTTGATATGTTCCCAACATAAATCTCAAGTTGCTATTTTAATTGAACTATATAGGGGAGAGTGGGGAGACTTGATCCCCTTTTTTTGTATCGCACATAACTCTGTCAATTTCTCACAAAACTATAAACTTTTTGCATGAATTGAAAGCTTAAACATTCATCTATGTTTGGCTAATAAGGATATTTCATCAGATGAACTCTTCGAATCATGCCAAGCGTTTAAAAAAAATATTTTTAACCGGCATTTTAAAAATGTTAGGGGTAACTTGATCCCCCTTTCCACATTTTAAAGAAATCTTAAGCAAAATGTTTCTTATTCATCCAAACTTTTAATTTTCTATAAGTTACAGCAATTTTACATAAAACCTGTACGTTTGTGTTCAAAATATAACAAGTTTATTATGTTAAATATTGAAAAACTTAAAATTTTCTTTTTTAGACCAAAATTGAACATGTTTACAAAAGCTGGTCATTTTTTTTACAAAAGTTTTGAAAAATGGTTCAAACTGCAGTAAGTTATGTACAACTATACTAAAGGAAACTATGTATGAAAACCCAGTTCAATTAATTAATGTTGAGGCTGATTCCAGTGACTGTAAAAAGGCAGGGATCAAGTCTCCCTAAACGCACTTTTTTAAACAATTGATTGTAAAAATAGCATGACGATAAATTTAACATCAAATGCGTAAGGGTTTTGGAGTTGATAAGTTTATCAAACAATTCATGTATAAAAAATAATTTTTTGAATAATTTTTGAGTGTTTTCTATACATATCAATACAAAGAAAAAAAGATCTCTTGGAAGTTTTTTGCAGCTCGTTTTAGAAAAATATGTGTAACTGAATCTAAACATTTTTTAATTTTTTTCTTTGTTTTCTACAATGAGTTTTAGTTAATTTCGCACAACTTTCTAGAACAAAGCTAATTGTTTTACCCACATGCTGACGAGATACAGGCTTGGGATCAAGTGTCCCCGGGGATCAAGTCTCCCCACTCTCCCCTATATACAGCAATTCCATTTGAAAAGAGCCTAAACCAAAAAAAAAAGTTCTCCGATCGGGCTCAAAATTTTTCTGGGGGTTCCTTGGCCAAAATAATTAGACCCGTATTTTTTTGTTTGGCCATTAGGGTGGCCTACATCGTGCTAGGGTGGTTCAAAAAATGGCAATTTTCGTCATTTTTCACAAAAACCACTTTTTTCTAAAAATCATATCTCCGCGCCATTTCATCCGATTTTAGCTGTCTTAGACGCAAAAGAAAGGTGATGAGTTTGGCTATTTGGGAAAAATAGTAAAAAGTTCCAAAAATCTAGCTTAACTATTGAAAAAGTCGTATGAAAACTTAAAATGGCGTTTTGACCGTGTCTGGACCAAAGAGCCTATGTCTGAAAATATTTTTATCGGATTCCTCGGAAAATTTCACATAACATATCAAAAAATTGGCGATGTCGAACCGTACGTTTCCGAGATATGATTTTTTGAAAAAAAAAACTGCGTTTTTCGACGCGCCACGCGCAAAAACGGGAAAATGACGAAATCGGCAAAAAATCAACTTTTTCCACTAAAACTGCGATAACTTTAAAATTTCAGCGATGACCTATAGATGTTATGGTACCAAAAGTTGCGTCTCTCAATTACAAAAATTTTGGTACCCAGACATGTATAGGTCATCGCTGAAATTTTAAAGTTATCGCAGTTTTAGTGAAAAAAGTTGATTTTTTGCCGATTTCGTCATTTTCCCGTTTTTGCGCGTGGCGCGTCGAAAAACGCAGTTTTTATTTTCAAAAAATCGTATCTCCAAAACGTACGGTTCGACATCGCCAATTTTTTGATATGTTATGTGAAATTTTCCGAGGAATCCGATAAAAATATTTTCAGACATAGGCTCTTTGGTCCAGACACGGTCAAAACGCCATTTTAAGTTTTCATACGACTTTTTCAATAGTTAAGCTAGATTTTTGGAACTTTTTACTATTTTTCCCAAATAGCCAAACTCATCACCTTTCTTTTGCGTTTAAGACAGCTAAAATCGGATGAAATGGCGCGGAGATATGATTTTTAGAAAAAAGTGGTTTTTGCGAAAAATGACGAAAATTGCCATTTTTTGAACCACCCTAGCACGATGTAGGCCACCCTAATGGCCAAACAAAAAAATACGGGTCTAATTATTTTGGCCAAGGAACCCCCAGAAAAATTTTGAGACCGATCGGAGAACTTTTTTTTTGGTTTAGGCTCTTTTCAAATGGAATTGCTGTATAGATAAATGAATCATCTTCCACTCCTAGCAATAACAATTACTGTCGATAATATTACATCATACTAAATTTAACCACCTCCTGCTCAGAAGCATTCAAAGCAATTGCGATTCGGAGAAGCACGTTAAGATTCGTCTCAAGAGCAAACTCACCCAACAATTCGTAGGACACTTCGCTAGGAATTGTTCCGACAATGTTGAGGAAGGAGGAAGGATAAACACTTGCTTGGACACATTTGTTACAAATGGGTGGCCTCTCAAATACGTTGGGGATGGGTGCCGCAGATTTGGATCAAGTAACCCCGCCCTCTTGTGGGCATTTGAGCGCTTTTCCTTAGGGCTAGTTCACAAAATGAACCAATGTTCCAGGCACCATTACCGGCGAGGGATGAAATCACACCCCCCACCAACATCTGGAGGCTGGTGCGATGGAGAGATAAAGACGGTCGACAATGTAAATAAAGATTTTATGAGCCGTTCGAAGGAGTGTGTGAGTGTGTATGATTGTGTTGATGTTGCTTAGTAGTACAAATTGGACACGGAAAAATCTGTCGATGAGCAATATCTGTTGGTAATAATTTCAGAGCGATTCAATACATTGTAATCATTTTTTTATTCTTCGCTTTCGAGATCTCAAGATTTTACAGAAAACTACATTTCATCATGCCCAGACCATCTCACCAGCGAGTAGTACGAGTTCGATATCTGGGTCATTTTTCTCAATCGTTATATCCATGTGTGGATGTGTCACATTTGTCTGTAGGTCTTCTTTGGAAGGAGGGTTGGGAGAGTAGCAGTCGTGGTGCAATTCGTGAGATAAGTGGAAGCTGAATCGTTTTATGTCCTGTGTCTAACATGTGCTAATTTGGTCGATTGTCGTTATCTTGGAGTTCAAGAAGATCGTGGGGGAAAAAAACATCCTAAAGGATCCTAACCCGATGAAATGCCTATCAATTGAATATATATGAGCAATGCATACGACCATTTAATGGAGTATATTTTTATTGAACGACGATGACAACGACGGCGGTTTCGGGCAAGGACTTGCACAGACAGTCAGACAAAAGGGCACAAAGGATATCGATATAATAGTTTGATGATGCCCTTTCTTTTTACACATGGCCCACCCTCGACCCTGGCGGTGCTGTTCACATGCAGCATGATTGTCGAATGGAGTACGTGATTTGGAAGCTCAATGGAGTTTAAAATAGTATCATTATTGAGCGCGCTATGTGGAGCTACTTGAAGGTTTTGCTTCAAGAGTGCAGTAACGAAACGAGTAGCTGATCAGCAAAATTTATAGCAGGAATTGAATGGAATTCCCGCTCCCGTGGGAATGAGACTACGTTTTGGGACTTGTTAATTTGAGACGAGATTTGTCGGATCACGCCTTCCGTCGGACTGGGAAGTAAATGTTGGCTCCGGTCTAGCCTAGAGGTTAGGTCGTTAGCTCAGTCAAGATGTAGGAGCCGTCGTCTAGTATCCTGTCTTGGTTGAGTTGTTGGTCGGCAGAAGGACTCACAATCTAAAGGTCGTCAGTTCGATAGAAGCTTCAATGCTAAAGCACTAACCTCTTGAAGTAATCTCTATTTTTAGAAAACAGATCTTCCCATCTTGCACCCCGTACTCACATTTCCCCAAGCTTTTGAACCCTAATTGGCGTAAAAACCAATATTATCGTTTCACCCAAAACCGCGCAGTGCAATGACAGCGCTACCAGACACCCAAGAAACGCAACGAAAAAAAAAACCCTCTTGGCAAACAGACCTCCTCGAACTGCCACCCCAGTTCACTTGGGCTGAAGCTGCCAGCAGTCGACCGGCCTAATTAGAGTGTCAAAGTGATTTTCATAACGCAAAAGTCAATCAAAACTTTTCGGTAAAGTGAAAATCAACGATCTAATTACGACCAACCTCGTGCGGCCTCGCAAGCTGCTTGAAAATCAGCATCAAACCCCCCCACCACCCTTCGCTCCCCTGAAGCTGACGCTTTTCCGCGTTGGTGTGAATTTTCCCGAGAGCAAAGAAAAAAGCAGCACAAAGAAGAGGGGGAAACTTGGAAAAGTCAAGAGCCGAAAAAAAAAACACTTCCAAAATTAAGACACACAATTTGGCGACCAACAACATTCGAGTGACAAATGATTAAAATGCTCTGATTACGACTTTTCCTTCTGTTTTTTCCGAGCTGTCTTTCTTTCTTTTTTTTTTGTTTCCTGTTTGAATTGAAAATTGAGGTGACGGTGTAGGGCGAGAGAGGATTGGGGATTCATTCGCTTTCGATCTCGGACTGTTTTGCCGGCCACTTTCGAGCGAAAACAATAAACAAACTTCTGCTTTGTTAAATTGGATGCTTATCTAATCAACAACTTGCCAACTTGATTACTATTCATTTCATACTCATCTCATTAGGTTCGCTTTCCCCCTACCCAACCCTCCCCGGAAGTAGAGCGGGAAAATAAGTGGCACTGAGGGCAGAACCGGTCAACATGGGGGTCAGGGTGGTTGGAAAGCATTTGGAGGAAATGGAGGTTGGAGGATTATTTTGCAATAGACAAATCAAAGATGGATGCATTGGGAGTTACCAATATCTCAATTTGGTCTTCTTTTGTGCCAGTAGAGCTTTTTTAGACATTTTGCTGAACAATAACGGCAATGCCGATAAACACGACGACTCTTAACCAGGGTTACCAGGTCAAAATCTAAAAAATCTGGCCAAGTATCGTCCAAAAATCTGGAAAAATCTGGCAGACGAAGACCTATCAATTCTCAACGGTGTAGGGGAGGGAAGATATTAAATAATTCAAATTTGTTGTAGGATTTAAGTGGTTCAACTGATTTTATGGCCTCAGAAATGTTTAATTTACGTTCTCTTAAAGAAAAACACATTATATTTTTTGTTATTTTCAATTAAATTCGTTCAAAAAGTTATCAAAATAGGCATAAAGTGAAAAATCTGGCAAAATCTGTCAATATCTGGCACAGAGAAGAATGATTTATCTGTCAACCTGGCAACCCTGCTCTTCACATTGTTTCAAAATTTTGTTGGAGACAATCTGTTTGGAAAGCTGGAATGTTGTAAATCGTTTTTTTTTTACTTTTTATATTTTTTAATCCGGCTGAAACTTTTAAAGTGCCTTCGGTAAGAAAGAAGCCAGTTTGCATCGTTAGTTTGTCCATATAATTTCCCATACAAATTTGGCAGCTATCCGAACAAAAATTATGCATGAAAAATAAATCTTTTGAAGGATTTTTTGATCGATTTGGGGTCTTCGGCAAAGTTGTAAGCATGGATAAGAATTGCACTGAAAAAAATAAATATGTTTACTGTAAAATTTTTTTGTGATTTTTTATTTCAGTTTTTGTCACTAAATTTTGATTTTCAAAAAAAAAAACTTTCTAATATATTTTTAGGGTACATCAAATGTCAACTTTTCAGAAATTTTCAAAACGGGCAAAAAATAATTGACTGAGTTATGAATTTTTGAATCAATACTTTTTTTTTAAATCGCAATATTGGTCGCTAAATTTTATTGCCAACATTACGCCCTTTTAATATGTTTGAACACATATTAAAAGGGCATAATATTGAATGTTTAGTTTGCTCTATTTTTCAACTGCTCATTTTAAATAACAACGATCTTTTCGAAAACAATGTTTTGAAAGTTTTGAATAAACACTAACATTTTTAGAGGACAAAACATTCAATATAACGCCCTTTTAAAATGTGAGTCTTGTTTGAAAAAAAAAAAAATCAAAATATTGTTTTCGAAAATCGAAAAATTGCACTATCATTGAAAATTTGACCGGTAATTGCGAAGATATCGGCATTAGAAAATTGTGGGTTGTTTTGGTGAGGCTTCAATATTCCTGTTTATTTTTCTCTAAGCTGAGCAGTTCTCTACGAAGTCGATCGTTTTTTTTTTAATTTTGATTTTGTATTTTTTAATCCGGCTGAAACTTTTTTGGTGCCTTTGGTATGCCCAAAGAAGCCATTTATCATCATTAGTTTGTCCATATAATTTTCCATACAAATTTGGCAACTGTCCATACAAAAACGATGTATGAAAATTCAAAAATCTGTATCTTTTGAAAGAATTTTTTGATCGATGTGGTGTCTTGGGCAAAGTTTTAGGTATGGATAGGACTACACTGAAAAGAATGATACAAGGTAAAAAAATTTGGTGATTTTTAATTTAACCTTTTGTCACTAAAACTTGATTTGCAAAAAAAAACACTGTGAGCAACTCTCTACTAAATCGGACAATTCCGACCATTTTTATTTTTTTATATTTTTTTATTTGGCTCAAACTTTGTGGGGGCCTTCCCTATGACCAAAGAAGCTATTTTGTGTCATTGGTTCACCCATACAAGTCTCCATACAATTTTGGCAGCTGTCCATACAAAAATGGTACGTAAATATTCAAATATCTGTAACTTTTGAGTGAATTTTCTGATCAATTTGGTGTCTTGGGCAAAGTTATTGGTATTAATGAGGACTATTGAGAAAAATAAAAGTTCACGGAAAAATAAATTTGCCGATTTTTTAATTAACATTTTTTTCACAAAAACTCAATTTCCTAAAAAAAAATATTTTTCAATTTTCGAGATTTTTTGATATGTTTTAGGGGACAAAACCCGCAACTTTTAAGCCATAGAGAAACATGGTCAAAAAATTTGCCGCCGAGTTATGATTTTTTGAAAAAAGTGATTTTTGGGAAAACTCGAAATTTCATGCAAAAACAAATTTGACGTAATATTCCAATGTTAAATTGAATTTCCAATCGAAAAGTACTTTACAGATTTTTTGATAAAAGGCTCTGTTTTCAAAATGAAGCCACCGAAAGTTTGATTTAAGCGAAATATTTGCAGTTTTTCGATTTTTAAAGATAGTGACCATGAGTGACCATTTCTAAAAATATCTTTTTTGAAAAGTTCAGAAAATTTGCTATAAAATTGTCCAAGAGACATTGAAGATTGGACGTCTGGTTGCTGAGATACAGCGGCTTAAACAAAAAGAATTATGAAAATTGAAGTTTTCTAAATCTCACCCAAACAACCCACCATTTTCTTATGTCAATATCTCAGCAACTAATGGTCCGATTTTCAATGTTAAAACATGAAACATTCGTGAAAATCTTGGAAATCAAAAATTACGTATTTTGTGAAAAAAAAGTTTATTGAAAAATCTGCAATTTTTTTCCGTGTACCTATTTTTTTTCTCAAAAGTCCTCAACAATACCTACAACTTTGCCGAAGACACCAAATTGATCAGAAAATTCACTCAAAAGTTACAGTTATTTGAATATTTACATACAATTTTTGTATGGACAGCAGCCAAAATTGTATGGAGACTTCTATGTGTGAATCAATGACGCAAAATAGCTCATTTGGTCATAGGGAAGGCCCCCACAAAGTTTGAGCCAAATCAAAAAATTCAAATAAAATCCATTACCGGTTTTAGTAGGGAATTGCTCCTATGTCTTAAAAAAAACAAACAAACAAATTATTCGCTCTACAGCATTGCCTTGGCGTTCTCGATTGCGAGATTCCTACTCGAAACTAGGTGTCCGAAAGCTTTATTGTTGAGGCAATTGAAAACCTCTTTTTACACCTAAGCTTCCATCCAACCCAGCATTCAAACTGACGACCTTTGGTTTGTTAGGGATGCCAGATACACAGATTTGTCTGTGTTTCACAGACTTTTGAGCTTGTGCCAGACATTTTTTGAGGTGCACAGACTTTTAAAAAACTTCATTAAATTAATATTTTGTAATCTTTTTTGTCGAAACTTATTTCGTTAGACTTCAAATGCTTAAAAACGCGATTTCTGATAGATTTCAATGACTGTAAATTTATATATTTGAATTTTAGACAAATTCACAGACATATACAGACTTTTTTACAGACATTTAAAAAAAACCAAGTGGCATCCCTGATTGTTAGTCCAACTGTCTACTAGCGACTCCACCGAGGCAGGACCCAGGAAGACGACTCCTAGACCTGGACTGAGCTTACGACCTAACCGGGGGCAACATTGACTTCCCCGTCCGACGGAAGGCGTGATCAGACAAATCTCGTCTCGAAAAATGCCACCGCGACCTTGTGGGATCTAACCCAGGACGATGGGGTGAGAGGCAACCACTCTTACCCCTACACCGCGGGTCACGACTCTTTACAATGCACAGTGGTCCAGATCGCAAAATTAAGTGGAAAATGGATTTTCCGAAAAATGGTGACGTTTTGGAGCTTTGGTGTCTTCAGAAGAGTTGTTGCAAATGGAAAGGGGCAACTTTTGGTTTGGTTCAAAATTAGGGTGGTTCACGATTAGGGTGATTTTGAAAATCTAACTTTTCAGGAATATTTTTGGGAATTTTTTTGTCTTCTAGAAAGTTGATGGGCTTGCCAATCCAAGCAACTTTGTCGAAGACACCAAAATTTTATCTCGTAATCTACGCCTTCTATGACCAAATTTATAAAAAGCATCTGAGCAAACCTTCAAAAATCAGTTTTTTGAACGTGGCAATTCAGGGTTAACTTTTAGAGAAAAGTGATATTCGGAGCACTTTTAGAGCTCTACAAAACAAACATTTTCATTTTTTGACATGTCAATTTGGACTTAAGGGTCAAAAGTTACAGCCATTTTAAGGTAAAAAAGATGCAAATTTAAAACTTAAATATCTCAAAATGGCGCAAGCCAAATTTTGAGCACTAGGTTGCATTTGAAAGAAGAGATCTAGCATTACAAACGCTGAAAAAATCTCAGGGGTGTTTTTCTTTAAACTTGAGATATCTTCATTTGAAAAAGTCTAATTTTCAAGGGAAAACCATATGGGACCACCCTAACGAAATTCGAAAATTGTCCAAATATATGTTTTTCCATGTAATTTTGCCCGCTAAATCTGAATCTGCCCTCAGAATTGAGCCAAAATGTCAACAAATCGATTTTTGGTCATATTTTGGGTTTAAATGATAATTTTACATGGAAACCCAAAATATGACCAAAAATCGATTTGTTGACATTTTGGCTCAATTCTCAGCGCAGATTCAGATTCAGCGGGCAAAATTACATGGAAAAACATATATTTGGACAATTTTCGAATTTCGTTAGGGTGGTCCCATATGGTTTTCCCTTGAAAATTAGACTTTTTCAAATGAAGATATCTCAAGTTTAAAGAAAAACACCCCTGAGATTTTTTCAGCGTTTGTAGTGCTAGATCTCTTCTTTCAAATGCAACCTAGTGCTTAAAATTTGGCTTGCGCCATTTTGAGATATTTAAGTTTTAAATTTGCATCTTTTTTACCTTAAAATGGCTGTAACTTTTGACCCTTAAGTCCAAATTGACATGTCAAAAAATGAAAATGTTTGTTTTGTAGAGCTCTAAAAGTGCTCCGAATATCACTTTTCTCTAAAAGTTAACCCTGAATTGCCACGTTCAAAAAACTGATTTTTGAAGGTTTGCTCAGATGCTTTTTATAAATTTGGTCATAGAAGGCGTAGATTACGAGATAAAATTTTGGTGTCTTCGACAAAGTTGCTTGGATTGGCAAGCCCATCAACTTTCTAGAAGACAAAAAAAATTCCCAAAAATATTCCTGAAAAGTTAGATTTTCAAAATCACCCTAATCGTGAACCACCCTAATTTTGAACCAAACCAAAAGTTGCCCCTTTCCATTTGCAACAACTCTTCTGAAGACACCAAAGCTCCAAAACGTCACCATTTTTCGGAAAATCCATTTTCCACTTAATTTTGCGATCTGGACCACTGTGCAATGTTTCTTAATATTTTTTTGTGATGCTTTACCATTCGTTTTGTTTGCTTTTGTTAACTATTTGGAACGCTTTCCATGCTTTTGAATGTTTTATTGTAACGAACGAAACGAAACGAACTGTACTGTATAGTTTCATAGTTGGAAATGAGCACATTATTTTTTTTAGTTATGTGGAACATTCAATAAATTAATTATCAATTTCCCTGAAAGAAGTTTTGTTAATCAAATAACAGCTCACAGTGTGCAATTCCGCTGAAAACTTTCTTTCAATTTAAATAAACCATTGGTATGAAGCGGAAATGCCAGTCCGGTCAACCCATGGTATGTTTTAATATAATATTGATTTAATATTAAATTAAAATTAATTTCCCTACGATACTCTCCTCCACACACAGACATACCACGGGTGAGAACACAGGATACACAAACTAAAATTAAGCAAAAAAAAAAAGCCAACACCAAACAAACCTGTCCGTGTCCAGTTTTGGCAGGTGGCCGCCGTCGCCACACGCTGGCGCTGGGCCGGAAGTTCAAAGGGATCGGCGCGTGTGTCCAACAAAGGGAAGCGAGGCGCGGTGCCGGACACCCCGTTATGACAGCAGCCATAAATAAGAGCAATAACAATATAATAAATAATTAATTAATTATTCAGTGATTGCACGCACCTACTTCGAGCTTTCTCCCCTCACCCACCTCCCTTGTGTGTGTTTGCACCAACCACGAATCCGTGTGAAGTTCTTTGAAGCTTCAAATTATGAGCCACCATGGGGGTTGGTGGGGTGGTTGGGCAGCTTCGGAACTACACGTGTCCCGGCAGGACAGCGAACATATGTAATTTGAGCAAATGCACCCCAGGTGGGAGAGTCATTTTGTTAACTTGATCATTTAATTGAAGGTTTTGGGGAATCTTTGGAACAGCATTTCCAGCAACAATCGAAAGTAATTTGAGCTTTCGCTCGAAAAGCCGATTTAAATTTAACGCACCCTGCAGAGTGGATAAATCACCCACCAGTGCCTATTATTATGATGTTATTTCGCTGAGTACTGCGCACTCAATCTCGCTAATTAGTTCATGCATTTTGGAATCCACGAAATTTAATCAGATTAGCCACAACTAGACCACGAGTGCAGCAGTGTAATGTGGGTCGGCCATTGAGGTTTTCGAGGAAAACCGAGGTTCGATCGCAGTGCCATAATGAAGTCATTTCGAGGTTCATGCTGGGTTTATGTCATAAAAAAGTACATCGTTCATGCTTAATAATGCTGGTATTACATTTCATACATTATTTTGAGATTGGAAACATGAAAACATTGTGTAATTTTTGATTCACGTTCAATTTAATTTACTTATAAAAAACTGCAGAAATCAATTGCTGAGTATCATCAACACACTCTAAGTTTAACAAGCCGCAATTAGATCGGTCACTGTTTTCTAAACATTGTTTTGTCATCCAAAGTCAAAAGAAAAAAAAAATCCTCCAAATTACAACACCCCCACAAACAAGTGGGGGAGAGACCTGGAAGGGACCCCCAAAGCATGACCAAAACATCCCTCGACGGTCCCTCGGGCGAAAAAGTCCCGTTTGCTGGAGAGGTGGTCATTGTTCTGTTGAGGGAGGACAAAAAATACAGACAACGAAATTAATTTACATATTTCGACTTGGCCTGTTTATGTTCGTTTTCATTACCATTTCTGGTAGTCTGTTTTGCAATGTTGAGGATGGTTTAGGAAGGAGCGGAGGAGGTTTTTGGAAGTACGAGGGGTTGTTTTGTCCATAAGCATATGATACAATTTCATGACCAAGGATCTGTGCTATGAGGTGTTGATCAAAATGTGACAAATTTATTCACTTTGCAATCAACTAATTAAATTTTGGGATTGCATAAATGTTTTTATGATTAGCTTTTTCTTTTCAACATAAACTAAACACTCCTAGTTTAATGTTTTTGTTTTTTTTTTTTTTCTCAAATTAGCTTCATATTTCCTTATAACCAACATTTCTTATCATTTCGTTATCCTCTTCCAGCAGATTTCACCAGAAACCCGGTGTCAATAATGGCGGAAACTATAAACCGGTGGGCCAAATCGAAAATCTTTCCTAATGATGATGACATTTTTCCCGCCCTTCACCCTCCCAACGCTGACGTTGTTGTCTTCTAAGAGTCGTCTCATTTTCCGATAGGGGCGTCTTCACCGTGAAAAAAAATCGCTGGGCCATCAAGAATCTTTTTTTTTTTTCTCCCCTCCGATAGGCCTGCCCTGGAATAGATTCAAAGCACTTCATTTTTATTTCGTCGTCGTCGTCATAATCACAGGCGTCGTCATCGTCGCCGTCGGAATCGGTGTCCTCGGAGTTGCCTTCCGGCCACGACCTGGGCGGAGCGAGAATCGAAATCAAAACAAGCAGTCCCCAAAATCAATAGTAGTGTCGAAAAAACGCTTCGGGCATAGTGGCACAGAAGACTCAATGGTGATTTTCAAATGCTGTTCTCTAGTATAGGATGATGCCAAATGATGCGTTTACTTGAAAGTGTGAAGCAGTGCAAACAAAAAAAAAAACAAAAAAAAACAAAAAACAAAAAACAAAAAACAAAAAACAAAAAACAAAAAACAAAAAACAAAAAACAAAAAACAAAAAACAAAAAACAAAAAACAAAAAACAAAAAACAAAAAACAAAAAACAAAAAACAAAAAACAAAAAACAACAAACAAAAAACAAAAAACAAAAAACAAAAAACAAAAAACAAAAAACAAAAAACAAAAAACAAAAAACAAAAAACAAAAAACAAAAAACAAAAAACAAAAAACAAAAAACAAAAAACAAAAAACAAAAAACAAAAAACAAAAAACAAAAAACAAAAAACAAAAAACAAAAAACAAAAAACAAAAAACAAAAAACAAAAAACAAAAAACAAAAAACAAAAAACAAAAAACAAAAAACAAAAAACAAAAAACAAAAAACAAAAAACAAAAATCAATTTGTTTTTTTTTTTTCAATTTATCATCCATCCAGCCCAGTAGGATGCATTATTTTCAGCTTCGGCTTCAGTCGGTGGCCTGGCCATCGGTGACCGTGACCAAGTCCACCGTTGCCAATGAAAGCCCTTAAGCTCACTTACCCTGTTTGCCCGCCAGCCAGCCAGCCCGTCGATCACGATGCCGATGAGTGATAAATCATCAAATATCAATTTCCTCGGCTGATACAATATGAAAAGCGGTCCGGGGTCGTGGGACCTCACCGTTTAATATTCATACACTGCCCTGAGCTCTGGTCTCGGAAACCTCCTCCACCCCCCGAGGAGGATCTGTCCCGGGAATTGAATATGACTGCGTTTGTGCCGTGTAGATACGAGGGACCATTTGGTACTGCCCGAAGGGAGGGCAACTTTTTGACGTGTGCGACAAAGCATTGGAATTTTGAGGACAGTCGAAGGTTGTATTAAAAGTACTTAAATGGCTAGTTTAAAAAAAATGATACTAATGTTTTGACATTTTTCAAAAACGCAAAAATAAAAAATAAAACATTGAATTTTCCATGATACACTTTCACTCCAACCACCCTTGTCGGAAAATGCGCGGTGTCACCCTTGCCACAATATTCAGCACCCAGGTCGTTTGCTTCATAACGCATCGCCGGTGTATGCATAAATTCATTCCGCGGGATCAGAGTAATTAATAATATCAATCAAATTTCATTCCGCCACAGACACCGCCGCCGCCGCCTACCAGAGCAGTCAGCTGCTGGTTTAACGAGATGAAATGGGTCAAATGATCGAAATTGAATTCGCTGCACGAACCGCGAACCATGAAATGGAGTTTTCCGCGGAAAATTTGTAATTTATTATATTACATGCGTTCGCGGGGAAAGGATTTTTGGATTTGACTTTAAAGATTTAAAAACATAACCTTAATTTACGGATTTTTTCCAAACGAGCAATTCTCCACGTGAATTTCAAATGGATTCCAATAGATTTTTACAATTGGCCATCCTAAGAAGACATTTTGCATCAGTTGGCAGCAGTCTATACGAGAAAGGTATTTAAGTACAGTCCGTACTCGGTTATCCAAATATTTGATTAGCTTAAGGTTTCTTTAAAGACTTCGGATAATCGAATCGTGATAAATGAAATAAAATATTTTTGAACAAAAAATTTAGTTCAACGACCCTAAATTTGTTGAATTTACCTTGTTAGTTGCCAGATATATTACAAAACAAAATGACACGACATCCTAAAATTACCATTATGCCCGCCAACTTAGAATACACATAATTCAATTAAATTCGAGCATTTTTAACAGTCATTTTTTATGTCGAAACTCTAAATCCCCTGAAAATTAAAATTTTAAAGAGGACTTTAGATGAGATCGGAAAATCTGTATACAGTCAAACCTCTTTTTACGCGACCTCCTTTTGCGCGAATTTTTTTTTACGCGGTTTTTGTTACGCGAAATTTTCAAAATAACGCGAACTCAATTTACGCGAAAAATTCAAAATAACGCGATCCGATTTTAAACTGTCGTTAGTCTTAACCATTATGGTCATATCTTCCTGTTCAACGAGGACCACAATCAGGGTTTTTAAAATCAGTAGCTTCGGTGACCTACGGATACTCTGCATCGTATTGGGATGTTCTGGACTACTAAGAACATCCGGAAGTCACGAATAGAATATCTATCTGTTCATCGGGTGTTTGTACCGGTGTATTCACCATCGATATAGCTTCAGAAGCCTACTCCGGTGGAATCGCTGGCGGCGGTTGAACTCGCAATTCAAAGGTCGTCAGTTCAAACACTGAGGTGGAAGGTTCCTTGGAGTAAAAAGAGGTTTGGGTGCTCTTCCCATTCAAGCCTTCGGACTCCTAGGTTCGAGCAGAAACTTGCAATAGAGACCAAAAAAGACCCGGGGGTCGTTAATGTGGATGGTTTGATTTTTTGATAGCATCAGATAGCTTCAGTGAGCCACGATGGACATTCTGTGGCATGTTGGATTGTTTTGGGTCATCCAAGAACTCCTGGAAGTCATGGCCAGGATATCTACCTGTTCAACAGGGGTCTGTATGCCCATATTAACCATCGGTATAGCTTCAGATAGCTTTAGTGGACCACGATGGACATCCTGTGGCTTGTTGGATTGTTTTGGGTCATTTAGGAACTCCCGGAAGTCATGGCCAGGATATCTACCTGATCAACGGGGGTCTGTATGGCTATATGAACCATCGGTATAGAAATGCATCGAAATGCATTTTTCTGCGCCTAAAATCATATTTAGCATGTCCGGGATCAATTAAAAGTATTTTGAATTTTTGTAAATTTCCATTGCACATTACTGCATAAAGTCTTATTATTCAGCGAAATAGAAAATCGTCAATACTTAGATATTTTGAAAACTACCAATTGAACAACTGCTGAGCAGCTGTAAAATACATTTTTAAACACAATTCAAATGTAAATACCATGGCTTGCAATTTCAATTTTTATACATAGTTATATTTATATATATTGTTTGCCCCTCCTCGACTTAGGCCAGAGTCAAGGGACATAAACTTTAAAAAATATTTGCAACGGCCTTAATATGTAGAAACAAATTAAAAAAGTTTTTGAAATTTTTTACATGTTTATCAAAAATTCAAAGTTTTCGAAGAGTTGGCAAGACTGTCAATAAATTTGGACCAAATAAGGCCGTTGCAAATATATTTTTGAAGTTTATACCCCTTGACTCTGATCAAAATAAGAAAGTTAAAAATTCAAAAAAGTGTTTCAAAATGCATTGTACACCTACCCGGTTGTTTTGCAATCATTATTTTAGATAATTTCTAAGCCATGACGATAATTTGATTTTTTTGCGAGAAAGAAAAGTAACAAAAACATAACAAAAAAAAATACAAGGAATAACCAAATAATCAAAATTAGTTGTTCCATGGGTAATTCTCCGCCAACTCACACAGCAGTTGCCCCGACCCCTCTTCGATTTGCGTGAAACTTTGTCCTATGGGGTAACTTTTGTCCCTGATCATGAATCCGAGGTCCGTTTTTTGATATCTCGTGACGGAGGGGCGGTACGACCCCTTCCATTTTTGAACATGCGAAAAATGAGGTGTTTTTCAATAATTTGCAGCCTGAACGGTGATGAGAAAGAAATTTGGTGTCACAGGGACTTTTATGTAAAATTAGACGCCCGATTTGATGGCGTACTCAGAATTCCGAAAAAACGTATTTTTCATCGAAAAAACACTAAAAAAGTTTTAAAAATTCTCCCATTTTCCGTTACTCGACTGTAAAAAAATTTGGAACATGTTATTTTATGGGAAATTTATTGTACTTTTCGAATCTACATTTATTGTTCTTTTCGAATCTACATTGACCCAGAAGGGTCATTTTTTCATTTAGAACAAAATTGTTCATTTTAAAATTTCGTGTTTTTTCTAACTTTGCAGGGTTATTTTTTAGAGTGTAACAATGTTCTACAAAGTTGTAGAGCAGACAATTACAAAAAATTTGATATATAGACATAAGGGGTTTGCTCATAAACATCACGAGTTATCGCGATTTTACGAAAAAAAGTTTTGAAAAAGTTGGTCGTCATCGATCATGGCCGTTCATAGTCACCTGCGACAGACACGGACGACGAAACGAAGAAAAACGCAAAAAGTAACTTTTTCAAAACTTTTTTTCGTAAAATCGCGATAACTCGTGATGTTTATAAGCAAACCCCTTATGTCTATATATCATTTTTTTTGTAATTGTCTGCTCTACAACTTTGTAGAACATTGTTACACTCTAAAAAATAACCCTGCAAAATTAGAAAAAACACGAAATTTTAAAATGAAAAATTTTGTTCTAAATAAAAAATGACCCTTCTGGGTCAATGTTGATTCGAAAAGTACATTAAATTTCCCATAAAATGACATGTTCCAAAAAAATTTACAGTCGAGTAACGGAAAATGGGAGAATTTTTAAAACTTTTTTAGTGTTTTTTTCGATGAAAAATACGTTTTTTCGGAATTCTGAGTACGCCATCAAATCGGGCGTCTAATTTTACATAAAAGTCCCTTTGACACCAAATTTCTATCTCATCACCGTTTCAGGCTGCAAATTATTGAAAAACACCTCTTTTTTCGCATGTTCAAAAATGGAAGGGGTCGTACCGCCCCTCCGTCACGAGATATCAAAAAACGGACCTCGGATTCGTGATCAGGGACAAAAGTTACCCCTTAGGACAAAGTTTCACGCAAATCGAAGAGGGGTCGGGGCAACTTTTCCCGATTTCGTGTGAGTTGGTAGAGAATTACCCCCATACATTTACTTGAGCAGCAGGGTGCTCTATGTTCGTTTTATGTACATACAGAATTTTGATTTTTTTTTTTTCAAAAAATCATGCTTCAGAATCTGGTATAAGAAAATTCATCAATTCCTGTTATGTTATGTAAAACATTTTGAAAATCATGGAAAATATGTTTACCTATTCGTTCTTTGATCCCCAGATCTTCAAATCAGCAAACAATCTTTTCATTTCATATGTTAGTGTATTCAACTAAGTTTCAACAATAGTTTTTTTAAATGGCTTTGTATTTTCAGCTAAAATCAGTTCTGCTGTTCCGGGATGATATCATTTTTTGAAAGAGGGGCTTTTTTTTGTGAAAAACATTAAAAACGTTATTTTTCGACCAACCTATTTTGGATAGAACAAGGAGCACCCATGCCAAATTTCAGCCAAACAACAATTATGATTGGATCCTAAAAGTTTGACGCTGAATAGTGTCCCCTATTAAATTTTATAAAACTATTGTAAACTTGATATCGTTATTATAAAATAAAAATATGATGACGCAATTCGTTCTGATAATTTTCGATCAACAATAGACTAACTGATCCTCAGAACTACTTCCAACAATAGGAGCACACCTATTTTGGGAAACCAATAGAACTGAAATCGAACAAAGCCATCAATAGAATAGCTTCCCAATTAAAGAACCTCCCAACGTCGTTCCCAAATAAAGCCCATGCGTGGTTCGACATTCTGCCGTCAATCGTCCCGAATTAGCAGAAAAATACAAAAATACGTTCCTACGCTATACTAGCTGGGCCATGTAACGACGTCGATTAAATTACGTTAAAGCCCATTTTTGGATCCCGCGCCGTGCTTAATCCAATTTTGGTGCAAATTCGTGATCACTTGTTTCGCTGGAAGTGGAAATAAAAATTAATTTCATTTCCTCCGTCGTGAAAAACACAAACAACACCATCTGGTGTCCCCGTGTGTTTGCACTCCAACGGTTGATGCGTCCCGCCTTATGGGTGGGAAGATTTCCTACCTGGTCCGGGGATGGTTGCCAGGAAGCACACACAAACACACAGCCGGTGAGCGCACTTCTTCGAAGGTGTAACGGTTGCCATTTCCTGGCAGATATTGTTATACACTCCGTGCCAATATTGGCTCTTTCCACGAACAGCCATCAGATTGGACATTTTATATTTTCCACCTATCCGGGTCCATTTACAACCTTGAACTGGCGTGTGCGTGTTTCGATTTTTTCCCTATTCCTGGGAGGCCGCTCCACGCTGGGATCTGACCCACCCTCCATCTCACTTGGGCAGATGGAAACAAACCGGGCTAATGATGCCCCACTTGGAAAGTTTCGGGGGCAAGGCTCCCAGAGGGGGCTGGGGTGTCGAGGGACCAGAATGGTGTTTTTGAACTCAACGTGTACTCTAGCGTAGCTTTCGGTCGTAGTTTGGTTAGGGAGAACAACACTTAGCACACGCCGAAAGTTCAAGGAAAAGTTTCGTGGTGATAAACCCAAAGGTAGGAAATATTTAGAATTTTCTGCTCGATTCAAACATGGTTCTTTCGAACCATTTTCCAACCTTTCTTTTCAGCACCCTCGGTTGACAGTACTCTAGGTCAGCCTGCCAAGCAAAAGTGGGGCCAATTTGGTCGAGTCAGTTTGCGTGCGGTCGCCGAATAAACAACAAAGATTGATTTAAATTGTGCGTGGTTTTGTGTTGGAGAACCGACCACACCACAAAAACAGCTCTACCATCCGGAAGTTCACCTGGTGGATTGTTCAAAGTTTGCTGTAAAAAGAAAGGTGATGCCAACCCATGTGGGGTGGGTTGAACCGAACGTAGCAATAGAGATCTGGATACTTTTTTTTTATTTTTTTCAAAAGAAACAATTAATTTCATTAATAAATTTGAAAAAAATATAATACGATAAAAGTTCAAAAAAAGTTGACCAGAATTTCAGATGAGCCTTGATTCGAACAACCCTACTTTGAACAGCTTTTGACGGGGTTAACCAGGTGCTCAATCATCTCTTACGTTACAAAAACCAATATAGTTAAGGTGAAAGGTACGCAACTTAGAACCTATCATCGCATTTGTTCTATGATTTGCCTGTTTTTGTCTTCTTTTTGCTTAAATAGTTTACACAGTAATTTATCATGAAACCAACGTATGAATTGAAATCTACTACAAATTTTTTTATAGTAAGTTTGAAATCCTCGACTGAGCAGTTAAAGCCCATGTTTGCCCACTTTTGAAAAAAAATTAAAAGCTTAGATAACTCTCTACATTAAGCTTTTTTAAACTTTGTTGATACGATCCTTAGTTGCTGAGATATTCAGCAATTCCCCACGAAAACAGCATGGAAAAAAACAAAAGTGCTCGGATCGGGCTCAAAATTTTTCTGGAGGTTCCCTGGCCGAAATAATTAGACCCATATTTTTTTGTTTGGCCATTAGGGTGACCTACGGCGTATTAGGGTGGTCTGAAAAATGGCGATTTTCGTCGATTTTCGCAAAAACCACTTTTTTCGAAAAATCATAACTCCTCGCCATTTTAACCGATTTCAATTGTCTTATACGCAAATGAAAGGTGATAAGTTGGCCTTTCAAAGAAAAATAGTAAGAAGTTTCAAAAATCTAGCCTAACATATGAAAAGGTCGAATGAAACTTTAAAATGCCGTTTTGACGGTGTCTGGACCAAAGAGCCTATGTCTGGAAATATTTTTATCGGATTCCCCGGACATTTTTACATAACGTACCAAAAAATGGGAGGAGTTCATTAACAGGATTCCGAGATATGAGTTTTTGAAAAAAAAATCCGTGTTTTTTGACGCGCCGCGCGCAAAAACCGGAAAATGACGAAATTGGCAAAAAATCAACTTTTTTCACTAAAACGGCGATAACTTTAAAATTTCAGCGATAACCTATAGATGTTATGGTACCAAAAGTTGCGTCTTTTAAATACAAAAATTTTGGTACCATAACATCTATAGGTCATCGCTGAAATTTTAAAGTTATCGCCGTTTTAGTGAAAAAAGTTGATTTTTTGCCAATTTCGTCATTTTCCGGTTTTTGCGCGCGGCGCGTCAAAAAACAAGGATTTTTTTTTTCAAAAACTCATATCTCGGAATCCTGTTAATGAACTCCTCCCATTTTTTGGTACGTTATGTAAAAATGTCCGGGGAATCCGATAAAAATATTTCCAGACATAGGCTCTTTGGTCCAGACACCGTCAAAACGGCATTTTAAAGTTTCATTCGACCTTTTCATATGTTAGGCTAGATTTTTGAAACTTCTTACTATTTTTCTTTGAAAGGCCAACTTATCACCTTTCATTTGCGTATAAGACAATTGAAATCGGTTAAAATGGCGAGGAGTTATGATTTTTCGAAAAAAGTGGTTTTTGCGAAAATCGACGAAAATCGCCATTTTTCAGACCACCCTAATACGCCGTAGGTCACCCTAATGGCCAAACAAAAAAATACGGGTCTAATTATTTCGGCCAGGGAATCCCCAGAAATATTTTGAGCCCGATCCGAGGACTTTTGTTTTTTTCCATGCTGTTTTCGTGGGGAATTGCTGTATTGCCATGCAAAGGTTTTAAAACAAGAAAATTTATGTCTCACCCAATAACCCATCATATTCTAATGTCGATATCTAAGCAACAAACGGTCCGAATTCTAATGTTAAAATATGAAACATTCGTGAAATTTTCCGATCTTTTCGAAAACAATAATTTAAAAAATTTTAAATCAATGAGTACTAAAATTTCAAAACGGCGTTCTATTAAAAGTTCCATTGTTAGTCTTGATTTTTTTTTAAATATTGATTTTGGATAAATCGGAAGATTTCACGAATGTTTCATATTTTAACATTGAAAATCAGACCATTAGTTGCTAACATCTCGACATTAGAAAATGGTGAGTTGTGTGGGTGAGACTTAGAAAACATAAATTTTCCTGTTTTTAAAACCTCTGCATTAGGGTGGTTCATGGATATATGAAAAAGACAAAAGTGCTCTATTTCGTTTGCATCAACCGGAATTTCAAAGTGCTATGACCCCAGAAGCTAGCCTTAAAATTTGAGCTCATTTGGTTAAGGTTTAGTTGCTCCAGTTTTGATCTGAAGTTAGTATGGAACTTGATTCAATTTAATATGGAGAATTGTAACTTTTTACATGTTCTTATAGAAAATTTCCCAAAACCCTATCAAATTTTCCAATTCATAGGTTTCTTATAGGTTTTGATCCGGGGAACAACTTTGTAGAACATCGCAAAGTGCTAAGAATTGATCCTGGAAAGATACAGGATGTTTTTTAGAGTTCACTTTTTTCGGCAAAATTTCAAAATATGCTCATAAAATTAACCTGTATCTTTTCGGGATCATTTCCTAGCGCTTTGCGATGTTCTACAAAGTTGTTCCCCAAATCAAAACCTATAAGAAAACTCTTACATGATAAAGTTTTATCGGGTTGAGGAAAACTTTCTAGAAGAAGAGTTAAAAAGTGAAAAATAAATCAATTAAATTTGTTGAAATTCCATTCTAACTTCATATCAAAACTGCAATTATCTCATATGATTAAAGTTCTAAAAAGCAAAACATAGAGAATTTACTCAGCTTTTCAAACATATTTTTTCAAAAGTGGACAAACATGGGCACTAATTTAAAAAAAGAAAAACTGTAACTATTTAAAAAAAGTTTTCTTAAGATAGCTATAACTTGGAAACGGTGCACTTTATCAAAATTTCACTAGAGTACTTTTTGTTTGCAAATTTGATTTTACATCGAAAAATGAAGTTAAAAAATTTTTGCGACCGATTTTTTGCTTTTTGAAAAATTCAGTATTGATTCAAAAATTCATAACTCGTTCAAAGATTTTTTGTACAACCTGGAAATTTCTGAGAAGTTGGCATTTTATGTCCCCTAAAACATATCAAAAAATAAAAAAATAAAAAATGTGTTTTTTTTTTTGCAAATCAAGTTTTAGTGAAAAAAAAGTTTAATTCAAAATCACCAAATTTTTTTTTCGTGTATAATTTTTTTTATCAGTGTAGTCCTTATCCATACCTACAACTTTGCTTTAGACACCAAATCGATCAAAAAATTCCTTCAAAAGATACAGATTTTTGAATTTTTATACATAATTTTTGTATGGACAGCTGCCAAATTTGTATGAAAAGTTATAAGGACAAATTAATTATGCAAAATGGCTTGTTTGGGCATACCAAAGGCACCAAAAAAGTTTCAGCCGGATTAAAATTAAAAAAATTAAAATTAAGAAAAAATACCGACTTCGTAGAGAACTGCTCTACAGTAAAAAGCATTGAAAAATCTACGTAGTTATTGTTAGGGGAAAGTGGGGAGACTTGATCCCAAGCCTGTATCTCGTCAGCATGTGAGTAAAACAATTAGCTTTGTTCTAGAAAGTTGTGCGAAATTGACTAAAACTCATTTTAGAAAACAAAGAAAAAAATTAAAACATGTTTGGATTGAGTTACACACATTTTCGAAGAAGTGCTGCAAAAAACTTTCAAGAGATCTTTTTTCTTTGTTTTGATAAGTATAGAGAACACTCAAAAATTATTCAAAAAAATATTTTTTATACATGAATTGTTTGATAAACATATCAACTCCAAAACCCTTACGCATTTGACGTTAAATTTATCGTCATACTATTTTTACAATCAATTGTTTGAAAAAGTGCGTTAAGGGAGACTTGATCCCTGCATTTTTACAGTCACTGGAATCAGCCTCAAGATTAAATAATTTGGCTGGGTTTTCGTACATAGTTTCCTTTAGTATAGTTGTACATAACTAACTGCAGTTTGAACCATTTTTCAAAAGTTTTGTAAACAAAAATTACCAGCTTTTGTAAACATGCTCAATTTTGGTCTAAAAAAGAAGATTTTAAGTTTTTAAATATTTTACATGCTAAACTTGTTATATTTTGAACACAAACGTACAGGTTTAATGTAAAATTGCTGTATCTTATAGAAAATTAAAAGTTTGGATGAATAAGAAACATTTTGATTAAGATTTCTTCAAAATGTTGAAAGGGGGATCAAATTACCCCCAACATTTTGAAAATACCGGCTTAAAATATTTTTTTAAAAAGCTTGACATTATTCGAAGAGTTTATCTGATGAAATACCCTTATCAGCCAAACATAGTTGAATGTTTAAGCTTTCAATTCATACAAAAAGATCATAGTTTTGTGAGAAATTGACTGAGTTATGCGCGATACAAAAAAAGGGGATCAAGTCTCCCCACTCTCCCCAACTTAATTCTTTTGGAAGAATTTAAATTAATTTTGTTATGTTTCAGAAGAATAATTAGTTTTTTATTACCCTTTCAATTTTCTCATAACAAAATATCACCAAAAACGATGAAAGTGCCTGAAAAGAAAAACACTTTCACATAAGCAACTTATGCAGCAAAATCTATCCCGCATTCGGGCACTAGAGACAAGTTCTGGAAGTACCTGTCCGTGATTGGATATTCAAAGTTCGACTCGAAGCCCGCAACCCACCGATGACATCCCGATGAGAGCCTGTTTGTGTGTGTGGGAGGGCGCTTTCCGCAGACATTTTCACCCTCAACTTGGCGCAACTCATTTATCTTCTAATTCGATTAAGAATTCTACAGGCTGGCTCGTCGGAGGCTTCAACCAAAGAAAAATAAGAAAAAAACCAAAGGCTCGTCCCCAGACGGCGATCCCAAAGTAAGCCGCAACAAAAGGAAAAAATCCCACCACAACACGCGTTTAGTTAAAGCCCCCACACCCCTACCTTTCCCCCCCGAGCCACCGGGGTGAGGAAAAACGCAAACTCACTTAATAAATTATTCATGAGAAGATTAATGAAAATAGAAATTTCATCAAGCGCAAACATCAACACGACCGCATTTCATCGTGCAGCAGCGCTTTGATGACTGCAGCGAGAGGTTCAGCCTTCAGCCCAAGAGGCCAACACGCCAAGGTAAGGAAACGGAACGAAACGGTTCCAAGCGGGTTGACAGTCCAGAACGGTGCTTTCAGGGGAGGCAAGTTTCACTCAAAGTCGAAGATTGTTCGGGTGTGAGTGAGGTGGTTGGAATGTGAAGTTATTTGGAGTGAAGATTATTATTTTTTTTTTTTCAATAAAGGCAATCGCTTAAAACCTGTGATTTAAATATTTTAATTGAGCAATTTCAGCTGAACAATTTTCAATACTGATGTGTAAGAAATTTTGTCCATTAATTCCTGATGTCGAAATAAGCCATTTTGCATCACTCGTTTTGCCTTCCTCACATTACTGAGGAATGGCTATGAAATCACTCAAAAAATGAACTTTTTAGTTAGACCTCCTTGACCTACCTTCATTTGTACAAATCAACTCAGAATCACCAGCTGAGCAAATGTCTGTGTGTTTGGCTGTATATACTGCCCATAGTTGAAAATTCGGCTATTATGCCAAATCAAGTATTCCGAGAAAAACGCGTTTTAGTGTTTGTCACAAAATCTCCGTCAAGGCAATTTCCCATAAGAGTGGCATATTAGCCGTTTGGTTTTTCGCATCGGCAGCCAAGTCTAAACGCTATTTCAGTGAAATTCAAGTTCC
Organism: Culex pipiens pallens; assembly: GCF_016801865.2. Lineage (NCBI taxonomy): Eukaryota > Metazoa > Arthropoda > Insecta > Diptera > Culicidae > Culex > Culex pipiens. The sequence goes on along the minus strand of NC_068938.1, from coordinate 35,288,777 downwards.
AGAAGATGCGTTGGAACATCCTCTACCACCTGGTGCTAATATCTCGTTTTTGCCAAAAGTGGATATTAGCCGTTTTTTCAATGGTGGGCAGTATAGACATGTGTACCAAATCAATGTCGCTGGAATATTTCGTCACAGGCTGAACCGATTTTGACCGTATTGGCCTCAATCGATTCATCTTTAGGTCCTATAAGTCCCTATTGTAATTCATAAGATTTAATCAAACACATCAAAAGTAATGCTTAAAAAGCTTCTGCATATAAATTTCACAATTTGCAAAAAGGGTGGTTTTTGCATGAAAACCTGCCATATTATATATTTTCAGAATGTTTCTGAAAAAAAAAAACCTTTTTTGTGGATAAAACAAATTTCAAGCAGTTCAAAAAAATTGTCTGAATCGACATTACCTTATTCTATTTCCCAATAGGTTTTTTTTATGTACTAAAATTCGATTGTACAGGGTGATTCAGTTAAATATACGAAATAAGTCAATGGTCGAAAAATTGGTCTGTGTCGTTTAGATCAATCCCAGCATAACAATATAAACGGACCAAAAATGTTGTACAAGCAGCAATACAACGATAAAAAAAACACGATTAAAACTCATTTCAGATGTGAAACGGGACCACAAAAGTAAACAATGTTAAATATTAATTATATTTTTTAAAATAAATATGAGGAAGGCATCACCCACCTTAAGGTGGATTGAGTAACGTTTTTCCATACAAAGTTGGAGGCTGTCCATAGAGAGGAACTACGGAAAAATTGAAAATCTGTGTTTTAAGAAGGAATTTCTTTTTTATAAAAAGTTGTTTTCAGTAATATAAGTAATGCTAAAAAAAATAACCCGTTTTTTTAATGAGTATGCATTTTTCACTTTTGAAATTTAATTATATATTTTTGGAGACTTAAAAGTCATATTGTGAGCCATAGTGCGTGATATTGCAACATCTGGTCTGATACAAATTTTATGTTTTTTCATACCCCCCCTCCCTCTCTACCCCTTCTTAATTGGTCCGAAAAATCAGGGGACAACCTTTTTTTCAATTTCAATGGAAATTTAAGTGCAATCAGCCAAAATCAATTTAAAATGCATTCTCCTGCGTTTGGAATCATTTTTTACATGTTTGGGTTGATTTAAAAAAAAAACTATGAATTTTTGAAAATTATCTTTTTTTAATAAAAAAAAAATATTTAAAAAATATTTGCATCGGCCTAAGAAGATACAAAACTTGAAAAATATCGAAAACTTGTGCAAAAAATATTAAAAATCATTTTTTGCAATTCCGTCGTGAAACTACTTACTTTTCCTGTCATTCTTGAACGACGAAATAGCCTACTGAGCAATTCTCTACGAAATCGGTCTTTTTTCTTCAATTTTAATTTTTGTATTTTTTAATCCGGCTGAAACTTTTTTGGTGCCTTCGGTATGCCCAAAGAAGCCATTTTGCATCATTAGTTTGTCCATATAATTTTCCATACAAATTCGGCAGCTGTCCATACAAAAATGATGTATGAAAATTCAAAAATCTGTATCTTTTGAAGGAATTTTTTGATCGATTTTAAAAGGGCGTAATATTGAATGTTTGGCCTTTGTGAAATGTTAGTCTTGATTTGAAAATTCCAAAAATATTTTTTTCGAAGAGATCGGAAAATTTCACAAATGTTTCATATATTAACATTGAAAATCGGACCATTAGTTGCTGAGATATTGACGATAGAAAATGGTGGGTTGTTTGGGTGAAACTTAGAAAACATCAATTTTCCTGTTTTTAAACCTTTGCATTGCAATATCTCAGCAACTAAAGGTCGTATCAACAAAGTCCAAATAAGCAAAATATAGAGAATTTTCTCAGCTTTTCAAAAATATTTTTTTCAAAACTGGGCAAACATGTGCACTAATTTAAAAAATGAAAAACTGCGACTATTTTCAAAAAAGTCACTTAAATATGGCTATAACTTGAAAACGGTGCACTTTATCAAAATTTCAGTAAAGTACTTTTTGATTGCAAATTTGATTTTACATCGAAAAATGAAGTTGAAAAATTTTTACGACCAAAATTTCGATTTTTTGAAAAAATCAGTATTGATTAAAAAATTCATAACTCGGTCAGTGATTTTTTGCACAACCTGGAAATTTCTGAAAAGTTGGCATTTTATGTCTTCTAAAACATATCAAAAAATAAAAAAAATTAAAAATAGTGTTTTTTTGTAAATCAAGTTTTAGTGATAAAAAGTTAAATAAAAAAATCATCAAATTTTTTTTACCGTGTATTATTTTTTTCCAGTGTAGTCCGTATCCATACCTACAACTTTGCCGAAGACACCAAATCGATCAAAAAATTCCTTCAAAAGATACAGATTTTTGAATTTTCATACATCATTTTTGTATGGACAGCTGCCGAATTTGTATGGAAAATTATATGGACAAACTAATGATGCAAAATGGCTTCTTTGGGCATACCGAAGGCACCAAAAAAGTTTCAGTCGGATTAAAAAATACAAAAAAAATCGAATGACCGAAATCCTAGAGAACTGCTCTACTTTTCTGTACCAAAAATAACAGAATCGAATAGCAACACTTTTCAAAATAACAACTCGGTGAACCTCGTTGGATAAATGTACGACTCGTGCTGAAAAAATCCTCTTTTTGCAACTTGTTGCATAAACTACTATTTTAAAGCAAAATTGAATTTGCAATCGAAAAGTTATTTTTTTATAAAATGTGCCCTTATTAAGTTAAAGCTACTTTTAGGTGTAAATTTTAAAATTCTTTTCTTTTTTTTGTTAATATTCCCGAAATAAAAGTACCCCTGATTTTTTTTTTAAAAGCCATCATCTCAATTCGTTTCTGAGGTACAGCCTTACAATGTATCCGAATCAATAAAAGTTAATTTTTATAAGTGACACTCAATTAGCCTGTAACATGCAAGTCGGAAACTCTTGGTAAGATTTTCAATGTTAAAAATTTAAACTTTAGCGAAATTTTCTGATCTTTCCAATACTAATATAAAAAAAAATATTTGGTCGAAATAGTTAAGAAGAACAAATTATTTGTAGATCTTTGCAAAAGTAGAGCATGACTTTAAAATTTTGAAATGATTTTTATTGAAGTGATCAGATAATTAACAATAGAGCAACTCTCTACGAAATCGGCCGATTTCGACCATTTTTTATTTTTTGTATTTTTTTATTTGACTCAAACTTTGTGGCGACCTTCCCTATGACCAAATAAGCTATTTTGCGTCATTGGTTCACCCATACAAGTCTCCATACAATTTTGGCTGCTGTCCATACAAAAATGGTATGTAAATATTCAAACAGCTGTAACTTTTGAGTGAATTTTCTGATCAATTTGGTGTCTTCGGCAAAGTTGTAGGTATTGTTGAGGACTTTTGAGAAAAAAATAGGTACACGGAAAAAAAATTTGCAGATTTTTTCATCAACATTTTTTTTACTAAAACTCAATTTCCCAAAATACGTATTTTTTGATTTTCGAGATTTTTTGATATGTTTTAGGGGAAAAAATCCGCAACTTTTGAGCCATAGAGAAACATGGTCAAAAAATCTGCCGCCGAGTTATGATTTTTTGAAAAAATAGTGATTTTTGGAAAAAATTGAAGTTTCATGCAAAAACAAGTTTGACATTACTTTTTAATGCAAAATTGAATTTGCAATCGAAAAGTACTTTACAGATTTTTTGATAAAGGGCTCCGTTTTCAAGATATAGCCACCGAAAGTTTGATTTTAGCGAAATATTTGCAGTTTTTCAATTTTTAAAAATAGTAACCATGAGTGACCATTTCTAAAAATATTTTTTTTGAAAAGTTCAGAAAATTTGCTATAAAATTGTCTAAGAGACATTGAAGATTGGACCTCTGGTTGCTGAAATACAGCGGATTAAAGAAAAAGAAACACGAAAATTGAAGTTTTCTAAGTCTCACCCAATGAACCCATCATATTCTAATGACGATATCTCAGCAATTAATGGTCCGATTTTCAATGTTAATACATGAAACATTCGTGAAATTTTCCGATCTTTTCGATAAAAATATTTTGAAAATTTTTAAATCAAGACTTACATTTTAAAAGGGAAAAATATTGAATATTACGCAAATACAAAATATTTTTTTCGAAAAGATCGGATGTTCGATTTTTTCCAAAAATCACTATTTTTTCAAAAATTCATAACTCGGCGGCAGATTTTTTGACCATGTTTCTCTATGGCTCAAAAGTTGCGGATTTTTGTCCCCTAAAACATATAAAAAAATATCGAAAATCAAAAAATACGTATTTTGGGAAATTAGGTTTAATTAAAAAAAAAGTTGATAAAAAAATCTGCAATTTTTTTTTTCCGTTTACCTATTTTTTTCTCAAAAGTCCTCAACAATACCTACAACTTTACCGAAGACACCAAATTGATCAGAAAATTCACTCAAAAGTTACAGCTGTTTGAATATTTACATACCATTTTTGTATGGACAGCTGCCAAAATTGTATGGAGACTTGTATGGGTATGGGAACCAATGACACAAAATAGCATATTTGGTCATAGGGAAGGCCCCCACAATGTTTGAGCCAAATCAAAAAATACAAATAAAATCCATTTCCGGTTTTGGTAGAGAATTGCTCAATAGTTTTAATTGTTATAATTGAAAATCGAACAAAAAGTTTTTGAGATGTCAGCAAGGATGTCAGTTGAAAATTACAAGTACCTCTGCCTATTGTTTTTTGAAAATTATTATTTATTAACATTTGAATTGTTAAAAAATGCGTAGAGGCACACTTCAAAAATTACGGCATATTACTTTTAACATAAAATATAGGAAATGTTAGTAAAGAACACAGCCAAAGTTGACCTTCAAAAATACCACATTTTTAAAAACATAGGCAAAGTCACATAAAACAAGTCAAACTTCCAACCCTAGAATTTTCGAAAATCTTACGACCTCCTTTTCCAATGCTTTATCAAAAATTTGTTGAAAATGTTATTTTTGGTGAAAAATTGATCTTTTTCAGAGCAAAGCCCGTCTAGAGGTGGGAGGTGCTTTTAAAAGATTTTTTTTTAATCTCAAAAACCTGAAACAGAATTGGTAGACCAGTGTTAAAGCTCAGTTAAAAATAAAGATTTTTCTGCTACTTTAGCAAATGGTGGTTTTCTTTTAGAAATGCAAAAATTCTAAAACTTCAGAACAAAAAATCAGCCCTAAACGAAAAAAAAATAAATGAACTACCTCAAAAAAAAAATCGCCTTTCTCAGTTCATTTCCCTTTGCTAACGTCCGGCATTAAGGCTTTCACGTCTAACTCTGACGTGCCCGGTGATCCTCAACCGGAGTTACCCAGGGCTAACTGATTGCCGTGCGCCATTCCCTCGGTTCGAAATTTTCCCCAGCTGAACTCGCGCTGGCGACCGAAGCGTGTGCCACGTTGCACCCGACACCGGAAAGTGGCAATACTTTCCGGCAATTGAGCAATATTCATCCGGAACGCACAGGAAATGAAACTATTACCGCGCGTGCTTTCAGTGGCTATTGAAGGGGGTGGAGCTGGGGTGTTGCGTTTGCACCCGTCCTCATAATCCATTGGCTCGCCGGTGGACGTCGATGACCGCGCGTGCTGTAAAAGTGTGCCCCCGCGTGGTCAAAAGCAATCAACGCGGAGTCGTTGTTTTACCGTGTTCTGTTATTGCTAGCTTGACTACACTGCTGGGGATTACATGTGTTAAGTTACGTCCAATGGGGTGGGAATAGACACATTTCCCGCGAACTAGAATCAAATCATCTCGAAAAATGTGGTTAAGGATCAGAATATTTGTATTTTTTAAACATTTTAAGAGAAACCGACCTTAAACTATGCCATGCTGAATTTGATATTTCAAACATCATTTCTTCTTCTGCATAACTGCCCTTGGACCTCCCGTATCGATTTTCCCGTAAAACAAAAGCTGCCTTCCAGTTTTGCCGCTTGGGAGCCCAGCTCACGGCATCTTGTCTAATGTCATCCCCCGCCACACAAAACTTGCACACATTATGCTAAATACGCCGCCGCACTGTCTAAAACTACCATCCCATTCTCCACTTTTCCGGTTCCGGCCCAATTCCGAACGTCCCCCGTGTTTTGAGGTCGTCCTTTCGAGAGTCCCATTCGGTTGCCAGCGCACGTCGTCATCTTCAAACCCCTGCAACGGCGGCCAAGTTGGCCTAATCCTTGGACTTGGAGAGTTGGGCCATTATTTTTCGTTCACTGTCTCCCACGTGCGGCCACAACTCTGCAATCCCCTTCTCCATCCACCGGGGTAGATTTCCCACTTCCCAGAAGACGTCTCGCACATCTCATTCTAATCTCATTTGCACAAGTCTCTTGCTCGCTCTTTGTTTTGTCTGGTCCTTGAGGGTTAAAACCGAAAGGGTAATTTGACTGAAAATGCCAAATGACCAAATTCGCTTGAAAGAACGGTCACTGTCATAAACATGGTTCAATGTCACTATTTGCTGTCGATCGGAGAACTAGCCAAATCTTCCAAAAATGCTTTCAAAATGGCCTTCACCCAGCGTACCTACCACATAGACGCACATGAAATTCTTCCTGGTTACGTAGGTAGAGATTTTGGATCTTCTCAGGAACAAAAAAAAAAACAATCAGCAACAAAGAGAAATTTCATTTGGAAAATACAACTCTTATTGTACTTAATTAAAAACAATGCTAATCAAATCTAAAATAGGGGTGTCCAATTATTTCCAACAAAATGTTTAAATAAACTTGCTCTTTATTAACAGTTGAAGCAGCCAAAAAAAATCAGATGATTTTAGATGATTGTTTAAAAAAAACCTCTTTTAAGATTTGAAATGGAGCAATTCCAGCTCAAATCTGGAATTTTTCTGGTACTTTTGTACCCAACCCTCTCCGATTTAAATGAAAATTTGTAGACACGTTATCCTAATCCTAGGCCTGGAAAAACGCAAAAATATGTTTAAGTCACACTATTTTTTGTAAAGAAGTCTTCATGATCAAACTACAAAAATATTATGACTATCAAGAAAAGTTAACAAAAAAAAAAAAAAAGATTACAGCAATCAAAAATAGTTTCTCTTAAAAAAATGGAAAAAATTGCAATATATTAGAAAAGACAAACTTTTTTTGATAGAATAGAAAAAAACTCACAAATTTTTACTATATTTATAATACACCATATTCTTGATTTACACAACGAAATGGGGGTGTTTAAATCGAGAATCGTTTAAAAAAAGAATGTCCATGACTTAAATCGAGAATATGACTTAAATTAAGAATATATGGGATTACGTAATTTTTAGGAAAATTTTCAAAATGTGTCAATTGTATTTTATTGAGAAATGTTATTGAAACATTTTATCATGGTTTTGGAACACCTGGGATGTTCTAGTCCATCCGAAACTTCCGGAAATGTTGTGCAACAGGCTTATCAAAGAAACAAGTCGAACTTCAAGATTTTGACAACGGATCCTACCCAGACTGCTTCAGTGAGTGTTGTAAGCTACAGATCATTATTGTAACAACTTATTGGGATGATCTGGATCATCCAAGAATTCCCTGGAGTTAAGATCTTTGGGTCTACCGCCGTAACAAGCAAGAGGTCGACGGTTTTTGACCCCGAAACATATCCGCATAGCTTTAGTGAGTATGGGGGACTACTTTGCTGGGGTGTTGGGATGTGTATGGATGTTCTGGGTCATCCAAGGACTCCCTGGAGTTAAGACCTGTGAATCTACCGCCGTAACACGCAAGAGGTCGACGGGTTTTGACCCCGGAACATATCCGCATAGCTTCAGTGAGTATGATGGACTACTTTGCTGATGTTTAGGGATATTCTGGGACATCCAAGGACTCCCTGGAGTTAAGATCTGTGGGTCTACCGCCGTAACAAGCAAGAGGTCGACGGTTTTTGACCCCGAAACATATCCGCATAGCTTCAGTGATTATTGTAGACTAGTTTGCTGATGTGTTGGGATGTTATGGGACATCCAAGGACTACCTGGAGTTAAGATCTGTTGGTCTACCACCGTAACAAGCCCGAGGTCGACGGTTTTTGACCCCGGAACATATCCGCATAGCTTCAGTGGATACGGTAGACTAGTTTTCTGATGTTTTGAGATGTTCTGAGACATCTAAGAACTCCTTGGAGTTAATATCTGTGGGTCTACCGATGTAACAAACCAGAGGTCAACAGGTTTTGACCCCGCAACACATCCGCATAGCTTCAGTGAGTATGGTAGACTACTTTTCTGATATGATGGGATGTTCTGGGACATTCAAGGACTTCCTGGAGTTAAGATCTGTGGGTCAACTGACGTAAAACGCAAGAGGTCGACGTATTTGACCTTGGGAAATATCCGCAGAGCTTCAGTGAGTATGATAGACTTCTTTGCTGTTATGTCCCGTTCCAGAAAGTCCTTTTTACAGCCGTAGACCCTCGTGTTATAACTCAATGGAGTTCTTGGATGACCCAAGACAGGCCAATACATTAGCAAAGTAGTCAACCGTACTCACTAAAGCTATGCGGGTCTGTCCCAAGGTCAAAAACCGTTGACCTCTTGCTTGATACGGCGGTAGACTCATAGATCTTAACTCCAGGGAGTCCTTGGATGTCGCAGAACATCCCAACACATCATCATAGTAGTCTACCATACTCATTGAAGCTATGCGGGTATGTCTCGTAGTCAATAACTATTGACCACTTGCTCGTTAAAGCGGTGAACCCATGGGTCTTAACTCCAGGGAGTCCTTGGATGTCCCAGAACATCCCAACACATCAGCAAACTAGTCTACCATACTCATTGAAGCTATGCGGATATGTTCCGGGGTCAAAAACCGTTGACTTCTTGCTTTTTACGGTAGTAGATTCACAGATCTTAACTCTAAAGAGTCCTTGGATGACCCAGGACATCCAAACACATCCCAACACCCCAGCAAACTAGTCTACCTTACTCATTGAAGCTATGCGGATATGTTCCGGGGTCAAAAACCGTCGATTTCTTGCTTGTTACGGTGGTAGATTCACAGATCTTAACTCTAAAGAGTCCTTGGATGACCCAGGACATCCCAACACCCCAGCAAAGCAGTCCACCATAATCACTGAAGCTATACAGGTATGTTACGGGTTCAAAAACCGTCGACCTCTTGCTTGTTACAGCGGTAGATTCACAGATCTTAACTCCAGGGAGTCCTTGGATGACCCAGGACATCCAAGCATATCCCAACACTCCAGCAAAGTAGTCCCCCATACTCACTGAAGCTATGCGGATATGTTACGGGTTCAAAAACCGTCGACTTCTTGCTCGTTACGGCGGTAGAGTCACAGATCTTAACTCTAGGGAGTCCTTGGATGACCCAGAACATCCAAACACATCCCAACACCCCTGCAAAGTAGTCTACCATACTCACTGAAGCTATGCGGGTATGTTCCGGGTTCAAAAACCGTCGACATCTTGCTTGTTACGGCGGTAGATTCACAGATCTTAACCCCAGGGAGTTCTTGGATGACCCAGAACATCCCAATAAGTTCTTACAACAATGCTCTGTAGCCTACCACACTGACTAAAGTAGTCTGGGTAGGATCCGTAGTCAATATCTTGAAGTTTCGACTTGTTTCTTTGGTAAACCTCTTGCTCAAAATTTCCGGAAGTTTCGGATGGACTAGAACATCCCAGATGTTCCAAAACTATGCTTACATGTTTTAATATCATAACTTAATAACATACAATTCATACATTTTGAAAACTCTCCGAAAAATTACGAATTCTCAAAGATTCTTAATTTAAGTCATATTCTCGATTTAAGTCATGGACATTCTTCTTTTAAGTCATGACTTAAAAAAAGTTGCGTAAATCGAGAATCGTTTAAAAAAAGGTGACTTAAAAAAAGAATATGGTGTATTACTAGGATAACTCACAGTAGAGCAATTCTCTGAGATTTCGGTCATTCGTTTTTTTGTATTTTTTAATCCGGTTGAAATTTTTTTGGTAAGTGAAAATTCAAAAATCTGTATGTTTTGAAGGAATTTTTTGATCGATTTGGTATCTTCGGCAAAGTTGTAAGTATGGATATGGGCTCCACTGAAAAAACATGATACACGGTAAAATTGATTCTTAATTTCACTTTTTGTCACTAAAACTTGATTTGCAAATAACACTATTTTTATTTTTTATATGTTTTGGAGGACAAAGAAAAAATGAAGGACAATGAGAAAATTCTCTATATTTTGCTTTATTGAATTTTGTTGATACGACCCTTAGTTGCTGAGATGTTGCCATGGAATATCAATACTAACATTTCAAAAGGGCGCAATATTGAATGTTTGGCCCGTTAGTCTTGATTTAAAATTTTTGTAAATATTTTTTTTTAAAAGATCGGAAAATGTCATGAACGTTTCATATTTTAATATTGTAAATCGGACCATTAGTTGCTGAGATATCAACATTAGAGAATGGTGGGTTGTTTGGGTGAGACTTAGAAAACATCATTTTTTTCTGTTTTTAAACTTTTGCATGGCAATATCTCAGCAACTAAGGGTCATATGAAAAATGTTCAAAAAAAAACAAAATATAGAGAATTTTCTCAGCTTAGCATTAGCATTAGCATTAGCATTAGCATTTTAGGACGCCCTATCCACGGATGGCTCCACAACGCTTATCCCTCTGTTTGGTGTGGTTGTGTTAGACCCTCATCCGGAACAATAATCCAACACGGGAGATACCATGTCTTCATCTTTTGATGAGTGTGTAATACAGCCCAGGGCATAAGGGGGTCCTCGCCGGGTCCAAGCTATCCTTTGGGGAACGGAAGGAATGTTAGTAAACACCTATCTAAAGTGCGCAAGGATCCCTGCGTCACCGTAGTGGTATAGATGTTTGTAGGGAGGTTTTGGACTCAATGTTAGTAGAAAGGTAGGACCCTAGGATATACCTCGAAAGGTATTGCGGGTGATATGTATGTTGGTTTAATTGTTTGGGTTTTTGTGCTAAATTAGCATTATTATTAGATTGTTATATTTAAACTCATAAAGCCGGCTTCAGAGTACACACAATGACATTTAGAGTTTTCATTTTAACTATTCTCAACTGTTTTTTTTTTTTTTGTAGTACCTTCACCAATTGATGCAACCGATATTGTTTTTTAACCTTTAAGATTTTTATGTATTGGTTTACCAATATTTTAAAGTGTTGTTTATTTATTGTCAGTACTGAAAGTTGAAGCGATACTTTATTTATTTTTAAGGAAATAAACACGAATTGAAAGGAAATCGATACGCTATTAAGTGCTCAGTCCATACAAAGATACCTTAAAACTTCTGATATGATTTAGAAAGAGAAGGAAAAGATTTGGTAAAGTAAGAAGAGTGCGAAAATTGCGGACTGACTTTTGCCATTTTGTTAAATTTTAGTTGTTTGATATATTATACATATTCTCAAAGCGTGTAACCGGATGCTGCTGTCGATAAAATTAATGTTTAGTTAAAGGAATTAAGGGATTATTTTATAGCAGGTAAATCTTAGACAGCCGGCTGTGGAAAGATTTAACAAACTCACAAATCAACGACGATACAAAATGAATCTACACTAAAGTTATATTTAATGCTTCTTCCGGAGCAATGCTGAGTAACTTAAAAAATATGATGATACTAAAATATTAGTGGGTTAACTTATTTCCCTGTTTAGTTCTTAAACGAAAAACGAGACTTCGACAACAACAATCGTTTTCCTTGGAACAATCTCACCGGGATTCCACGAAGAAGGCATCACTGCATTTATTTAGTTCCACCGTCGAGCGCAGTGGCGTGGTGGTTGCTGGAACTGGAACAAAGCACTCAGCCTCGATGAGCTGTAACCTTTCGTCGCCCCGTCACCTCTTTCTTCTCTTTCACACTTAAAGCTTTCATTCCCAAGGTCATCGAAAACCAAGGATGGATGAGACTTTGCTCAACCATGTAAAAGGCACTTTTTCACAAAATCTATTTAATCAACCCTTTAGCTACAAACTGCAACACAACTCGAAACTTTTCATTCTTTTATGAATAATTCAGCTCGAAAACCTGAAAACACCAACGCGCACACACACATATCGCTGCAAGTCAACTCCCGCAAAATGGCCGGTACTCCCCGAGCAGCAAAAACAAAATCCACTTCGAAACACTGAAATCACTGCTAAATCCTTCAAATTGTTCATTCCTCTGTTAAAGTACATTAAAACAAATTGATCGACACTAGATTCTTAATTTTAACCCTCAAAATAAACTCGAAAAATTAGTGTAAACCAAGGAGCGCGACGCGACGACAACCGGACCTGTTGGCAGCGTTGCCAAACCTCCAAAAAATATAGAGAATTTTCTCAGCTCTTCAAAAAAATAAATTGAAAGGTGAGTAAACATGGGCACTTATTTAAAAAAATTTGAAAAACTGCGACTATTTTCAAAATAGTTACCTAAAAATGGCTATATCTTGATAACGGCACACTTTATCAAAAAAATCACTAGAACACTTTTTGATTGCAAATTCAATTTTTCATCGAAAACTGAAGTTAAAAATTTTTTTGACCAATATTTCGATTTTTTGAAAAAAATCTGTATTGATTCAAAAAATCAAAACTCGGTCAAAGATTTTTTGCCCATTCTGGAAATGTTGGCATTTGATACATATCAAAAAAAAATAAAAAAAAAATAAAAATAGTGTTTTTTTTGCAGAAATTGACAGTCCTGTAATATCGATTTTTAAGGAGCGGAGCTATTTTACTGAAAATTTTTCAAATATTTCTGTGATAAATGTTTCAATGTTAAAAATCAAACTCAGTGATATTATAATCGACTTTTATTCAGATGCATTATATCCAATGCAAATGTCACATTTTAAATTATCCGTATTTTTGGTAACAGTTTTTTTTTAATTTGCTTGAGAAAAAAACAAGCAAACTAATTTCAATGCAATGTTCAAAAACATTTTAAAACGTAACGTTATTTGCAAATACTTTTCAAAGTTTATGTTTGGCTAAAAAAATCAGGGTTTTTCCGAACAACTTGAATTATTTAATGGCATTCAACTTGCAATAAACTGAAAACAATTAATAAATAATTGATTTCATTCATTTCATATATTGAAGATAAAAAGCACAGTAAAACGTTATGTTGCGGTGCTTTTTTATTTTAAAACTTTTTTGATAAACGAAACTTCAAAAAAAAAAAAGTCAACTAAAATCAAGGGTCCTGATTGCTCAAAATCAACCACTCCATTCGCGAGCACAAATAGCAGGCGACGCGATACTGCCCTGATGAATTCCTACCGTTTGTCACTTTTACACCATTCGCTCCCGAACACTCTCTATTCTACTCTCCTTCTCTCTCTGATCGGCTCAGTCTCCGAACGGCTCCGGCAGGCCGATCGTCTCCGATCACTCTTAACTGAAAACATTTTTTCTCTGATGCAATGCGTCATACTCATTGATTTGGGTTGCTTAAAATCAATGTTATCAATTAAATTTTGCATTTATTTTGATTTCATAACGTTATAGACACCATTCAAAGAAATTTCCACCAAGAAAAAATCAAATTGATGGCAAACTGAGGGCGTGAAGACAAAAAGACTGCCGCTCTGGCATTTTGTGAGAATGGCTCTTCGCTGAGCATGTTAGTGTGTGAGTGTCGTCGAGCGACGGAGTAGGCAAATATTTTCACGATGTATTTGTTCGCTGAGTGAACAGTTCGGGCCACTCGCTGGCTGCTTGCGAGTATCATTCGCTCATGAATGCTAGCTGGTTGGAATAGGCGACGAATGGATAGGCGATGAGTGAGTGGTTTCTGTTCATTGAACCGAAAATCAGGACCCTTGACTAAAATAATCTTCTTTTGCAATTGATTGATAAGGGTTCGGCTGATTGAAATGTGAAACATAAGAGAATTTCGAATCAGATAATGAACAGATAAATTGTCCATAAAAAAATTCTTCTCCATATCAATGTGGAGCTACTCATGTTTTACCTGAAAATGGTATAAGGCTGGTACAAATATTTTTTAAAGTTTTTGTCACCCCCCCCCCCTTCAAAATTGGCCCGAAAAATCAGGGGGCCAAAAAAAAATTTACAATAAACTCAAATTAAAATACATTCTTCTGCCTTTAAAATCATTTTTAGCATGTTTGGGTTTATTAAAAAATCTTAAGTTTTTTTGAAAATTTTCGATGCAAAATTGTTTTTTTTCGATACAATTTTTGTTTTTGTCAGGTCTTAGATTTTTTGAAAACTAATGATTGCAAAACAACTGAACTAGTGTAAAATGCATTTTAAAACACTTTTTTCATTTAAATGTGAAGACTATGGCTTGTTATTAAAATTTTTATATTTTTTTTATTTTTTTGCTCCCCCCCCCTTGACCTCGGCCAAGGCCGAGGGACAAAAACTTTTTTTAATATTTGCATCGGCCTAATTAAATACTAATCATAATTTACGAATTTGAACAAAAAAATACTGATTGTTATTTGCTTGATATTTAGTGTTTTTATTTTATTTTTGAAACAGCTATTTATAGCAAATAAGTTCAGAACCGTAGAAATAAATTCTTAAATTTATTTAATTATTTTTTTAATCAAATTGAAAAGTAATTGAGTAATTTATGTAATTTATCTTTTTGGACCAGAAATTTGAGTAATTAATTGGCAGACTGGCAAGTAATAAACGCTTCTGGAAACCCTTGGAAAATATAATTTGGAATCAAAAAAATACAAAAGCATGATATCAATTTGTAATGACCTAAGGACCTAATTCCTAATTATTTGTTCATTTATGTTTCAATGCGTATTAAGCTCAATCTCTTCCACGCACACATTAATAGTCTGCTAGTAACATAAGCCATGATTAGCTCCGAGACCGCTGGGATATTCCCACCTAATCTTTGAACAATAATCTTGTTATGCCGACGAGAAATCAAGCCAATTGCGCGAGTTTTGCGTGCGTGGACCTGGACGTGCGTGCGGACCAGCTCCTATTGTTCAATTATAACGCTCAATTTGTAATCAACTAAGCTCATCTAATTACGCGATGGCCCCCGCGGGGTCCTGGTCTAGTCTGGTCGGGTCGGGTTCACTCGACACCCCGAACCACACTTATCGATCACTTGTCTGGGGTGACTTTCCACACCTTTTCCCGCCGTCAACCGGGGGAGGGGCCACGCCAACTCGCCGCTGCAGCTCATTAGCCACGGGTCCGGATGATGCAATCGCGGACGACGACGACGACTACGGAACCAGGACCTCTGCAATTGATTTAACGTATCGCACTCGGGCAGAGAGAGCAAATCCCTTGCCAACGCGTCAGAAAGCCGGTTTTGTTGAACTAAACTAATTGCCATACTAATGAGGCCTGGTGTGCGAGAGTTCAAGCTGTCCCGGCTTCGGACTATGGTGCGTGGTAATTAACCCACTATTTAGATGTGTAGGACGGAAATCAATACCAATTGGCCTCCAGAGGTCAGGCCATCCTGGGGCGTCGTGTTTTGGGTGCTAGTCCTGCTGTAGGTGTTTGTGGGCGTTGAATAGGTCAATTATGGGACAAGTTTAGATGATTAGGCCGATTCATTGAAAATGGTTCTATAAAAGCTTCGGCGCAGTTTATACTTACAGCACATGATTATGAACAAAAGGCACAAGAAGATTGCATATTAAAAAAAACTTGTTTGAACATCATTCGCATGTCGACATGTTAAATCTCAAAAGGTCAGTTTGAACCAAATCAACCACATTAATACAACAACACCACGTAACTTCACCAAGGTACTCCAACAAACACGGAGTTTTTTGTTGTTGTTGGTGATCCCCAGGTTCCGGAGCAGTATGAATGTTGAATGGGCGTTTGAAATATTCAAAACTTCTTTTTCCCCCAACCGAAACTTTGAACGGTTGGAAAGCGTTGCGCTGCGTTGGTGTGTGAAATTTTCCACGGAAGCAGAATTCTTGAACAAATCCAAGACGTGCTCCTTGAACCATAACGTCCTTCCCAAACTCCCACTCAGTGTTTCCAACCCCCTGACTGGGTCGTCACAAGCCAGCAGCACATCATCAAAAGGATGCAAACGAGCCCAGAGTGGATATCGTGAGCATCGATACCTCAAACACCTCCCCCTCACCGCGGTTCAAGGTTCAAGCGTTTTGGGAAAAAGCAAAAAAATAAAATGGGAAATCATCGATGACGGGTTTGAGCGGAACCAAACCGAGGAATTCGAGAGTCGAAGAAACCAAAGTGATATTCTCCTTCCAAGATGATACTTTTGAGCAGAGAGAAGGCATTGAGGACAACAATTTGTTATAAATTTCACAGGAGGAAAAGTACACTACAAAGTATTTCACTTTCTGCTCACATTTTGGCTTCACATCGTTGCCGGCTGCCGGATTTCTTTCTTATTTCCATCGGCAGAATCGGCACAACTTTGATCTTTTGCCGGGGGAGGGGAAAATTCCAGAGCTGGCAGAGCTACATATATAGAAATCCAGTAGCGTTGGCGTTTTCCGACACCTTCCCGAAGGACGAACTTTTCCGACTTTTAAGCAAGACAAGACGCTGATGGTGTTAGTTCACGGTGAAAACTTACACCCAACTGGCAGTCGCATGATTGTGGTGCATGGCGGCATGAAAGTATATCAGAATCTGCATGAAATCTGTCCTCATGCATTTTTTGCGATATAGGAGTATGACATTTTTGCCCGTTACCGACAATTATCGACATTACCGACGGCTTTTTGGTTGTATTTCACAAAAAAATCTTAATGGAGCGAGGGTTGAACCACCAACTTCTTGGTTATTGATCCGACACGCTACCACCGCGCCATGGACGCTTGATGGAAAGTGAGTGAAAGAGCACCAACATATGCTTCTCTTTGGAGTGTTGCTCGGGGATGGGCCAGCATTATATGTGTTGGTGAGAACTGCAGATCGCTGAAATTTTTACACGCGGGCAAAAATGATCTACGGGCTTGCTGATAAAAATGTTATAAAATATGACATTTTCTGCAGCAAATCAAATGTTGCAGATTTTGAGATATATTTTTCCTTTGGGTGTAGCATTGGCTAAATATTAAACTGGGGTTTACATTAAAATATAACATTTCTAGCATTGATCAAAAAATTTAAAAAAAAATCTCTGCCATTTATCGTTACATAACTGTTCAAAATTATGTGGAAAATTGTTCATACAAAATAAGGTAATAAATTGCAATTAAAAAAACCATTTTTTTTATTTTTTGTGTGTGTAAATAAGAAGTTTTGACAATTTTAACTTGTGATTAGTCATTTCATAACTAGCGAATACAATTTAGAAAATATTTATTTAAAAAAATGCATAGTAGTTCTCTACGGTTTCGCAAATATTTAATTTTTATTATTTAATTTCGATGAAACTTTTCCCATGCATTTCTTTTATCGAAAGAAGTCATTTTGCATCATTAGTTTTTCCATAAAAGTCTCCATACAATTTTGGGAACTGGTCATACAAAATAGTTATGTGAATTAATGAAATTGTGTTACCTTGAGAAGAGATTGTCAAATCGATTGGGTAACTTTGGCAAGGTTATATGTTATGATTAAGACTTTTCGGAAAAATGGTACACGGGAATAGTACGTGATTGTGCAAAATCTGTTTCAGGAGCAATGATTTTTTTAAATTATGTTTCTTGGAAGATATCAAAAACTAGGACAAAAATATAATAAAAATCACAATTTAAAGCGGAATTGAAAAAAGTTTTTTTTTTAAATAAACTTTTCCATTTTCAAAATATGACAAAATTTCCATCAATTTCCTTTTTCGAACTTTGAAAATCGGGCAATTGATTTCTGAGATTCAGCCTTACAAAGAATTAGAACCGATGATTTTTTTTAATTGTCACTTAACTATCCTGTAATTTTCAATGACAATGTATCGGAAACTATTGGTCTGATTTATAACATAAAAAAAAATTAATTTTCGCGATCTTTGATAAAAAACATTTCAAAATTGTTTTTTTTTTTTTTTGAAACTGAATTTCGCACTTCACAGAGTTGATTGCTGGAAACATTCACCTACTCTTTTTGAAGAGTTAGACTCGGTAACAACGTATTTTATTATTTTTAACAATCATTACTGTTAGCACTTTACGGGTTGGCAAATCCCAGTGAGCTAAGCTATTTTAAGGGATTTTGTTGCCATTAATTACAACTTAATTGAATTGTTACAATTTGGTCCAAACTATGAGATAAAGAATAGCTTATTTGTAGACCTTTTCTAAAGTAAAGATTGATTTAAAAATATTTTTTTATTTAACAAGAGTATTAACTTTAACAATGAAAATCAAACCAATCATTTCAGAAAAATAGCCAGTTGCAAATTATAGGGGAACAGCATCTAATTCCAGCGTGCCTCTAATGTTGGCAGGTCAGAACTTTGACATTCAATTAAAGCTAATTAAAAGCGTTTTCAACTGAAATCGAGTGATAAATAGCTCAATAAGAAGTAAATTGGATGGAGTTAGGAGCGAGTGCCTAACCTGCCAAACATACGAGAATTCCCCCTAGGTTAATTTGGTGACACTTAGAAAAAATCATTTTCATCGATTCATATTTTTTTTGTGAAGCTTTATTTTAGGAACTAATTGCCAAATTTTCAAAGTCACACAGGCAAATTGTAGGAAATGTTGTCAGCTTATCAAAAATGTTGTTTTTGGGCAATTCAAGAAATAATTTGAAATTGCAAAAAAAAAAAAAACTTAAGAAAAAATCGATAATTTATACCTTTTAGTATGTAGCTTTATCTTGAAAACGGTAACTTTTTTGTTGCTTTCGATACTTTCTTCAAAAAAACACGATTTTTCTTGAAAGTCATTTCTCCAGAAACAGATTTGCACAATCACGCACCATATCTCAGAAAATGTCCTTATTAGTCTCCTCAAATATATCGAAAGTTTAATATACTTATTTTGGAAATTTTATTATTAGGGACAAAAGTTAAAATAAAATAGCATTTTTTTTTTTGATGAACCTATTTTTCGATAAGTCCTAAACATAACTTCTTACTTTTCCGAAGGCACCAATTGGACCATACTTTTCATTTTCTCAGAATTTAGTATTTTATACACATTTACATATCCATTTTTATGACAAGCCCTAAAAATTAATAAATTGTATTTAAATTGGTGGCAGATTTAATGACGTACCAAAAATTCCAGAAAAAACGTATTTTCTGTTAAAAATAATTAAACATCTGTCAATTTTCTTTACTCAACTATGATTTTTTTTAGAAAGTCACTTTATGGGAAATTTAATTGACTATTCGAATTTGCAATAACCCAGCAAATTCACTTTTTCATATAGAACGCAAGACTTAGAGTTAGAGTTTAGAGTGCAATAATTTTAAATAAAGTTGTAAAGGGACCAAAATTACGCCTTAATATAAAAGCAACCTTTTCCGATTTTTTGTGAGTTGTCAGAGAATTATGAATATTAGGTTCATTACAAAACATATAGATTTTTTACTCTGAAGCTAGATTTCAAGCCTGATTCCAATGTATAGTGTAAAAGTTTTTAGTTAGACTTTTTCAATTCACCAGGGTACGGAAATGAAACAGTTTAACAAGAAAGTGTCAATCCTATAAATGTTTAGCGAATGTCAACTTGAATGTCAACCTAAAACAAGGCTTTTTAGAAATAGGATTTTTTTTTGTAAAAGTTTAATTTATTTTGAAAATATCAAAATATAAATGTCTAAGATATTAATAGAATCACGAGAGTTATCAGAAGTGAATATATCAAACCATCCACATTAACGACCCCCGGGTCTTTTGTGGTATCTATTGCAAGTTTCTGCTCGAACCTAGGAGTCCGAAGGCTTGAATGGGGAGAGCACCCAAACCTCTTTTACTCCAAGGAACCTTCCGGAAAACGGAATCGACGTAACACCTTATAATGTGGCCCTCTTAAACCTTGCTGTTTCGTCAACGGTTCCACAGGTGTGTATCGTTCTTTTTGCGACAAGACTCCGCCTCCCGGGTCTCCTAAGTGGGAAAGTATGGCACGGGGAGAGGGCACCGAATACCTATATTTACACTTAGAATTTTTGCGTCCGCCTCGGGATTCGAACCAGCGACCTCTGGATTGTGAGTCCAGTGCGCGGTCCGATTGATCCACACAGGCAGGACGGAACCTTCCACCCAGTGTTTGAACTGACGACCTTTGGATTGTGAGTCCAACCGCCGCCAGCGATTCCACCGGAGTAGGCTTGGTTTGGTATGTTATTTGTAGTTATAGCATGGAGACGACTCCTACACCTGGAATGGCTTAACGGCCTAACAACCAAGGCCGGGACCGACATTTTACTTCCTCATCCGATGGAAGGTTGCAGCAGATGGGAATCGAACCCAGATTCATCCGCTTACAAAGCGGACAGCGTAACCATTCGGCCACGCACTGCCACTAAGTGAATATATATAAGTGGGAAAAAGGATCACTGTTCAAATAGGGCCCTTCACAAGTCTGTTAGTTGCTTCCTTCTCCTATGGAAAAGGTTCCATGTTTAACGCCACGCTGGAGGCCCAGAAAGGGGCGAACAAATCGAGCGAGGTCTGCTCGTGCACATCCGAGGGAAATATTTATGAATCCGCATTACCCCAGACGAAAAATGCTCCATCACGCCTCGTGGGCACGTGCCGCCAATGACGACGACGCTGACGAGAAGGAAGATTTTTCTGTTAAAAATAACTCAGGGAATTTGCTGGCATCCAGAAGTTTAACGTTTTATTTCAACGATATTTGAAAAATATATATTATAAACAATCTGTTTTTGAATGTGTTGAACTAAGAAAACACAGCAAACCAGCATTCCATCAAACGATTCCACACCTGAGACAAAAGAAAGTTTCCTTCCTGGGATCAATTTAAAATCAATTTGAAAATCATGCGCCCACACGCGTCGGTTCTGCGGCAGAAATTATGGCACAAGAGCGCTAAAATTAATAAAACCTCTAAGCGAAGCTTAGTGAGTGCAGCTAAACATCTAAAGTGAAAACTTTTCAAGCGCCAAAGTACGTCACGTCAACCCCTCCCCTAACTTGGATAAACCACAAGGTTGACGACGTGGTGACCATTTTGGACAAAACTGCGTAATTTCTTTCAGCAAACTTAAAAAAGCCAAAAATGGCACCCACCACCTTAACCGTCTGCGCTGCAAAGATTTGCCAATGAGGAGAAAACTTTTCAATGAAAAGCTTCCACCGTGGAAAGGCTGAGTTTTGAAAGTTGTTGTGCCGCGCGCCCACGACCATCGTTGGTTTTCTCGGAGCAGACTCGCCCTCCCAAGTTTACGCAACATTTTCGAGGTAAAAATCTCTCGTAAGTGGCACTTTTCAAGTGGAGGGTTTCCCCTTGATGTTGGCCTTGCCCAAGTTTCGGTGGGAAAAATTCACCAATAAGGAGGATACCTACCTGGAAGCGCCTGGGAAAAGCAGTTTTCTTGCGGGCTCCTTTGGGGGGGGGGGGGGGGGATGGAAATTTCTTCTCTAACGATGTTGTCGTTATGAACGTTCAAAGTATGGAAACAACACTCTAAGGGGGAGGGGTGAAACATTCTTTCGGAATATTTTCGTCAAACGGCTTGTGAAAAAGTACTTCACTGTTGAAATTTTCGTTACCTGAAATGACTGGACGGAGTTTGGGTAAAGTTACCATTATTTTTTTTTTTAATTTGAACTTGTGGAAACATCGTGCATTTTTCGTGATCTCAATACGCTATCGTAACGCTAGGTAACAGTGACACAACCTTTAAAAATCATTGGAAGGAACCAGTACCCAGAACGACCCATACCCCAGAATAATCAGTTAATTAAGATAAATTGTTGTTTTTTTTTAAATGCGATTTCAAGATTTGAACATTTTAATTGTACCAGAAAAAAAGCTAATCTCAAGAAAAAATAAAAATATATCTAATCCAAAGTTAAATATGGGTAATTCTCCGCCAACTCACACAGCACTTGCTCAACCCCTCTTCAAATAGCGTGAAACTTTGTACTAAGGGATAACTTTTGTTCCTGATCACGAATCCGAGTTCCGTTTTTGATATCTCATGACGGAAGGGCGGTTTGACACCTTCCATTTTTGAACATGCGAAAAAAGAGGTGTTTTTCAATAATTTGCAGCCTGAAACGGTGATGAGATAGAAATTTGGTGTCAAAGAGGCTTTTATGTAAAATTAGACGCTCGATTTAAGGTGAAGCCGTTGATCATTTTCGAAGAAAATTGATCATCACTATAAAGTATTCTGTATTAAATTCAATTTAACGAATTTCAGCACCAAAAGGAATCAGCATGTGCCGGTTGTTGCCTTCTTGAAGCCACTGAAAGAATTTTTGATCTTAATCAAATGTGCTTCAAAATTTATATAATTTTGTGGCACAGTCATTGACGTCCTAGTTGGCAATCATTGATTAATGACGATTTCCATAACTTTACAAGGAATGGGATAATCGTTACCAAAAGGAATCAGCATGTGTAGGGCACTATTCTAAACAACTTGTTGAAGGAATTTTGTCAAAATATTGAAAGCGACGCAAAAATTATATCTTTGAACGAAAAATCATGACAATGATGGAAGTCTTCACGTTAATGGCGTACTCAAAATTCCGAAAAAACTTTTTTTCACCGAAAAAAACAATGAAAAAGTTTTAAATGTTTTTTTTTTAAACACTAAAAAGTTCCAAACATTTTTACAGCCGAGTTACGGTAAATGGTAGAGTTTTTAAATCTTATTTAGTGTTTTATTCGATGAAAAATACGTTTTTTGCGGAATTCTGAGTACGCCATCAAATTAAACGTCTAATTTTACATAAAAGTCCCTTTGACACCAAATTTCTTTCTCATCACCGTGTCAGGCTGCAAATTATTGAAAAACACCATTTTTTCGCATGTTCAACAATTGAAGGGGTCGTACCGCCCCTCCGTCACGAGATATCAAAAAACGGACCTCAGAATTGTGGTCAGGGACAAAAGTTACTACTTAAGACAACATTTCACGCAAATCGAAGAGGGGTCGGGCAACTGCTGTGTGAGTTGGCAGAGAATTGCCCACATTAAAAAATTACGTCAAATTAGTTTTTGCATAAAATTTCGATTTTTTCCAAAAATCACCATCTAAAAAAAATTATAACTCGGCGTCAGATTTTTTGACCATGTTTCTCTATGGCTCAAAAGATGTGAGTTTTTCTCTCCTAAAACATATCAAGAAACCTCAAAAATCAAAAAATACATATGTTGGGCAAGAGGTTTCCAGCATCAAGGATTACTGACCAGTCTAAATGGAATTACCAGGGTTACTGGCAATATGTCATGAATTACTTTGATTTCCCAGAATTACTTGGGATTTCCAGAAACCACGCAGAATTGCTCAAATTTATAAAAATAACTTGGAATAACTGCCTAGCTTCCAGCATATTGAGAATTGGATCGAATGACAGCTGAGCAGTTCTCTAGGATTTCGGTCATTCGATTTTTTTTGTATTTTTTAATCCGACTGAAACTTTTTTGGTGCCTTCGGTATGCCCAAAGAAGCCATTTTGCATCATTAGTTTGTCCATATAATTTTCCATACAAATTCGGCAGCTGTCCATACAAAAATGATGTATGAAAATTCAAAAATCTGTATCTTTTGAAGGAATTTTTTGATCGATTTGGTGTCTTCGGCAAAGTTGTAGGTATGGATACGGACTACACTGGAAAAAAATAATACACGGTAAAAAAAAATTTGGTGATTTTTTTATTTAACTTTTTATCACTAAAACTTGATTTACAAAAAAACACTATTTTTAATTTTTTTTATTTTTTGATATGTTTTAGAAGGCATAAAATGCCAACTTTTCAGAAATTTCCAGGTTGTGCAAAAAATCACTGACCGAGTTATGAATTTTTTAATCAATACTGATTTTTTCAAAAAATCGAAATTTTGGTCGTAAAAATTTTTCAACTTCATTTTTCGATGTAAAATCAAATTTGCAATCAAAAAGTACTTTACTGAAATTTTGATAAAGTGCACCGTTTTCAAGTTATAGCCATATTTAAGTGACTTTTTTGAAAATAGTCGCAGTTTTTCATTTTTTTAAATTAGTGCACATGTTTGCCCAGTTTTGAAAAAAATATTTTTGAAAAGCTGAGAAAATTCTCTATATTTTGCTTATTTGGACTTTGTTGATACGACCTTTAGTTGCTGAGATATTGCAATGCAAAGGTTTAAAAACAGGAAAATTGATGTTTTCTAAGTTTCACCCAAACAACCCACCATTTTCTATCGTCAATATCTCAGCAACTAATGGTCCGATTTTCAATGTTAATATATGAAACATTTGTGAAATTTTCCGATCTCTTCGAAAAAAATATTTTTGGAATTTTCAAATCAAGACTAACATTTCACAAAGGCCAAACATTCAATATTACATTAGTTGCTGAGATATTGACGATAGAAAATGGTGGGTTGTTTGGGTGAAACTTAGAAAACATCAATTATCCTGTTTTTAAACCTTTGCATTGCAATATCTCAGCAACTAAAGGTCGTATCAACATAGTCCGAATAAGCAAAATATAGAGAATTTTCTCAGCTTTTCAAAAATATTTTTTTCAAAACTGGGCAAACATGTGCACTAATTTAAAAAAATGAAAAACTGCGACTATTTTCAAAAAAGTCACTTAAATATGGCTATAACTTGAAAACGGTGCACTTTATCAAAATTTTAGTAAAGTACTTTTTGATTGCAAATTTGATTTTACATCAAAAAATGAAATTGAAAAATTTTTACGACCAAAATTTCGATTTTTTGAAAAAATCAGTATTGATTAAAAAATTCATAACTCGGTCAGTGATTTTTTGCACAACCTGGAAATTTCTGAAAAGTTGGCATTTTATGTCTTCTAAAACATATCAAAAAATAAAAAAAATTAAAAATAGTGTTTTTTTGTAAATCAAGTTTTAGTGATAAAAAGTTAAATAAAAAAATCACCAAATTTTTTTTTACCGTGTATTATTTTTTCCAGTGTAGTCCGTATCCATACCTACAACTTTGCCGAAGACACCAAATCGATCAAAAAATTCCTTCAAAAGATACAGATTTTTGAATTTTCATACATCATTTTTGTATGGACAGCTGCCGAATTTGTATGGAAAATTATATGGACAAACTAATGATGCAAAATGGCTTCTTTGGGCATACCGAAGGCACCAAAAAAGTTTCAGCCGGATTAAAAAATACAAAAATTAAAATTGAAGAAAAAAGACCGATTTCGTAGAGAATTGCTCAGCTGTCAAATGCACAAAACCACGTGCTTGGCAATAGTACGTCCATCCCGGGAATTCCCGACACAAAATTCTTGGGATTTTTATATGTTGTACGGAGAATTTCTGGAATGAAACAAAAATCAAAATTTGGCTTGGAAATTACATTAGTATTACAATTTATAAGTTTAAAATTTTCTAAAATTTTACATAAATTGGTACCGTCAGTGGGGGTGACATTGGGTCTGGGGGTGAGATTGGGTCAAAGTGATTTTTTACGGATTTTATCATTTCTCAGATTCTTTTCAATGAAACTGAATTCTGTTAAAAGGGTTGTGTAGGGGACATCTTAAGATGACTTCGCTGAAAAAAAAATCGTTCCTAGAACATATCCTGTTATTTTGGCAGATGTCTAAAGTTGGGGTACGTTTTTGGCCAAAAATGACCTCTCGAAAAATCATTTTTCTAATATTTTTGTTAGAATTGCTCGAAAACTACCCAAATGTTTGAAAATCTCCACTTCAAACATTGTTGCGTGTCAATACGATTCCCTCGAACAAGAAACGCTGTTGGATGACTTGTTTTTACCATATCTTTGTATTTCAGCATCATTTTAGTTTCATTTGACCCAATGTCACCCCCTCTAAGGGGTGAGATTGGGTCAATTTTCAAACAATTGGCATTTAAGGTAGTGTTCATCAAAATCGACCATATTTTGGGAAAATGTTAGTAAACTATCTAAGAACAAATCTACGTTAAAAGATTTTCGATGTTATTTAAATTGTTTTTGTTATTAAGAAATTTCGAGAGGTGTTTCGTTTTTTGACCCATAGTCACCCCCACTGACGGTACCATTTTATTTGTTGTCATTTTTGTTTTTAGACATCTTAAACCAATTTTCAAGCTGTTTTATTCATGTCATATAGAAATTAAAAATAAAATAAATATTTATAAGATACTTATTTAATTTGAATTAGAATTGTGGTGCATATAAAATTCAAAGCACAACACAGAACAGCGAAAATGTGTTTAACACTGGAACGCCCAACGCATGTCCAACTTACACAGACGCCCAAGCCTCCCAAAAAAGGAGGAACAGTAACTTCAACTCACTGGTTCTCGGGCATTACTCAACCAATCGTGACGATTCTTGTTTCCAGTGATTTGTAAGAATGTCTAGATGATCCTAAAATTGTGCAGAACTTAATTCGATCAAATCTGTAATTTTCAAGTCCGGTGCACGATCAAAAACATCGTTCCACGTTATTTTAAACGACTGCCGCCGCGGAATTTTTGGCGATTTTTTTACACGCAAAACAAAAGTTGGAACGATGTTTTTGATCGCAAAAATTACAAATTTGATCGAATAAAGTTCTGCAATGTTCTATAATCATCTAAACATCTAACAAATCACTGGAAAGAAGAATCATCTTGATTGGTTGAGTTATGCCCGAGAACCAGCGAGTTGAAGTTACCGTTCCAACTTTTTTGGAGCCTTGGGCGTTGGAATGTTAAGCTATCTAAAAACTGCTATCCTTGTTTAGATTGATATTGATAGTATTGAGCTAATTCTATAAATTTAAAGCTTGAAAAACATAACAAATATAAAGAAAACATAGATTTTATAACTTTTTCAAAATTTAAAAACTTCCCGAGAATAAATAAATATTTTTCCCGTTTTCCGGGAAACTCAAAACCTGGGAAAAATTAGACGTCCTGCTTGGAAATCATCGAACAATTGTGTAAATATCAACATCATTTTGAAAACTGATTTTGGCGTTTGAGTGCATTTAAAATTCAAAGCACAACAAAGAACAAAAAAAAATCTTCAAAACTATCTTAAAGTGCTATCCCTGTTTAGATTGATTTTAATAGTATTGAGCTAATAGTTTGATTTTAAAAACATAACTAATATAAAGAAAACACAGATTTTATGACGTTTTCAAAAATTTCCCGGGATAAAAAATATATTTTTTCCGTTTTCCGGTAAACTCAAAACCCGGGAAAATTGGACTTACTTGGACTACTTGGAAATCATCGAATAATGTGGTAAACATCAACGTCAGTTTGACAACTGATTTTGACGTTTGAGTGTTTTTCATCCGAATACATTTGAATTAGAGAGCATCCAAATTGGCGGACATTTCGAATCCGCTCTGTACTTCTTACAACCATAAAAAGCATCAAGGAAAAGCAAAATGCATTCTGCCGATTTACCTTTAAAGAATTACTAGTAGTTACTTGAATTAATGGGAAATACACGAATTACTGAGTAACTATGGAATTACTCGAATTACTACGGAATTACTGGGTAATTCCAGAATTACAGGAATTACTGCAGAATTGCGGAGTAATTCTGAAATTACTGAATTATTTACTCAAAATCCGAATGATCACGTACTAGCTGTAATTTTGGTTTCACGCATGAAAATTAATAGGCAATGAATAGAATTATAAAAGGTTTATCGAAATTATCTTTTTAATAGTTATTTTTTATTAGAAAAAAAAAGTATGTTTTCACAAACAAGAATCATGGAATTACCAGGATTACTGGGATTATTAGGAATTACCACACGCAAAACAACCAATGCGAATTCTTTGAACATTGGTATCGCAATTTTGAGCATCGAATGGTCACAAACGATCATGCACATTCGATGCTCAAAGCGCTTTGACCATCCGATGTTCATCTTGCTTCGAATGGGGTTTGACAGTTCGTATGATTGTGTGCGTGTCGCCTCGCGCAGCTTTTTTGCTGTTTCCTCTATTCAACACTGGCGGCGCCACCGTACATTGCTGCTGCTGAGCAGTATTGCTTTTCACCACTAGATGGCTCTGTTCAATGTTTTTGTCACTAGATGGCTCTGTCAGTTATTATTTTGGGTTAAAATTAAATAATTTGAAGGAATTTTAATCAAAACAGATGTTTTTATTACTTTTACTTCAAAATTAAACTAAATCTAACTGTTTACAGTGAAAACATTAGATTCATTTAATTTAATTTTCAAGTTAAAGCAATAAAAACATCTGCTTTGATTAAAATTCCCTACAAAAGGAAATAATTTCTAAAGCGTTAAATTATCTTTATTCAGTTTTAACAACAAACGTTTTACAATAAATCTTCGTTACTCTAGTCATCCGTAAACCTTTTTTTCTAGCAGCAGAGTTGAAATTAATAAATCTGGACAAAAATGCTCAGTCTGTTTCGTCTGGCTTGTGCTCGTCGGTCATTCGATTCCAGCGCATCAAAAATTTGCTGAAGGAACAGTCGACCGTGCGGTTTCCATCTGGGCTTCCGCTTGGTGATGCTCGACCAGCACCAGATCGACCTCGATCAATCGGAAGAACCGCGCAACCACAAAACATCCTCGTTTTTTTCGACGCTAGAATAAAATATCTGCTGCCACGCCGGAAGTGGGTGTCACATAGACCCACGCGAGAGCGAGAATGCTCTTGCTGCTGGCGGAGTCGGTGAGGTCGATGCTTCTCAGAGATATGGTCAAAGATCGTCTTCAGCAGGTTTTGCAGTTTGGTTTTTGTCGGGGCGGGATTTACTAACGGAAAATGCACGCTGTGGAAAGAGTGAAAGTTGTGAGTGAGATTTATATTCTCAGGGTTGTTGTAGTTTTTCGTACCGTTACGGTCCGTTCTTTTTCTGCATTCTGCGAGTTTCAGGGTCAAAGTTTTGGGGGAAGTTTCGGCTCGGAAAGCTATCCGGATTAACGAGACGACAAACATGCTTCTTCGAGCTGAAAAAATAAACAGATTGTTGGACATGGGCCGAGTAAGACTAAAATGTAGACTTATACCTCCGTTTCGGCTCCAACGGGAAACCCAATTCCTCCACGTGGTCCTCAAATCACTCTGAAGATAAACCGCTGCAAAATTGGATCGATTCCAGCACGATTCGAGAGTTGATGCTGTCGCAGAGGGCCTCGAGAATGTACTCCGATTGGAGGCGTGAGTCACCGACTATGTGCCGAAAAAGCTGTCGAAAAGAGCGCTGATGGGTTGGCCTGGTCCGGCCAGGAATTGGACCGTTTTGACGCACTGGAACTGTCGGACGAGGTTCTCCAGGTTGAGTACGTACGCCTGGTCACGGGTAAGGGTGATGCGATTGAAATATAGACGGCAGATTTTGTAGACCAGCGTGTGGAGTTCATCTTCGAAGCGGAGCGCGCTGTGCAAGTTGGCCTTGGGTTCGTTGTGTCGCTCGGTCGAGCCGCTGTTGAACTTGACGCGTTCGAGCGGTTGAGCTTCAGATGGGAGGCCGTGATTTGTTGGACGTCTGAGGCAACGGCGATGCTTTGCAATTACAATTTTGATTTCGCTTCTCAAAGAACAGTGTGTGGAACTTGTCCGTCCGATCTTTGAGCACTTCCCGCCAGCACGCCACACCAGCACGATCGAATTCCAAACGTGCGTCTCCACCGTCGGATTCGTCTCGTTAATAAACTTGAACGCACTGCTTACGATCTGCGCCCGGTGCTTCTCCACAAAACGGCGCGTGCTGGAGGGACGCCGACACGACCTCGAACCACGTCGACAGAATGGTTGAATTTTGTAAAGCAAAGCCCCGTGTTTGTCGACCGATTTGTGCAGCTGTTCCTCGGGGACCTCGCTCAGGGAAAGGGCGATCAGCACGCGCTGGTACTTGTTTTCGGGGCGTTAGATCTTAACGGGGGAAGAGATTGAGAAAGTTAAAATTTAATTTTAATTTTTGTCCTTTCCTAGCTTTACTCCCAACATGCTTCGGATTGGTCAGCGTGTTTCCGTCCCGCAAAACACAAACACTTCTTTTAACTTGCTGGCAGGAACGTACTGCCGAACGACTAGAGGTCAATCCAAACTGTTCCGATCCGGCGCGATTTTCGATTGCGATTTCTTTCTGCATTTTCTTATATACACACTTGTTCGGTTCCGTTCCAATCTGTCATTTTTTGCCATCCGGCACAACGATCCGGCAAAATAAAATTTCTTTTGACATTTGCTGCTTCAATGAAACGGAAGCGTCGGAATCCTGTCCACATCCATCAGGCAAGAAATGACGGACCGAATTCGACGACGCCAGATCGGAACAGTTTGGATTGACCTTAGCTCGACAATCTGGCCGCCTGAGCGTGAGTGTCGTATTGGGACGGAATGCAGACCGGTACTAGCTGCTACGGTGATATTCTTACCTGCCTTCGTGACGACCGCCGCCTGTTCCACGTCGGTGGACAGATTCCCATACAGGCGGGGCCAGAACGGGAGGACGGCTGTGACAAAGTCCAGCTCGAACTTGTTGCACTACACTTTTTTCTGCGAACGCATCTGTTTAGACAATTTAATTGAATTTAATTTGTTGTTTTATTGGTTGAAATAAATAAACAACGCGACGCGGCACCAAGCCACACTCGGCTTGCTTGGATCGTTTTTTTTTCAGTTTGACGTTTCCTGCAGATTTTCTAAGAAGATCGGGAAGAACCTTTCGCTATTTAAAAAAAGAAGAGGAAGTCATAGCGCTCGACACATAAAATACACGAACACAGTCAAGCGATGCATTGGTGTGTGTAATGTTTACGGCGATGTGAACATCCGATGTTCATAAATGTGAGCATCGGATGGTCAAAGGCAAGTGAGACTTCGATGTTCAACGGATTTGGGCTGCGTGCAGGATTACTCTGGAATTACTCAGTAAATCCGGAATTACAGAATTACTTGCACAAATTCCAAGTAATTCCGCATTAGTGACCAGTCTGACACGATGCTGGAAACCCCTTGATTTTGGGAAATTGAGTTTTTGTGAAATAAAAGTTGATTAAAAAATCTGCAATTTTTTTCTGTTTCCGATCAGATAATTCAATCAAAAGTTACAGCTGTTTGAATATGTACGTACCATTTTTGTATGGACAACAGCCAAAATTGTATGGAGACTTGTATGGGTGAACCAATGACACAAAATAGCTTCTTTGGTCATAGGGAAGGCCCCCACAAAGTTTGAACCAAATAAAAATGTTCGAAATCGACCGATTTCGTAGAGAGTTGCTCAAGTATCAATTAAATAGTAATAAATGAGATGATATTTTACTTAATTCTTGATGAAATAAATGACTTGCATTTTAAACCTCTATGTGCATAAAATTGCTGAAAGGACGAGTCCAATTGTTTATTTCTACAATAGTTGAAAGCAATTACAGCTGTGGTTTGTTCGCTGAAATGTTTTCGTTGCATAGCATTAAGCTCATTAATAGGAAAATAATTGATCAAATAGAGAAGCAGCAGAAAAAAAACAAATTCCCATACACGATTTCCCACAAACACATTCGTGCAGCGAGCAACTTTGTCGCGTTTTCCCGGAACTACTTCGCCCCATGATTGATAGGACGCCGTGTGACAGTAACCACATGCTAATGCTTATTAATTATTAACGGGTAATGTTGTCAATACACAATGCGAATGTCGGAGAGCCTGTGCTGGCATGTGGAGGGCCCTTTCTAATGAATGGTTGTTGTTTTCACTGCCACCACCACCCTCACCATCATCGGCAGGCCGTGATTAACGGTTCGATTTTTATTATTTTGTCATTGTTTTCCACGCTCTCGAATGGTTGGTGTCGTGCCAGGTGGCAATTAGGCATGAATTCTGAATGAAATTTTCCCTCTTTTTTGTACCCAACTTTGCTGGAAATGGCCATTTCACGGCTAATACCTAAGTGTCACTGGGGGAAATTAAATTTGGTGATTCGTGAGAAAACTATTATCCACTCCCGGAGGGAATTAACAAAAAAGCTCAAAAGTGAGTTACCTCAACTAAAGTTGGCCAACAAGCATTAAGTTTGATTCAGTCCAGTAAAGACAGGTAATAAAACTTGGCCGCCAGATTTGAAGAACCAGCGCCATCATCACGAGCTGAGCGGTGGAAAATCGTTACGACGAGGGGCACGAAGTGAAAATTAAAATGAAAAACTGCTTCCGACTGTGTGTCGTGAGTGTGTGTGTGCGAGTTTTCCTTCAGCCCAGGCAAGTTGAAAGAGATGCAATTAAAAACAAAGACAGCCTGAATGACCTCCTCCCTTTTAAGAAACAAAGTTATAATGAAGCAACGCGCGGGAAAGTTTCCTTCCCGATTTTCTTTCGAGGTCCGAGCTATCTCTCGTTCTCGACTCGTTTTGCCACTTCATCATTTCTGGACTTGAAAAAGAGCAATTCATTACACTTGATTAGTCCTGGAGCGCATTTCCGTAACGCCTCCCCCTCAGCAAGTGGAAATGCAATAAAAACAGTAAAATAAATGAATGGAAGATGAAAAGTGTGAAAAATTAACCAACTTTTGGGCGAGTGAGAGAAATGTTTGGGCACAGTCGTTCGCGCTAACGACGTTTCGAGGCTGGTAATCATGGCAGGAAGTTAGTAAGTACTAGGACCAAGAAAATATAGCCAAAAATTCCACCTTTGAACCAACAAATAAAAAAAAAAAAACACTTTTTTTCTCATCCACAAGCCGCGTATACGCAACTGATAAGTGTTGCTGCTCTCGGAGGTGTTTAGAGTTCAAAGCAGTGCAAACACAGCATTCAAGAGTGTCGTCCATTCAGCAGAACCACAAAGGTCTTCAACACATTCAACACGCAACACAAACAAATGGGAATGTCTCTTCCACACCTTGTATGGAAGCAATTATCAACGCAAGGAGTGGCAATAAAAGGGTGGATTGTCAATTGTCAACATCTTTGGTTGTCAGAAATGGATAAACAAATTTTTTGTTTCTTTATTTCCGAATAAAATATTTCTATGCTGAACATAATTTAAATATAACCGTACAAAAACTGACAAACAACCCTGCTGCGTTCCATTCATCTGAACTGATGAAACTGCGCCAATGACAGCGATGCGTTGAGATTGCATGCGTACAGACGAGTGCCTCTCGCACGCAAGGACGTGCCAAACCTCGTCCTGCAACATTTCGCACTTATCATCGAATGGGAATCCTTTTCAGTTTTGCCACGTGACTGGGCATCGGCCTGGTGGCACATCGTTGTTTATAAATAAATACCCATGTTTGCGGGGGTACGACGCCGTTGATGGGTTTTGAGAAAAAAAAGGAAACCACGCGCGAGACCCATCATCATCAACGAATCGCCGGGCAATGCAACCTCCTCCTCCTCCTCCTCGAAGGAATGACAACGTGACTGGTCCTCGAAGGTGTCGGTGTATGTAAATATGTTCAACATGGTTGCCCACCCCACTTGACATTACTTGCTGATTGCACACATCAAAACTTTGGAAAAATAATTTCATTTAGAATGTGAAAATCTTAAATATTTATTTCAAAATTTTTTGCAGTGCAATCAGAACGGGATGCGTTGAAAACGACAAAATGCTGGCGAAGCGTGAAGTGGATGCTGCAATTTTAATGAATCAACATACTTGGTAGCGCGTAATATTTTATGTGTTTTGTTTTTCTCCACCTCTCTTTTAAAAGGAAAAACAGCAAAATGAAAAAAAACTGTATGAAAAACAACCGGCCGGCGGTCCAGCACCAGAGAAAGACAGGGGGCATGAGAATTGTATGTGGCGAGCTCTCTCGTTTGTTTTGATGCGTTTGCTGGTATTACTACACTGGGATTTGTTTGCTCGGGTGGGAAGCCCATTTCAATACCTCCTCCCTCCCATTAAGGGTGCAGACGATATTCAAGAAAATTAGTGAGGCGGAAGTGCGGGAACACGATTCAAGTGATTTGTTTCTGGCGTAAGAATTGAATGAAAAATTTACAACTTATGGCTAACTAAACATCAGCACGTTTTTTGAAAAATAATCATAGATTTTTAAGAAAGCGAAAGTGCAATTAAAAAAACTTGCAGAGCCCGAATGTGGATGTTTACATCAATATTCAATATAGATTCCACTTTTGCTTAGTTATAATTAACAAAATTATGCAGTGCTTTATCGTTTTAACCCGTTTTTTCACAGAAAAAGTAGGTAATGTTCATCAGGAAATGGTGACAGATTTTTTGCCAGAAAATGACTTTTCATCAGTTTAATTTTTTAAACATTTTATTCGGTAATATGACTTTAAAAAGAGGTAATTTTCAATCTTCCAAATTTTCAACAATCATAAATCCATTTTTTCTGTGTTCAGTGGCTTAAACATTGCAAAACATTTGCAACAGTCTTTACTGATTCTACCTGTTGACAACGCAATGGACTCATTTTTTCACTGTCTTCAATGTCTAAACAAATACAGCAAAAAATCAGATGGTAAAATCACATGCAAAAGCAAAATAAACATTTAATATTACACACTGCATGAACAATTTTTGCAAACACAACAAAAAAGTTTCAACCGACGGGATTCAAACAGCACCAACAGTAAGGACTGGCGCCTTAGCCCACTCGGCCATCAGACTGATGAAAAACTGCAAGAATAGACGCACACCCAAAACTGGCAGCGCTAGTCCGAGAGAATGATGGTCTCGAGTCGAGAGAATAGTGGTACCATTCACGGACGCAGAGAACACAGCTCGAGATGGGCGATAGAACTATTCTCTCGAGGTTCATTTGCAAAAAAAAGTTCATCCGTCAAACAATAAACCAAAAGTGTCGACAACGAGAATCGAACCAGAGACCTTTGACAAACCAATCCAATGACTTAGCTGCCTCGGCCACCACAGCTTGATGACCATGGAGAAGTCAGAAGACGAATGAACTCATTTGTTATGATGGTGTGAGTTAGTACCATTATTCTATCGATTTTGGCACTGATCCCTCAATAAATTTTGAGAGAACGATTATCTCGATTATGAATTTTGGGTGCATGTATGGGCTTGACATTTCGGTCAAGAAGGGTTCCCATACTGATGGACTACATAATTCAGGGTGTAAAATCACATAAAATTGCCCAAAAAAATGTAATATTTATTTACACCCAGGCCTTTTACACGCAGCTGAATTACTACTTTTTTAGCTGTGCATTACGGTGACAATAAATAAATCGATATCAGAGATACCCTCTGGATCGATTCCTTAGGCAATAATAAGTAACTGTGCCAATTTTGAGCCAAATCGGTTCAGGTTAAAGGGTCGCTTTTCAGCGTTGAAGTTTATATGGGGAAACTGTATGGGGAATGTATGTATGGGGAAAACCATCGCTTCAGAATTTTAGCAGCAGGTGGCGCAGGTCTCGTCCAATTGTTTTCAAGTGTTTTATTCTTGTAGGAAATTTAATTTCCTATAATTTTGTTGAAGAGTGCAAAATGATCCGAGTTGATCTTAATTTTTGGTGTTTTTTTAGAAAAAAAATATTTTCTTATATACTTCCTATAGGTAGGAAATTAAATTTCCTACAAGAATCTCACTCGCAATCCTATTTTACTGAACTTCTTCTTTTTGGAGAATAGCCTCTTTGACACCGAGACACGGACAGTGCACCATTTAAAGGTTTCATACGACTTTTTTAAATGGTAGGCTGGATTTTTAGTTCTAAGAAAGCTGAAATCGGATGAAATACACAGAACAAAATGATGGTAATATTCATCAGGAACAAGTTACAGATTTTGTGTCAAAAAAAGTGTAATATTATAACAGGAATTGCTGAATATTCATCAGTTTCTGATGAATTTTCATCAGGTTCACATTTTTACACATTTTTAAGTAATGTGTAATTCTTCGCCAACTCACACAGCGGTGTCCCCGACCCCTCTTCGATTTGCGTGAAACTTTGTCCTAAGGGGTAACTTTTTTCCCTGATCACGAATCCAAGGTCCGTTTTTTAATGTCTCGTGACGGAGGGGTGGTACGACCCCTTTCAGTTTTGAACATGCAAAAAAAGAGGTGTTTTTCAATATTTTGCAGCCTGAAACAGTGATGGTGTCAAAAAGACTTATGCAAAATTGGACGTCTGATTTGATGGCGTACTCATAATTTCGAAAAATACGCATTTTTCATTGAAAAACACTTAAAAAAGTTTTGAACACTCTGCCGTTTTCCCTGCCTGTAAAAAATGTTGGATCATGTAATTTAAGGAAAATTTAATTTACTTTTCAAATAATTATTAACCCAGAAGGGTAATTTTTTCATTAAGAACAAAATTTTTCATTTTAAAATATCGTGTTTTTTCTAACTTTGCAGGGTTATTTTTAAGAGTGTAACAATTCTCTTCAAAGTTGTATTGCAGACAATTACAAAAAAATGATATAAAAAAACTCAAGGGTTTGCTTGTAACCGTCGCGAGATATCGTGATTTCACGAAAAAAAAGTTTTGAAAAGGTTGGTCGTCGTTGATCATGGCCGTTCATGGTCACCCGCGACAGACACGGACGAAGAAACAAAGAGAAACGCAAAAAGTAACTTTTTCAAAACGTTTTTTCGTAAAATTGCGATAACTCGTGATTTTTATGAATATCCTCCGTCACGAGATATAAAAAAAAACAAACAGGGACAAAAGTTACCCCTTACAACATTGTTTCACGCGAATTGAAGAGAAGTCGGGGCAACTTTTCCTGATTTCGTGTGAGCGTCCAATTTCCCGTCCCGGGAAAAAATTCCCGGGAATTCCCGGGATTTTCCAAAAATATATAATTCCCGTTTCCCGGGAAATTTGTAGATTTCCCGGGAATTCCCGAAATTAAAGTGGAAGTATAAATTTTCTATTGTTTGGCACCAATATTTTGAAAATATACAAGAAAAAATAATGAGAGAACCTTGTTTGATTTTATTCATTTCTGTTCATGTTCAATTTGTCAACTTGTCTGTAAATTGCATGTTAAGGTTTGATTCAGATAGTATTTATTTCTGAAGCAATCACAACTGGGAATAGATCTTGCTTGTTTGATGGGCAACAAAAATAACGCTATTATAGAATGAAAATAAACTAGTATTTCAATTAAAAATTCAATTGAAAATGAAATAGTATCTCAATTAAAAAAGCACGAGAAGTTAGATTCTTAAGCTAAATTCAATGATTATCTTTTTATTCATAAGCTGAAACCAGATCTTACTCAATTTCCAAACACCTTGATTTAAAAAATAACACTTCACAACAAAAAATACGAACGATTTTTTTTACTTGGTACGAGACAGCATATAAAATTAAAGTTTGTATATTTTCTTAAAGTTGTATGATTTTTTACAAGCAGTTAAGTCATCACACTCATTTGGACCATTAAAGTTGCTGTTCTATACAATTTTGTTGCAAAATATTTATCAGAAGCGGGATCAGAATCATTTTCGATAAATTTCAAATTTCCCGGGAATTCCCGGGATTTCCCGGGAAATCGGTTGAAAATTTCCCGTTTCCCGGGAATTTTGTATCCCCGGGAAATTGGACGCTCTAGTTTTTTTACATGGCAAGGGCCACCTTAATGGGCAATTCATTAAAAAAGATGTAACTATTAATGCCAAAGAAACTTTTGCAATTTTTTGAAAATTTTAAAATGACGAGTTTTAATTTTTAATTGCTGTTCATATAAACACAAGATAGTTCAGATTTCGTTACTTGTGTGCTACCTCGTTACATGTTTTATATTTTGAAACACAAAAAATAGCTCAGGATTGATGATTTATTTGGTAATGCTTACGGATATTTTTTAGGAATTTTAAATTTAGTAAACGTCAAATAAAACTGAAATATCAAAAATAACATCATTCTCTAAATAGCTTTGTCTTTAAGGTCTCTGCATAACTCCTATTCGGCTTTAGGTTATGGAGGCTTAAATAGTGAGACAATCCAAACCACTTTTACAACGTATCTCTCTTCCACTTCGGGATTCAAACTCGAATCATTGGATTGAGAGTCTGTTTGCAGACAAAAATAATACTCTGCCGAAGTAGGCTTGATCTGGAACTTTTTTTTACCCATACCAGGGCGACAACTCTTAAAACTAATCTACAATAACAAATCGTAGAATGTTGCGCCTGTCACTTTTGCCCCTGTTTGCTTTGTTACTTCGATATCAGACAGCGAACGCTTAAGTTTGATTGTAGATGTAATGACCTAATGACCTAATCTCTAGATTTGGCCCGTGATCAGACAAATCTCGTCTCAAAAATTTCCAACCTGGGTAAACTGAGATTGAACATAACTCCGGCCGAAATTTAAAAATATATTTTCAATAATGCGCACCGTTTTCATGAAATATTTTACAACAAAGGTCCTATAAACATATATAACACAAAAGCTTATTTGTCCATAAAAAAACTCTAGAAATGATTTTTACTTGTTCATGTTACGACAAAGCTTGAACACATTATATTTTTCAAATGAAACGGTAGGTTTCGTTTAAGTCAGAAGGTTTGGGCCTGTTTGGGCGTAGAAATTCACCCCAGATCTATTTCTAGGAACCACGTGTAGACCAAAACATGTAAACGTCACCGAGGGGAAAACTTTACCCATCCCTGCTGCAGCGCTCCCTGCTCCTCTCCTGCTCCAGCGGAAGCAGCAACGAGAAATCCTTTCCTGGGTGGATTTCCCCCCTCCCTAATGACGGAAGGGTTGCTCCACCTGAGCAGAGGAAATTAAAGCTACCGCGTGAAGCAAACTTTTGAAATTAATCAAAAAGATATTTTCAGCTGAGTCTCTGTTTGAGTTTTGCATTTGGTGCCACCACCACAATGAAGAGTTGCCATCATTGTCACTAGGTTTGAAAAAAGGGGGTCCGTTTCGAGCTTTATGAAGTACTTGAGGAGCGGGAAAAGCCTTTGTGTTGCGATTTTGGCTGGTTTGACTCTGGAAAAAAGGCTGGCTCGCAAGGTAGTGGAAAGGTGTTATAAAATGCAGGGCAATTCAACTGGGCTTGGTTTTCATCATTTCATTCACGAGATGATAATGCTTCGTGAAATCGTTTAGTTCAGTGGATTTTTTGTATAATTTAATTTGTCATTTTAAAAAGGAGGATGTTATTTTTTTCTGGCAGATTCACAAACCCCACCTTAAGATGCCTTTTTTATACTCTTTCAATTCACAATCAAACTATAGTTAGGTAATATAGGTTACCACCCAGCCATTACCTTGTAAAGCTGTCTGTTTTTCTTACCTGTACGTGAAGTTTCGAATTACCTTTAGTCAAGCCACCCTGTTAACCAGTGTGGTTATTATGATTACCCAGTCGGTGGAGGGGTGGGAAATTATTTCAGCTGTTTTCGCATCGAAATCGAGAAACGTTTTTCCACTTTTGCGCGTTCACGCCGGAAGTGAGGAGTTGCGTTCTGACGAAACAGAATCATAACGCTCGACAGGTGAAAAAACAACATGGTTTGCCCAGTTTATTGCGGAATGTTTACCTCGCAGCACTTTGAGGTGTTTTTCTTTCTTTCGGTGATGATGATTCCGGCCATCGACGTGATCAACGTGTCCAACGTGACCCCGCACAGCGTGACTTTGGGGCTCAGATTGGGCTGATTTTAGGAAGTTTTTTTTTGTAAATAATTATTTGAACAACAATTTCCAAAATGATATTCTAAAGAGCTGATGTTGGATTTGGTATGACAAAATGATTTGAACAAAAATAACCTTGTGATTAAACTGTAAAAATAAAAATTCCCTATTCCAGCCACCCCGAATCTAACTCCCAAAACAACTCCTTTGTGGATTTGACGAAAATAAGCAGACTCTGGTAAAACCGACATCTCTTGGCAGTGTTCTCAAAAATGGGTCATTCCATCTCAACTGTGCACGAAAAAATGCAAATTTGAAAATTACCCTCTCCGATCCTGCACAAATTTGGCAGAGCTGTTGATACTATCAAAACATGCAAGAATCCCGAATTTCATCCAAATCGAACCACCCTCTCCATTTTTTTTACCTACCCAAAAAATCCACTTTTTGGCGATTTTTGACCAAACCTCCTTGTTTCAAACGGCGATAGCTCAGGAACCACAAATCTTAGGAGGTCGGTCTAAGACTCAATTTTGAAGGAAATTGGATGTAGAATCCATTTCCGTGATCAAAATGTTGATTAATTTATTTTGTCTACCTGTATTGCGCAATTGAAAACTTTAAACGGCCGTATCTCAAAACACCCCAACTTATTTTTTTTATTTGACCTCACCATTGTGTTCCCAGGCCAATTTTACACAAGAATCGCCTATCGACAGAAATGAATATGTTTCGTTCCAGAGATATCGAATTTTAAAGTTTTGTGTTTTCGAGATTACCTACATCAACTATATTCGCCGCATCACAGGCGGGCTGATCAATAACTGCTACCTGGTGTTCTGGGAG
Source organism: Culex pipiens pallens (assembly GCF_016801865.2). Taxonomy (NCBI): domain Eukaryota; kingdom Metazoa; phylum Arthropoda; class Insecta; order Diptera; family Culicidae; genus Culex; species Culex pipiens. The sequence continues at coordinate 35,248,288 of NC_068938.1, read as the reverse complement.
ATGATTAATTTAATTTATATTTTTATACTTTTACGCAAATATTTATTCAAATGGCTAATAGGGGAAATTCTCGTATATTTGGCAGATTAAGTCCTCGCTCCTAGTTTCGTCCAATTTGCTAATTTTTACTATTCAAACAACAAATTTTGCAAAACTTTTGATAGAAACTTGCTTGTTGACTTCTTATTGAGCTATTTATCTCTCGATTTCAGTTGAAAACGCTTTTAATCAGCTGTAATTGAATGCCAAAGCGCTGATATGGCAACATTAGAGGAACGCTGGAATAAGATGCTGTTCCCCTACCTTGATTAATCCATTTTTGTGAAAGGAATATTTATTGGGTTATTTTGAATGCGCCGTTTTTTACATGTTGCTAACCGTTTTAGAGTACCTCCGAGGCCATGACTAGCCCAAGTAACATTTTTTTCCAGGAGTTCTACAAGAGCTCTTCAAGATAGCTACAGCATAGCAGTTTGGACCGTGGTAGGATAAAACTCTCTTCAAGTACTCTTCCAAACTCCTGAAGAAGTTTTGAAGAGAATTTTATCCTACCGCGGTCCAAACTGCTGTGCTGTAGCTATCTTGAAGAGCTCTTGTAGAACTTCTGGAAAAAAATGTTACTTGGGAGGGCCTTTATCATAAGCGGTAGCAAAATAGTGCCATTCAGCAAAAACCCCAAAACCTGCTTTATTATTATTATGATTATTAATATTATTATTATTATTATTAAAGTTTATTATTGACACTTTACCATAATTTGACAAATCTGATTTATGGTTTAAAAGATTGATCATATTAAATCAATTTTTATATTGTGAGCCAGCTTCATTTGATTAAAAGATGATTTTGGTCAAGTACATTTCATTAAAAAAGATCCTTATACGTGAGGACAGCAGCCGTATTGTGTTCCAAGAATGAAAAAAGAAAAAAACTGTTGTTCGGACGGTGTCGAAATCATCGCAACTAAATTAAAGCATAAGCATAAGTATAGGTGCCCACCCGCAGTTGCTACTCCGTTATTGACCAGGACCTCCAGAAGTTACATCCACGAGCCGTGGAAGATGAGTGGGTGCTATCTTTCCTCGCTTCGCAACTTCTCAAAGGCCCCTATCATGCTGATCAATACCGGCGCCGGCCACGACCAGTGGTAGGGTCACGGGGAAGTGGATGGGAATGTTAGTCCGATACTTGAGTGATAGAGACCGCCCAATCGACTGCATCTCCGACAAAGTATCACATGAGTTTTGAGGGGGTTAGTAGATGGGTATGAGGTCAGGATTCACGAGTGGCAGTGATGTGACCATGAGCATTTTGTTTATCGGTTGAAAATTTTAAATCTTAGGCAGCCGGCTGCGGAAAGATAAACTAGTGATGATTTAGAAAGTTTTTTTAATCGAACGCGTGCCAACCGAGCATTAGTGCTATGGGCTGGACTTATCAGTATATTTTTACTGTTTCTACAATTTAGATAACGCGAGCAAATTTCAAATCTCCTCGCAGCAATACACGCACAATACACGACAAAAATGCGAAACAAAAGGCACACAAAAAGAAATCACTTTTCACTCCGAATATTTTTTACGACCACGCGCTCCCTTTGTCAATTATGCACTGATGACGCTGCATTTTCAGAGGGCAGTTTTTTCCTCGCAGCACACAATACACGAAAAAAAGCGAAAGAAAAGGCACACACAAAAAAAATCACTTTTCACTCCGAATATTTTTTACGACCACGCGCTCCCTTTGTCAATTATGCACTCCGAAATCATCGCAACTAAATTAGGGGAATTAGCCGCTTTGCAGCAGATCAAACTTTGTGATTTTCTTACATTTTTCAGTTTAATAATTTCCAGAAATCCTTTTCCTACTCCTTGTGATCGTCCTTCACTAGAGTACAACGTATCAACAAATTTTATTCATTTTAATTCATATTTTTTAATCAATAATGTATCGTGCACTTATTGTTCAGTGTTACTAACAAGATTAATTGCATTTTCCTGCTCGCTTCGTCGGAATCCAATTCTGCCCTTTACTGTGTGTCGTTATTGCTCTGTCCTGTGGGTTAGCACAGAAATTCACTAAATTAATTTTTTTGAGCAAATAAACATTCGCGATTAAACTCCAGTTTCCTACAGTGTATTACAGTTATTTTTTGTCCAATTTGATAAAGATTATTTATGATGAAATATTATTTCAATAAATGACCAGGTAGCAGTTATTGATCAGCCCGCTTGTGTGCTTCTAGCAGATGCGGCGAATGAAGCTGATGCAGGTAATCTCGAAAACACTAAACTTAAAAATTCGATATCTCTGGAACGAAACATATTCATTTCTGTCGATAAGTGATTATTATGTAAAATTGGCCGGGAAACACGATTGTGAGGTCAAATAAAAAAAATAAGTTGGGGTGTTTTGAGATACGGCCGTTTAAAGTTTTCAATTGCGCAATACAGGTAGAAAACATAAATTAATCAACATTTCGATCACGGAAATGGATTCGACGTCCAATTTCCTTCAAAATTGATTCTAAGATCGACCCTCTAAGATTTGTGGTTCCTGAGTTATCGCCGTTTGAAGATAGGGGTTTTGCTCAAAAATCGGCAAAAAGTCGACTTTTTGGGAGGGTACAAAAATGGAGGGGGTGGTCCGATTTGGATGAAATTTGGGATTCTTGCATGTTTTGATAGTATCAACAGCCCTGCCAAATTTCAGCAGGATCGGAGAGGGTAATTTTCAAATGCTGTTCCGCTTCCGATGGAATCCATATACAGAATGTCTTTCAACTATTCACCTTTTTTAGTGGGTTTAAAATTTTACTGTTTAAGGAATTAATTTAGCTGGAATAACTACATAATTGACAGTTATCAGCCAAATTTAACCAGAAAAAGTGCCATTGCTTTTATTATTATTATTATTTTTTTTTTTTTTGAAGAGATTGCCCTAGAATTTTTTTTAAAGGATTATATAAACTCATAAATCAATAATAGCTATGACAGCAGCATTTACACCAGTCATGCGTTGTGATAAATGATGAGAACATATTTATTTAAAACTCACCTGTTGAAAGTTTATTCTTGAAAGTCATAATTTATGCACACCTCCAATTACAACAATTGCTGGAGCGTGATTTTATTGAGCAATTAAATTCATTACCGATTCATTCTAGAAGCAATCGAATCCAATCCATTAGAAAAGTTGCTCGTGCAGACATACTATCGTACGATATCGTATGCAAATAAAATTCACTGCAATCGAGGAGGGTTGGAGTGCTCCTAGATCTTAAACTCGCATGAAATGATTTCACATTCAATTTATCATCGAGAAAGACGACGGTAGCAAATTCAATTCAGCAAAAAAGGTGTTCTCAAAGTGGCTGCATAAAAACTCAACGGCATAGATTTCGCCCTTATCTGGCCCCGAGTTATTTGCTTTTGGAAAGCACTTCGATTGAAGATATTTTGGGGCCATCAGGGGGGAAAAGAACTACTTCTAGTAGATAGTCAACGAGGGCATAATTCGATTGCTCGATTTATTCGAATACCTTCCCGCTGGCATTGGCAACCGGGTGCTCTCGAGAGGAAAAAATAGATAACCAAAATCGAATCACTTCCTACATCGTTCTTTAAAATCTAATCGTGCATGTAATCAAATTTAATAATTCTGTGCCAAGAATTTATGTGATAGATAAAATTTTATAGACTCCGAAAATCGTCTCCGAGGGAGTTTTTTTTTGCCCCACGAGCGATTTTCGCCTTCTTACATCCCCAGACCAGACAGTTTCCCCAGTCCATTTCCGCAACCCCCTGCCAAGGCAGGACTCTCCCAAGGAAGAGTGTGTTTTATCCCGGCTCGAAATGTGTCTCCTATTTTTACTTTTCCTCCCAACAGTAGCCAGTGTGGTTCTCGTGGTTTTTCCCCTTCCCCGACCAACTCGTGTTGCCACTCTGCAACGGTTCATCAAAAAGTGTATCATATTTATTATTATAGGTAGGCCATAAAAAGGATTTGCCGGTAGCATGAAAGAAAAGCAACCAAAAAAAAAATCGAACAGATCAGCTTATGCTTTTAAGAGCCGGGATTTATGTCTTCGTCGTCACCGTCGTTTTCGTCATCTTCGTAAAAGTCTACGATTTTCGAAAAAGTAAACTTTCCCTCGAACAACTTACAACGTGGCTTCATACTCGTCTCTCCCCCGACCCAAAGTGTACTTATGGGAGGGAAATTTAGCGGAAAAATTGTGCATCGCAGCAGATTTTGCACCAGACTTGGGGGAGGGGGGCGATCGGAGTGGGATGAGCCTTTGCCTACGCTCTTGAAAGGAATCTGGAGATATTTGTCAACATCTGAGGGAGAAGCTTTCCTAGCTCAAATTTACCGTCGTAGTTGGTGCTATTAGCAGGATTTTTCGATTCAGTAGATTTTATGGTGCTGAAGTCGAAGAGTAAATTTACCGAAAAGCAATCGATTGAATCGGTTTGATGTAGAAAATATATTCGAATGTTGTAACTTGTAACTAGTCTTTTATTTATACATTTAATTGCATACAAATTTTCTTAAATTTTGAGCAAAAACCATCAAATGGTGAATTAAAAAAATCAGAATATGTGCTTACCCACTGTTCCAAAGCTACTGTTTGCCTAATTACCAAATTATAACGAACTTGTGCTGTTTGTTTTCATAATGAAATCAGTGTATCCCTTTCCAAAGTTTACATAGGAAAATGAGCAGTTCAGTATGGATGCTCTCCCCCCGTGCCTGTTGCAGATAACTACAATTGAATCTTGGTCTTGATAAGACACTTCCCCTGTCCCCTTAAGCCACACATTCACACTTGCTCAGATCCACACTCACCCACACATACACATTACCCATATCTTTAATTGAAACAGCATCACTTTCATAGAGCCAACGAACCGCACACACACACACTCACACACAGCAAACGACCCCTAATTTACATTTCGTACTACCCCCTTGCAGCCACATCTTCAGCTAACTATTTACCCAAAGTGTGCTCAACTCAGTCGCCCAGGGCGGCAATGGATGGGTAGTAGTGGGTGGTGGCACGTGGGAGGGGTACAAACCCACGGATGATTAAGATTATTATTTTAACATAAAGTGTTTCAAACTCCGCTATCTTGTCATATTTGTATTACACCGCGTTTCGGGGCGGGAAAACAGACAGACAGACGATGCGATTGTGACAATGTAGAGCTGGGGTAAGGTGGAAATTATTGCACTTAATAGGTTGAATTAAAAAGAAATTAAAATTTTAAGATTTTAGGCAGCTATGCCAGTTTTACAGATTAATCTGTATTTTACAGATTTTTTGATCCCATAAATAACATAAAATCTGTATTTACAGATTTGTTTTTAAATTGATTATATTCAATAATTTCAACAATCTAGTAATTGAATAATGCTTTAATAAGACTAAAAAACTTAAATCTGCTGTAGAAGTTTTTAAAATTTGACATGATACAGATAAAAAACAGATTTATTTTTTAGAAAATACATATCTCCAATAAAATAATCTGCCATCGTTAGGGGGAGACAAAAACTTTAAATAAAATTTGTACCAGCCTCATACTTGAAGTGAAAAAAATGTCAAATGGGTTTCATGCGCATGACGATGGCTGATGATCAAAAATTCAGATTTAATAATGTACAAGATTTTCATGCAAAAGTTATTTTTTTTTGCTTAGCTTTCAACATGTTGAATCAAAATTACTGTATAATACTTTGTATTCAAAACTTTCCAGAAAGTTATAATTTTTTTATTAATTTGTAATTCAATGCTTTTTATGTCTTCTTCGTGATTTTGTGGCAAAATAAATGATAAATTTTACCCCAGAAAATGATGAATTTTCATCAGTTTATGATGAATATTCATCAGGTTCACATTTTACACATTTTTTATGGAATATTACACAAATAAAGAGGTAATATTCAACCTACCAAATTTTCAACATTTTAAAATTCAACATTTTTTTTTGTGTATGAATGACCGTTAGAGAATTAAAAAAGAATTTAATGTAACCCTAATCGTGGGAAGATGGTAATTTATCGTTTTTTTTTAAATTTACTTGAATTAATTAACAAAAAAACCAATTAAGATATTTTTTGTATTTTTTGTACAATCATAAAATTTTAGTATTGAAATTTGACTTTTCAAGCTATAAAGCTTTTAACTAATCAAACTTATTTATAGTATTAAACAGAAATAGAACAATTTTCAATAAATTTAACATTTTAAATTGATATAAATACGTTGTTCCACAATTAATAAATATGTAAACATTTGTACTGCTTTAGTTCAAGCATGTTTAAGAGCAATTCTCTACCAAAACCGGAAATGGATTTTATTTGTATTTTTTTATTTGACTCAAACTTTGTGGGGGCCTTCCCTATGACCAAATAAGCTATTTTGTGTCATTGGTTCACCCATACAAGTCTCCATACAATTTTGGCAGCTGTCCATGCAAAAATGGTATGTAAATATTCAAACAGCTGTAACTTTTGAGTGATCAATTCTGATCAATTTGGTGTCTTCGGCAAAGTTGCCGCTCCGTGCCATACTTTCATACACTTAGGAGCCCAGGGCAGCGAATTCCTTGTAGATAAAAGGAAGACACTAGTGGTTGGTACTAGCAATGGTTGCCGACAGCTATAAAGTCAATTTCGTTTTTCATGTATTAACATTGAAAATCGGACCATTAATTGCTGAGATATCGTCATTAGAAAATGGTGGGCTGTTTGGGTGAGACTTAGAAAACTTTAATTCTCGTGTTTCTTTTTCTTTAAGCCGCTGTATCTCAGCAACCAGAGGTCCAATCTTCAATGTCTCTTAGACAATTTTATAGCAAATTTTCTGAACTTTTAAAAAAAAAATATTTTTAGAAATGGTCACCATTTTTAAAAATTGAAAAACTGCAAATATTTCGCTAAAATCAAACTTTCGGTGGCTATACTTTGAAAACGGAGCCCTTTATCAAAAAATCTAAAAAGTACTTTTCGATTGCAAATTCAATTTTGCATGTTTTTGCATGAAACTTCGATTTTTTTCAAAAATCACTATTTTTTTCAAAAAATCATAACTCGGCGGCAGATTTTTTGACCATGTTTCTCTATGGCTCAAAAGTTGCGGATTTTTGTCCCCTGAAACATATCAAAAAATCTCGAAAATCAAAAATACGTATTTTGGGAAATTGAGAAATCCTCAAATTTTTTTTTCCGTGTACCTATTTTTTTCTCAAAAGTCCTCAACTATACCTACAACTTTGCCGAAGACCCAAATTGATCCGAAAATTCGCTCAAAAGTTACAGCTGTTTGAATATTTACATACCATTTTTGTATGGACAGCTGCCAAAATTGTATGGAGACTTGTATGAGTGAACCAATGACATAAAATAGCTTATTTGGTCATAGGGAAGGCCCCTACAAAGTTTGAGTCAAATCCAAAAATACAAAAAATAAAAATGGTCGAAATCGGCCGATTTCGTAGAGAGTTGCTCTTAAATATTTTTTAAAAAATTTTAGATCCATGATGCAAAAATTGTTATTTTGTGTGTAAAATCCTATCGAACAATCATCATAAAACTTTAGATTTTCAGTTTAAAAAACGGAGTTTAATTTTCTTTAATCCCATCCCGCTTCTGTGGGATATCAATTTAAAAATTAGCCAAAATATATTTTTTAGCCATTTTTGGAATTTTAAAGAGGGATTTAAAAAATGTAAGAAGTAAAAAATAAAACAAGAGAAATTTAGTTTTGCGTAGAACAACTATGCCTAAAATTACCTTCTGAAGACCGGAAAACAAAAATTGACGGAAACAACACAAAATTGAGCAAAATGTGATTAAGGGGAACAGCATCTAATTCCAGCGTGCCTCTAATGTTGGCAGGTCAGAACTTTTACATTCAATTAAAGCTAATTAAATTTGTCTTCAACTGAAATCGAGTTATAAATAGCTCAATAAGAAGTGAGCAATCTAGTTTCTATCGAAAGTTAGGAGAATTTCCCCTATTTGTGTGTTAAAAAATAATAAGTGTTATTTTCTATTCAAATTTTCTAGAATTCTCAGCAAATTTGCAATGATTTAAAAAACAAATGTGAAACTTCAAAGTATTTTTTTTCTGTACCAAGACAGGAAATGGTATTATTATGGAACAAAGCAGGTGGTTGACATCAAATATAACATCAAATTACATAAATATTACTATGGGATAAGCTAGCATTTTTCAGTTCGTGAAAAGTATTACTCTTTCTTAATTTTTTTTTTTTTTCAAAAAATACCAATTTAATTGTGTTAACTTATTGCTTAATTTCTCACAATGCCACTCCTGAAAAACGCGAAACCCATTCGTGGCCCGCAGCTCGCAAATGGAGATGTTTGCCAAGTTTGCGTTCCATTCTGAAAATTCCTCCACGAATAGAGAGACTCCTTCCTCCCCTCTCTGCTGCTCTGCCAGTTGAAGTCCCGGCACTTTTGATTACAACCCAGCTTGGGGATATATATAATCTAAATAGTTAATAACAATAGCTAGAAAACTTGTGCTCGCCTCACCAAAGACAAAGTCAACGTGAAAAACTTGTGTGTCGCGCGGAGGGAAAAGGGGAAAGTTCTCTCACACACACACACACACACAAACCACCCCCAAACAAAATTGGAAAATTACATCAAGCCTTTATCTTCCGGTCCAGAGCCCGGTAAAATGTGTAGTGTTCACAGTGGATTCGTAGAGTGGAGCTCGAACCGGTCATGGCTGCCCGCCACCGGAGCTAGAGGGCCCCAGGAGGAACGTTAGCACCGTAAAAGCTATCATAACGCCCATCATCGACCCATTCCCTCAGAACCGGTCACAGTTGTCAGTTGTTTGGAAAGTTGTCCCATTTTTGCGGCGTTTTCTAGGGCAGTGTTGTTCTTTTTTGGGTTTTGTGGGCAGTGTTGTACTTTTTTGATTTGCTTTTGGCGTTTTTTTTTATTGTCATAAAAAAGCTGAAATGATTTCCATTTGAGGCAGGTTATTAACTAGTAAACATGAAGAAACATTCCTAAAATTATTTAAAAAAAAAATAAAAAATAAAAAAAGCTGACAACACTGCCACATCAGAGTCGGAAGCACGTAACCAATTCGCCTCCTCCACAAAACTTGAACTGATTTTGTGACATTGTGCAAACACAATAAACGCACTCTCACCAGCAAACACCAGCACAGCACTCAACGGAATGAATGAATATAACTGTAACTATATATAGCTGCGTGTAAGTATGTGAGTGTGTGTGTGTGCCCCTCAATATGCAAATATGTGACTAGTTTTGTTTGTCTTGCGACTTAGGCTAAGCTTTGATTACCGGAAGACGTCAGAGCCCCGGCGATGAAAAGTTGTGCCTTTGTGTGCGGTTACTTTAAGGATCACACACACAAACACATTTACGTCCCGGTGTAATAGTTACTGTTGTGTGTCGTCGTTATCGGCAAATGAATATTCTTCGCATAATTAATGCAAATGTGCTGTAGTGGTGCCTGCTGTCTGTTGTTGAAAGCGTCTGTTTGTTGTTTGAACTTATTTATCGTATCACATTTCAGGGAAATGTGTGCCGGATGAAGCTGCACACACTGTCACAAAGTCTGTAATCAGCTGTGTGTTGCAGATGCAACACTGCTGCGTTGATTGTTCCACCACCCTTACATAGTTGTTCGGCTTTCCAATTTCGCTTCAATTAATAAAAATGTTACTGCTTTACAGTTGGTGTACTTTTATTTCCATTGATCAATAATTAAGGTGCAATCGTTTGTGCATTGCCGATGGATTGTGTAAAGGCAGCAAAAATAAAAATACATGTCGTAAATAAGCTATCAATATTCAATTAAATCTGCTTGACTTATTGATTTGTTGGCAAATATTTTTGCGTTACATGTTGAAATGAGATCCAATAATTATTATTTTAAATTTCACGTTCTTTGTTTACTTCAAAAGCAACATCAACTTTGTTTATTGATTCAAACATTGTTGAAATTGCCGTTTTTTTTTTATTTTGAGATGTACCAACAAAATTATAAATTTACGCATTTCCATTTGCAGGCACAAATTTGCAATTCATTAAATTATGAAACTGCATTAATTGCATAAATTGAGAAAAACGTAACTTAAGCCACATTTAGGTGGTTTGTGCCTCCCCAATTTAGTATGGAAAAGAAATTTTCCGATTTAAGAAAAACTACATACTTTCTCTTAAGAAAAGAAAGACACATTTGAGGTTATGTTGAAATCAACCATTTTTTTTTTTTTTTTTTGAGCGCTCTTTTTTTTAATTATAACTATCAAACAATAGCAAGCAAGCATCAAGCAGCAATTCTCTGAGCTTCGGTCTTTCGATTATTTTTGTTTTTATTTTTTAATCCGGTATGCCCAAAAAAGCCATTTTGCAAAAATTTAGCGAATTTTCATACAGAAATGATACATAAAAATTAGAATATCTTTATCTTTTGAAGAATCGATTTGGTGTCTTCGGCAAAGTTGAAGGCATGGATAAGGATTACACTGAAAAAATAAAACACGGTGATTTTTTTTGGTGATTTTAAATTTCATTTTTTGTCACTACTACTTGATTTGCAAAAAAAAAATACAATTTTATTTTCCTTTATTTTCTGATATGTTTTAAAGGACATCAAATGAAAACTTTTCAGAAATTTCCGGAATGTTCAAAAAATTAATGACCAATTTATATTTTTTTTAAATGAATACTTTTTTCAAAAAAAAATCAAAATACTGCTGAGAAAATTCTTAAAATTTAACTTGTTTTAACTTTGTTGATGCAACCTTTTAGTTGCTGAGATATTGCCATGCAAAGATAAAAATAATGGGAAAATTGATGTTTTTAAGTCTCACCCAAACAACCCATCATTTTCTAATGTCGATAGTGTTCCGATTTTTAATGTGAAAATATGAAACATTCGTGAATTTTTCCAACCTTTTCGAAAAATTTATTTTTTATTTTAATTAACTCAAGACTATCACTTAATAAGGGTCAGTAATTTAATAATACGCCTTTTTGAAATGTTAGTCTTGATTTATTTGAAATTGAAAATATATTCAGAAAAGATTGGAACATTTCACTAATTTTTGATATTTTAACAAAGTTCCATAAAGCAAAATATAGAGAATTTAATAAACATTCAAAAAAATAAAATTTCATTGTGGGAAAACATGGGAACAAATTTAAAAAAATGAACAACTGCAACTATTTCCGAAAAAGTTACCTAAAAATGGGTGTAACTTGAAAATGTTGCAGAGCAATTCCCTACGTAACCAGTCTTTTTTCTTGAAATTTAATTTTTGTAATTTTTAATCCAACTGAAACTTTTTTGGTGCCTTCGGTATGCCCAAAGAAGCCATTTTGCATCATTAGTTTGTCCATATAATTTTCCATACAAATTTGGCAGCTGGCCATACAAAAATGATGTATGAAAATTCAAAAATCTGCATCTTTTGAATAAATTTTTTGATCGATTTGGTATCTTCGGCAAAGTTGTAGGAATGGATATGGACTACACTGAAAAAAATGATGCACGGTAAAATTTTGTTTGGTGATTTGTTATTTAACTTTTTGTCACTAAAACTTGATTTGCAAAAAACAAAACTATTTTTAATCATCATTTTTGTTCAGTACAGTCTTATCCCTACCTACAACTTTGTTGAAGACACCGAAAAAATCCTTCAAAAGATACAGATTTTTTAATTTTCATACATCATTATTGTATGGACAGCTGTCAAATTTGTATATAAAATTATTTATATGGACAAACTAATGATGCAAATAGGCTTTTTTGGGCATACCGAGGGCAATAAAACAGTTAAGGAGCGGCCGTGGCTGACTGGTTACGGTGTTCGCTTTGTAAGCGAATGGTCCTGGGTTCGATTCCCATCTGCTCCCAACGAGAAAGTATAGGAAATATAAATCTTGAAACTCTGAACATGTACGAAAAATCAAAGTCGCTCGAGTCGGGGTTCGATCCCCCGTCCTTTGGATTGGTAAGCAAAAATGCTAACCACTAGGCCATCCCGACTTGGTGAGCTATGACTGGAATTAGGAATACTGTTACCACCATCAACTATATACGCGCTGGGTCCTTGTCCATTTGACAAGGGTTCGGAAGTTCTAAATAACGTTTGAATCCGATTGGTCCAAACGTTCTTCAGGGCGGGGCTTGTCGACAAAGCTGAAGTACCTCGCGCTCGGCTAGCCAGCGTAGAAATGGGTCACCGAAGCTCGGCAGAGCTAACACTTTCCAAATGCCTATGCGAGTTATTTGCATGTATAGAATGAGAGCTAAAAATACATGGAAACAACTCAATTTGTAAGAAGCGACCGCGTGGTCCCGTTTGGTTGGTTGCACACACACACACACACACACACACACACACACACACACCGAGGGCAATAAAACAGTTTAAGCCGGATTAAGAATTACAAAAATTCTAGTTAAAAAATAAACAGATTTTGCAAAGAATTGCTCAGAGGTATAAAATAAAATACGTTTTATTTGGGAGCGATATTTTATTAAGTGACAACTTTAACAAAGTCAAAATACATTTTACTACACTGGTTTTATATTTTAATATTGATTGCATCATTTCAGAAAACACTAGTATTAAAGCAAAATTATGTGATGCATTGATTTCTCGAAACCTTAAAGCACATTCAATCAATGGCAAATTTAGAAGAGTTTAAGTTTAAAAAAATGATAAAAAAAGGTTGTTATTTTTTTGAGTTTATAAAGATTTGTGTAATTTTTTTTGATTTTTTGATTTTGAGCATGAGCATGAGCATGAGCATGGTTGACTGCCAATGAGCTGCTACTCCGTTATTGACAGATCAGCTGAAGTTAAACAATGAATCAAAAATGATCAGTGGGAGCCAACCATCCGTTCACTGTTTAACCTCTGAAGATCCCTACTTTATTAGTCAATACCGGCGCCCTCCCAAGAAGCCTGCAGTTCAACGAAAGGGAGGAATGTTAGTCCGATAGTTGAAGTTGCAGACTCATCAAGCACACAGTTTTTCGCTATATACTTGTTGATACCGCATGAGACCGTTGAATCCACAGCATCTCCTTCAAGCATCACGTGATTATTATTTTTTTGGGTTAGTAGGATAAGGTATTGGCTTTTCGATGCCTCCCGAGCTACGATGCTATGGGGAGGACTTTCATAACAGACCCGTCGGCGAGCCTTCCGAGCAACGATGCTATGGGAAGGTCTTTTTGGTTAACACACAAAATCACTCACACACAATTATTTCACTCCACTATTAATTAATCCAAAATGTCAGTGCGTCTTTCGATCATTATATAGAAATGGCTTTTTCACCATTAAAAATAAAACCTTATTCAAAACATTATATACAATTTACCCGACGCCGTGCCTTCCGATCAACGATGATATAGGAAGGGCTTTGAAAATCACAAAACAATTAATTAAGATCTCAAAAAAAAATCACAAAAAAAAACCAATTACTCAACGAAAATTACGCTCAAGACACAAATAATTCAGTAAGTCATGCTATTATTCGATCACCACAATCACTCACCCCTAACGAACAGCGACACAAAAGCACACAAAAAAAATAACCTGCATAATCACGACTTCGCGTCCCCACTTCCAGCGCACCAATGATGCTATTATTCGATTAGCACAATCACTCATCCGATACGAACAGCGACACAAAAGCACACCAAAAAATTAACCTGAATAATCACGATTTCGCGTCCCCACTTCCAGCGCACCAATGATGCTATTATTCGATTACCACAATCACTCACTCCATACGAATAGCGACACAAAAGCACACAAAAAAATTAACCTGCATAATCACTACTTCGCGTCCCCACTTCCAGCGCACCAATGATGCTATTATTCGATTAGCACAATCACTCATCCGATACGAACAGCGACACAAAAGCACACCAAAAAATTAACCTGAATAATCACGATTTCGCGTCCCCACTTCCAGCGCACCAATGATGCTATTATTCGATTACCACAATCACTCACTCCATACGAATAGCGACACAAAAGCACACAAAAAAAATTAACCTGCATAATCACGACTTCGCGTCCCCACTTCCAGCGCACCAATAATGCTATTATTCGATTAGCACAATCACTCATCCGATACGAACAGCGACACAAAAGCACACCAGAAAATTAACCTGAATAATCACGACTTCGCGTCCCCACTTCCAGCGCACCAATGATGCTATTATTCGATTACCACAATCACTCACTCCATACGAATAGCGACACAAAAGCACACAAAAAAAATTAACCTGCATAATCACGACTTCGCGTCCCCACTTCCAGCGCACCAATGATGCTATTATTCGATTAGCACAATCACTCATCCGATACGAACAGCGACACAAAAGCACACCAAAAAATTAACCTGAATAATCACGATTTCGCGTCCCCACTTCCAGCGCACCAATGATGCTATTATTCGATTACCACAATCACTCACTCCATACGAATAGCGACACAAAAGCACACAAAAAAATTAACCTGCATAATCACTACTTCGCGTCCCCACTTCCAGCGCACCAATGATGCTATTATTCGATTAGCACAATCACTCATCCGATACGAACAGCGACACAAAAGCACACCAAAAAATTAACCTGAATAATCACGATTTCGCGTCCCCACTTCCAGCGCACCAATGATGCTATTATTCGATTACCACAATCACTCACTCCATACGAATAGCGACACAAAAGCACACAAAAAAAATTAACCTGCATAATCACGACTTCGCGTCCCCACTTCCAGCGCACCAATGATGCTATTATTCGATTAGCACAATCACTCATCCGATACGAACAGCGACACAAAAGCACACCAAAAAATTAACCTGAATAATCACGATTTCGCGTCCCCACTTCCAGCGCACCAATGATGCTATTATTCGATTACCACAATCACTCACTCCATACGAATAGCGACACAAAAGCACACAAAAAAAATTAACCTGCATAATCACGACTTCGCGTCCCCACTTCCAGCGCACCAATGATGCTATTATTCGATTAGCACAATCACTCATCCGATACGAACAGCGACACAAAAGCACACCAAAAAATTAACCTGAATAATCACGATTTCGCGTCCCCACTTCCAGCGCACCAATGATGCTATTATTCGATTACCACAATCACTCACTCCATACGAATAGCGACACAAAAGCACACAAAAAAAATTAACCTGCATAATCACGACTTCGCGTCCCCACTTCCAGCGCACCAATGATGCTATTATTCGATTACCACAATCACTCACTCCATACGAATAGCGACACAAAAGCACACAAAAAAAAATAACCTGCATAATCACGATTTCGCGTCCCCACTTCCAGCGCACCAATGATGCTATTATTCGATTACCACAATCACTCACTCCATACGAATAGCGACACAAAAGCACACCAAAAAATTAACCTGAATAATCACGACTTCGCGTCCCCACTTCCAGCGCACCAATGATGCTATTATTCGATTAGCACAATCACTCACTCCATACGAATAGCGACACAAAAGCACACAAAAAAAAAATAACCTGCATACACGGAGAAAAAACCGTTCTGGAATTCGTGAACAAATGTGCATGTTATCGCGTACTTTCGCTGTTCATGAAATCGTGAACTTGTTCATGATATCATGGAGAAAAAAACACGATACCGTGCTTATTGTTCGTGAAATAGCGAACTCAATCTTATGTCTGAAAAGCTTTCCTGTTTCATGGTTTTGTGACGCCACCTACATGTGAACTGTTTTTCGCCTAGGGAGCTTTCTAACACTTACACAAGTTCAACACAGTCTATTGTTCGTGTGTGGAGTGGAACGAGATTTGACGTGCTCAAACAAGTTTCCGAAAATCAATCCACATAAAAGTCAAAACTGAAAACTTTCCGATTTTTTTTTTTGTTTAATTAGAATTATTTTGTTTTTGTTTTTTAAAGCTATATCCAAATTGCTTGAAGTTTATTCATCGCAAAATGACGACTGTTAATTTTTCACCTTAAAATCATAAAAAAATCAAAAAAAGGTTCACTGGCAAACAGTATCATTTTAAAGAAAGAGAGCGTTCTGTTATTACGTAACGTATTTGGGGGGAAGAGGGGCTGGGTTGGAGGCCGTGTTAAGCTCCACTCAAAGTTTTTAAAAATTATATGGAAAATTTGTATGGAAATAATAAAGTAATAATAAAGTAAGCAGGATACAAACACTGCATTTCAAAATTACTGTACAAACAAACATTACAAATTTTATTCCCTCCTTAAAAAAAATTAAACTGACATTTTCAATGAAAAACATTGTAAAATTTACTGTAAACTATTCAAAATTCATTGTACACTCAAACCCCGATGGTTTGACACCAACTGTTGTCAAACGAACGGGGTCACTTTTCAGTTTGGCATTCTTTTACACGAAGTTTACACACACCAAACGTTTGTTTTGAGTGACAGTTCGTCACTATTTAATTTGACTTTGACCAACCAACGGGGTACAAACAAAAAAGTGTAAAAAAGTTTAGGAAAAAACTTATTTTCATAAATTCATTGATATTTGGTAGCATAACTGTAATTACGTATATAACATTATGTGATATGTTCAGCTCTTTTCAAGGGGACCATAGTTGATCCATCGTAGAATGTTGTCTTGTTATTTTCAACTGCGTTGAATTAGACATGGTTTTAATCTGTTTTTTTACAGTGGTACAAAATAAATTAACATAGGGCTTTAGGCTTTAGGAGCCTATAAAAAACGGAATCGACGTAACACCTTATAATAATAAAATCCACCATTCTAGCAGGATTCTGTCAGAATCAGCTCTGCTAAAATACTTCGTGATTGGGTGTGACGGGTGTCTTAAAGCCCTATGTTAATTTATATATACAAACACGATTAAAACCATTTCTGATTACTTTTTTCATTTTAATGAAAAACATAAATTGACAAGACAACATTTTTTCGATTGATCAACTATGGTCCCCTTGGAACGAGCTGTCAAATAGAACCTTTTTTGTCAAGAAGGGTCGCGAAGTTA
Organism: Culex pipiens pallens; assembly: GCF_016801865.2. Taxonomy (NCBI): domain Eukaryota; kingdom Metazoa; phylum Arthropoda; class Insecta; order Diptera; family Culicidae; genus Culex; species Culex pipiens. The sequence continues at coordinate 35,231,180 of NC_068938.1, read as the reverse complement.
ATTTTTGAAAATCGATTTAAAAATCCATTTAAAACCATTTGCGGTCTTACAAAGGGTAATTTTACTCAAAAAATAAGCTTTTTCATTGTGAACAATAATATCAAAAATTTAAGGTTAATTTTATGACCCAATTAGGACATATTCTCCGTATAAACATTGGCCCTTTTACATTGTTTAGCTTGAATATTATTTTTTTATATCAGCAATCTAATCTCAACTGTAAGGACCCCATTCTTTACTTTTAAAAAGGTTTATTCATATATAAAAACAAGCCTTACCCGACAAACTTCGTTCTGCCTTTTTTTCGTTTGATGACGTTTTTAACTTTTTTGCTTATTCAGCCTCCTGTGATCAAAATTTGATTTTACGTAACATTTGCCATACAATCTGCAGATTTTCCGGAATCAGTTCCAAAGTGGCCAAAGTTGTAACTTTTTGGCGTAAAAACCTTCCTTGGACTTATACGAATCCAACGCAACAAAAAGCACCTCGATCCGACGTTCCGTGTTGAATTGATTCGCGTTCGAACAAAACCGTCGAATTTTTTTATATATAACTGGAATTTTTTTTTTGAAAAGGTCCTATAAACCAAATTTTCATTTTTTGCTTTTTGGGTGTTTTTGAATACCCCAATAAAACAACAAATTACAAATTACAAACTCAAGGCGGTTCTAGAAACACCCAAAAAGCAAAAATTGAAAATTTGGTTTATTGGACCTTTTCAAAAAAAACTTCAGATATAGATAACTTTAAAATATTTCGAAATGTCAATTTTAAAAATAATTTACTTTTAAATAAAAAGTACGTTGCGTAATTTTTGAATGATCTTCTGTTTTTGCGTTACGTTTTCACTGCGCGTCCCCTGAAAAGCTCAGTCGCCGTCGCCATCTTAAACCAGCCAAACAAGTCTAGACAAGCAGCCACTCGCGATTTTTCTGTCTGATTTTCCGGCTAAAATGAACCGTTTTAGAAGAATAATTCACTGCCGGTCTCCGGAACTCCGGTTTAAATTACGGATTCTGATGTTTGGTAAGTACTTTTTATCAATATTTTGGCATTTTTATACTAATAAGTTTTTTGTTTGTTGCAGTTGAAAATCGATCCCAAATTTTTGCTTGTGCTAGCTGCAGTTCACTCGTTTCATCCGTGACACCTGTTCTCGAGAGTTTGGATGGACGACCTGAAATCGAACGAATTGAAGCATCTGGCAGTGAGCGGAGCCCTGTCCTGTCTCCGGTAATGCATACGGGAGAGGAACGGGAGCGTTCCGGAACATTCAAGAACCAACCTGATGGGATTGGACGAGAGCTTGTGACTTATTGATAATTGAAGAAGAAACTGGTTATGCTGTTGTAGTAGTGAAAATGACTTGTTAATTAGCTATTGAAAATAAATGAACAGTTATTTTTGGTTTTTCTTTTCGAATCAAAACCAAACATTAAATCCTTGTTTTCAATACCCAACACCAGATGTCAGGACAAAAGCTTTCATTTGCGCACGAGCGCGACGTTCAGATGGCGCTGTAACCATATCGTAAAGCTTGAAAGCTCAAAGCTCGTCGATACAGAGTATTTCGAAAGTTTAGAATCGTGAACAAACGTTCACGATTTGCAATTAGTTCATGGAAAGTGTTCATGGTACGTTTTCGTACCATGGAGTATCACACTGTTCCCGATTTCGTGGTGCATTGTTCACGAATTTCAGAACGGTTTTTTCTCCGTGTAATCACGATTTCGCGTCCCCACTTCCAGCGCACCAATGATGCTATTATTCGATTACCACAATCACTCACTCCATACGAATAGCGACACAAAAGCACACCAAAAAATTAACCTGAATAATCACGACTTCGCGTCCCCACTTCCAGCGCACCAATGATGCTATTATTCGATTACCACAATCACTCACTCCATACGAATAGCGACACAAAAGCACACAAAAAAATTAACCTGCATAATCACGACTTCGCGTCCCCACTTCCAGCGCACCAATAATGCTATTATTCGATTAGCACAATCACTCATCCGATACGAACAGCGACACAAAAGCACACCAAAAAATTAACCTGAATAATCACGATTTCGCGTCCCCACTTCCAGCGCACCAATCTTTTTTTGATTTTTTGATTTTTATGCAAAAAAAACGAAACTATTGGCACTACGCCCCCCGGGGCATGGCCTTCCTCTAACGTGGGATTTCTGCTCCAGCGCCTCTGACGAGACAGGAGAAACCGGGACCGACGTTTTACTTCACCATCCGATAGAAGCTCAGTGGATAAGGCGGGAATCGAACCCGCGTCTCATAGCATCATCGGGATCGGCAGCCGAAGCCGCTACCCCTGCGCCACGAGACCCACCCGAGATTGCTGAAAAAAGCTCATGAAAAGATGTTTTCTATAAAAAGTTATATAACAAATACTATAACAAAAATAAAAAAGGTGCAAAAAAAGTTTGTACACCTTTCGAAAAATTAACATAAATAAAGTTATTTGTTGACAAATCACCATAAATCCAGTCTCCCAACTCCAAATAGGCATCCTTAACTGATTAAAATAATAGTTTGGATTGAATATAAAGTTTACTAATTACTTAGTATAAAAGTTTAGATAACTCTGGAAATTCTATATAAAACTAATCTTTCAATTTAACTAAATGTCAATATATTACCATAGAATTGCTAAATAATCATTCTGGAGAGGGTATAACACCGTTTTGGGGATCTTTGTATCGCTAGAATAGATTTTTCGTTGGAATTTCGTACCAACCCGGAATTACGTCGTCGGAAAATCCGCCGGCATCCGAACCGGTCCACAATTCACAAGTTAACCTATGTGGCATCGAAAAGGGCATAAAATTTCCGATCTTTTGATACCCAGACATCTAGGTTTTCTATAAAACCCACGTTTTTAAATACCTAGGCAAAAACGTTGTTATGGTTTCGTTTGAGCAATCTGCCAAAAATGTATGGAATTTCGTAATTTTTGTTCTCTTGGATCAAACTTACTTTTTGCGCTGGGTCCTTGTCCATTTGACAAGGGTTCGGAAGTTCTAAATAACGTTTGAATCCGATTGGTCCAAACGTTCTTCAGGGCGGGGCTTGTCGACAAAGCTGAAGTACCTCGCGCTCGGCTAGCCAGCGTAGAAATGGGTCACTGAAGCTCGGCAGAGCTTACACCCTCCAAATGCCTATGCGAGTTATTTGCATGTATAGAATGAGAGCTACTCAATTTGTAAGAAGCGACCGCGTGGTCCCGTTTGGTTGGTTGCACACACACACACACACACACACACACACACACACACACACACACACACACACACACACACACACACACACACACACACACAACTTTTGAAGAACTTTACTAAACTTTATGTACTTCAATAGTGACTAGTGCAAATCGTATTAAATCGGTTCAGCCAGTGTCGAGATAATTTAGTGACAATTTTTTGATCAACAGCCGACTACACACACAGAGATCGATATTTAGATATTTTGGAAACCAATGCAAAACAGGTGGACTGGTGTATTTTGCATTTTAAAAAAACTATTTCATCCAAACGTTGAAATCATGGCTTGGCGCTCTTATTTTTCCACACGTCAAATTTGTTCCTCAGCAAAACAGCTGTTATGAGCAATTTATTGCTCTGCTCTCCTCCCTTATCAAAATTATGTATGATCGAGCATAAAATAATACGAAACCAGGCTAGTAACGATAATAAATTTTCCCATTATGTTCATCATTGTATGGCTGAATACGATTTGGGCGCCGAGGGCACTCAAATCAAAAGCATGCCAGTGGCACATTTCGAACCATTGCTGAAACCATCATCACTCTTCCTCACGCAATCTAAAAAGCTTCGGTTCCTCCCACAACCCCACCGGTACAGGTATAGCTTTCCCACGAACGAACCGGAATTTCTACACGTCGCCTTCCTGCGCATTTTTCGAATTTTTCCGCTATTTTCCCGGCTAGACAACGCTGGAGAAATGAGGTTAGGGGGTGGTTGTTCCACCTGACTGGTGGCATCACAAACCGTTTGTTTTGACTCCTTTCTTCCTGGCAAGGAAAAGCAGTGCCGCAAGACAAAGAAGGGTGGTGGGTGGTCGCGGAGACAGCTTCGTAATTTTGTTGTTACTAAAATATTCATGAAAAACTGTCGGTTTTAATACGATACTGAATATTTTATAAGCAGCAGTTTTCCTGGTCCCCACCCAGCTTCTGTTATTTTTTTTTCGGTTCTAGTCTAGCAGCTGTTCGTTCGAGCGAATCCAGATCGAAGGGGGGAGGGAGGGGGGGGTAGTAAAACGGGGTCATGTGTGGTGTCAGGAGGAGGGAACGAGAGGTGAAGTTTCCTACAATGACACGTGCCAGGGCGCAGCTTGTGGTTCCGATGTGGCCATCCATCGATCTCAATATATCCACCCTCCACCTACCTGAACTGCACGATTGGGAGCGAGGGCGGGGCGGTCCCGTTTTGGTGGTCTTACTTTTTCATAACATTCCACTTTCCAAGAGGGAGAAAACTTTGGCGATGGGAGCAAAAGTTTAAGTGGATCGATGTGGGAGCTAAGTGATGTATGGTTGGCGTGATTCTTTATTTATAGATTGCCTCTCTAAGCAATTGTTTCTATTTTGGGGCAATTTTAATTTGAAATAATTACTTACGTTATTATTAAAGGTCTGTTTCATAAACGATTCATACATTTTTAAAAATAATATCATTCGTTTTGAGGAAAAGCTCTGAAATAAGGGTTAATTGATACTCAGAAGAGCCTTTTATAGTTTTAAAGATACATAATTTGTAGTTCATTAATATATGTAAATTGTCAAGTCTGATAATTGGCACTGTGAAAAAGGGTTAAAAGCAACTTTTTCAAAAAGATTTTTACGGATATAATAGGTCAGTTTTCTTACTTTCTTATAAACTACTGTGTACAGGACCGGATGGGTCCGGATAACTCTGGCTAGTTCCGGAGAGAATTGAAACCGCGGAGCGTAGAGTTGAAAACACAAACTTTTATTCGCCAACTCGAACGCAACGAACTTCTCCAACGGACACTTTATTGGGATCTGACTATAACAAAAAAACTACATGTAACATACATGGATCAGATCGGTGCATCTTCGTGCCACCGATCGCAGTAAGCTGGGAGGGTTAATAGAGCTTTATGACGTTTCACGTACGCACACTAGCGCACCATTTGATTTTGCTGGCCGGACAAAATTTAACCTCACTTTTTTTCGTGTACGTACACGCAATACATACGCACGTAGATTACTCTATTTGATGAGAGTGGGACCACAGAGAAAATTTAAATTAGAGAGAAAGAGCGACTTCAGAACTGCCACCTAAACAGGCGAGAATTAGTACAGCGCGGGGTAGCACCAGCCGCGCGTACCGCAGTACATCATTAGTCTACTCATCTTCCTACCTCTACCAATTCTTTACATACTGATCAAAACAACTTAAATCGCATCAGCACCTTAACTCGCAAGCTCAACAAAAGAGGGAATTTGTATGGAAATTCTCTCTTTTTCTTGAGCTTGGGTGTTTAGGTGATAGTAATCAAAATACAAAACATTCCTAGCATAGCATAGCATTACGGGTCTGCACCACGCTGTAGGGGGTGCCACAATGGTCAATTCAATATTCTTAGACAATTTGATTGCTGCCCGGTACAACCAAGAATATCTAAGAACGTAAATTTCCACACTGTGCTCCAAGGCTACGCCCATACAGTCCCGTGGGGATTTGGAGGGGATGTTTTTGTTGTTCACTAGTGGCAAAAGTGCAGGGAACCCATGCGACTTTTAAAAGTGAACGGAATATTTTTGGGAGGTTTGGAATGGGGGTTAGGGGAATTTCATCGGGCCGATGAAAATGGTTCAATGCGTAATGTATTAAATGATTTGGAGGTTTGTAAGTGTAAATGTGAGTCTGTAGTGTATTATATAAAAGCATATAGTTTTGTAATAATAATAATAATAATAATAAATATTATACTTACTTTACTTTACTTTTGTTGGCGCTACACCATTAGCTTGGCCTGCTGCACGATTCTCCGCCAACAAGCTCGGTCCATGGCTGCTTGTCTCCAGTTTTGCGGGGCACCCACTCTCTCCAAATCGTTCTCCACTTGGTCCACCCACCTCGCGCGTTGCACGAAAAAATATATTATAAAAAATAGTAAATAAAATATTATAAATATAGTAAATAAAATAAATATAAATATAGTAAATAAAATAAATATAAATATAATCAAGATGATTCCAGGAAGCTGTAAAAATAGCAGTAAATTAAAATCTAAATGCTCCAGATGGTTCCCAAGCTGTTTTAGAAAGATTCGTTAATTTAAGCAATTTGATGATATATGGTATGAGGAGATGGTATGTTACAGGAAAGGTATAGGATGAGGAATAATTTGAACATGTAAAAAAAAAAATCATTTAAAATACAAATTCTCCTGATGGTTCCCTTGCTGTTTTAGTAAGTGTCGTTAGTTTATGTAATTTGATCATATATGGTATGAGGAAATGGTGAGATAAAGGAAAGCAATAAGAAAAGAAATAATTTGAACAGTCAAATAAATTTACATATCAGCAGCAAAATTGAAATTAATTCCAGGATTACAGCTTCCTGGCAGCAGCAATAATTTTAAAACAAATGCTCCAGATCGATCCATAGCTGTTTTTTTAAAGCATCGTTAGTTCATGCAATTTAAATGTATATTTCATGGGAAAATAGTATGATAGAGGATTAGAAAAATATAAATAAATCATATAGTGAATAGATACATGTTAGCAGTTAATGTAAGGAAGCTGTGGAAAATATAAATATAAATATCCCGTGGAAACAACGACGCAGGTCAAACACGAGCGAAGCAGGCATTGCCTCGCAAAGAGTAAATCAAAAAACAAAACATTCCTGTGCAAAAATGTTCATACCGATATGCACATTAGGGTGTATTATGGTTGTATGGAAAAAAATAAAGTTGTCCAAATTTAGTGAACACAGCACTTTTTCACTTCCTTTTGGGGTCCTGAACAATTCCCCAAAGTTTGGGACCGATTAGTTTAGTCCTCACTTTGCACCCCGGGATTCAAACTGGCGACCTTTGGATTGTGAGTCCAACTGCCAACCAGCAACTCCACAGAGACAGTTTTTTTAAACCAGGGATACGACTCCTACACCCCTGACTGAGCTAATAACGACCTAACCTCTAGGTGTGCCGGGGCCAACGTTTACTTCCCCATCCGACGGAAGGCGTGGTCAGACAAATCTTGTCTCGAAGAACGCCACAGTTGGCGAAGAAAATTGAATTTTCCATAAATTTTTGAGTACGTCAAATTTTACCAAAAAAGTTCCATTGACAACAAATTTCTATCTCTTCACGGTTTCAAGCTACAAATCACTGAAAAACGTGTCTTAAAAAAATCCAGAAAAATGCAAGAGTTCATATCACCACACCGTCACGAGATATCAAAAAATCAACCTCGGAATTCGTGATCAGGGACCAAAATTACCCCTTAGAGCAAAATTTCACGGAAATCGAAAAGGGGTCGGGGCAACTGCTATGTGAGTTGGTCGAGAGTGACCCTCTTCTGGAAGAGACCAAAACGCCAAAACAATTAAGACATTCCACAACATTTTTTTTGATTTTCAAATCATTATTTATTTATTTTTCAATAATTACAAGTTCATCTTAAACTTGAAACGCAAAACTCAAAGCCAAATTTTTGAAACTCGTTTTCTGTAACATTGCGTAACGGCACTGAAAAATAAACTTCATCAACTTGATAAATTCACTAAATCAGCCAAAATAAAAATTCATTCATTTCAGTAAAAGATATTGACAGCTTATCAAAGATTTTTCATTTTATACCTGAGCAGTTCTCTAGGATTTCGGTCATTCGATTTTTGTGAAATTTTCCGATCTCTTCGAAAAAAATATTTTTGGAATTTTCAAATCAAGACTAACATTTCACAAAGGCCAAACATTCAATATTACGCCACAATTGTTTCATATATTAACATTGAAAATCGGACCATTAGTTGCTGAGATATTGACGATAGAAAATGGTGGGTTGTTTGGGTGAAACTTAGAAAACATCAATTTTCCTGTTTTTAAACCTTTGCATTGCAATATCTCAGCAACTAAAGGTCGTATCAACATAGTCCGAATAAGCAAAATATAGAGAATTTTCTCAGCTTTTCAAAAATATTTTTTTCAAAACTGGGCAAACATGTGCACTAATTTAAAAAATGAAAAACTGCGACTATTTTCAAAAAAGTCACTTAAATATGGCTATAACTTGAAAACGGTGCACTTTATCAAAATTTTAGTAAAGTACTTTTTGATTGCAAATTTGATTTTACATCGAAAAATGAAGTTGAAAAATTTTTACGACCAAAATTTCGATTTTTTGAAAAAATCAGTATTGATTAAAAAATTCATAACTCGGTCAGTGATTTTTTGCACAACCTGGAAATTTCTGAAAAGTTGGCATTTTATGTCTTCTAAAACATATCAAAAAATAAAAAAAATTAAAAATAGTGTTTTTTTGTAAATCAAGTTTTAGTGATAAAAAGTTAAATAAAAAAATCACCAAATTTTTTTTTACCATGTATTATTTTTTCCAGTGTAGTCCGTATCCATACCTACAACTTTGCCGAAGACACCAAATCGATCAAAAAATTCCTTCAAAAGATACAGATTTTTGAATTTTCATACATCATTTTTGTATGGACAGCTGCCGAATTTGTATGGAAAATTATATGGACAAACTAATGATGCAAAATGGCTTCTTTGGGCATACCGAAGGCACCAAAAAAGTTTCAGCCGGATTAAAAAATACAAAAATTAAAATTGAAGAAAAAAGACCGATTTCGTAGAGAATTGCTCACCTTTTTGAACATCTTTCTTATTAAATTGATCGAATTAAATTCAAAACAAAAAATATTGGTTAACTTTTGGATTCAACCTTCACAGATTTAGACCAAACTTGGAACATCTATCGATAGTTAACAGAAATCCCAAGTTTGGTGCCGATTGGACCATCCCTCTTTCTTTGGCACCGCCATTTTTTCAACGATTTTCTGAAAAAACTTTTTATACTTTTACTCGTAACTTTCAAAATTTCTCCTGGTTACATTTTATAGGAAATTGTCCAAGGAATACATTTAAATAACATATCAACCCTCAAATGTCTTCCAATATTGTTTCTATTCCCATATTGTTATGGGAATAAAAAGTTTTCAGATAAAAGAAATGTAAATTAGAACTGTTCTATTTATGGAGCGCAAGGGTAATGCAGTACGGCTTTGTCTTAAATACCAAGCTACCAGAGCAAGGCTCAAGACACATCCCAGAAATATCCGAACGCAATAAATGTCATCGGTAGAACCAAAGTAAAGTTCCGGTTGTATGTATAGGCGGTGTGCGATCATTGCTTTTGGCCGTCCGGGAGTCATATGGATGACGCTGCAGGAATAAGTTGTCTCTGTACATTTACTGTGTGTTTCGCTCAGTACTTGTACAGAGCCAAATTAGAAGGCTAAAAGACTTGATCACACACACATACTTCCTCAAGTGGCCCTTCGCTGACTTAGTTTCCGTCCTTTATATCTTTTTCTATGACTCCTAGTCGACCTATCCACCTAAAATTTCATTATCTTTCTTCTAAAATTTGCGTCAGATTTCACCGATAAAGACCGATTAGATTAAATTAACAATATTGTTTCTTGCAGTCAATGGTTTAAAACGTCCCAAAACTCTGTACTGCACTTACAAAACTACTGTTAGTCGATAAACTAAAGAAATAAACTGAATTGAATTAAAAAAAAAACCAGCAATAGTGACAGGTTTTTTGCGAGTTGTTTTCCTGTTTTCTGTTTCCTTTACAACCAACTTTATTTGTATCCATTGTGATAAATGCCTTATACACAGCTGAAAGGATCCCCCAAAACTCTGTACTGCACTTACAAAACTACTGTTAGTCGATAAACTAAAGAAATAAACTGAATTGAAATTGGTTTAAAACGTGGTTTTAACCTATTCTTCATACACAGAAAAAAATTACGGTAATGAATATTCATCAGGAAATGGTGACAGCTTCTGTGTCTAAAAAAAGATGAATTTTACCACAGAAAATGATGAATTTTCATCAGTTTTTGATGAATATTTATCAGGTTCACATTTTTACACATTTTTTATGAAATTTTACTAAAAAAATAGGTGACATTCAACCTACCAAATTTTCAACATTCCAAAATTTAACTTTAAACTTTTTTCTGTATATTTATATACCTTTTATCCAATCACCATCGTGTTTTCCGGACATTTTTACACAAGAATCATTGCATATCTCAAACTAAACCAAAACAATGCCGAGAAACAGCCCTTCAAAAATAAAAGAGCAGAATTCGCTCAAACCTTTACCAAATTCTCTTAAATGTCCAGCCAAACGAATATAGAAATACAAAATGTTTTTTAATTTATCAAATTCAGGAAAAATAACTCCAAATCTCGTTCCCCATGTGTGCTCTTGTAATATCAAGTTAAGAATCCTAGCAAGCTTAGTACAAGAGAGCACACTGGCATCGATCTCTTACACCGTCTCCTGACCACATTCATTAAAACCGCCAATCCCAAAACAAACAAAATGTGCCATCTCGTGTGCTCGCTGCAGACAAAAATAGAGGACCCCGAGCAGACGGAAATAACGTGGGAATAACATTTTTTGATATTTGAAAATACTAGGCCAATAACATTTTATGTTATTTATAACAAGATTTGTTATTCGTCGTTATGATTTTTTTGTTATTGGATTGTTATTGTAATAACAGACTAATAACATTTCTAGTTATTCTTCAAACAAATCTTTGTTATTATTTTTTGTTATTTTAACAACTAATCCGATCATCCCAATAACAGTTGGCGATATTCTTCCATAACAAAAAATGTTATTCCAAAGTTGTTTTGGCTTTCAACCAATATCAAACCAAAAACAAATTTTGTTATGATAACATAAACTGTTATTGAACTCTTATGCAAAAATGGATTTTTTAGGAAGATTCCATAACACTTTCTGTTATTTTAACAGAATTTGTTATTGAAATGGCATGAATATTGTTATTACCGTCTGCCCGGGACCAAACTGCGCCCAAAAGGTGTAAGGTGCACACAGATTCAAAGACTTTGCCAGCGTGGAACTTGTCCCGGAGCCATTTATCCCCGTCAACCATTCACACGCGTGAGCTTCATTCACAAAAGAACGTCCCACGTGGGATGAGGTCGTCTGCCCCAATGAATGGTGATGTTTTCTTTGGACGCGCTCTGGGGGTTGGGGTGGGAAAAAATGACTTTTCACATCGCTGAGAGGACGCGTCCACTCTGCGACGAATAGAAGTCCTTGGCGTGTGAAAAGGCGTTCAAGACAAACTTTGTTTTCTTTTTTTCCCACCAAAAGACGAGGGTTCGAATGGGGTGGGGTGGAAAAGCGTCAACGTGGCCTCATATGCGCGCAAACAGGAGGCAACCCCCCGCCTCCAACCAACATGAACCCCCCGGCAAATGTTTTGAAGGAGATGAGCCCCGTTCAGAGTGAAGAAGAAAAAAAAGTTAAGTAAAGAAACGAGATGAATATGTTATTCTATCCCGGGCGAAGTCAATTTGGCACGATAAACAAACAGGGGTTGAAAAGAAGCGATGCTGGAGATAAAATAAATCATATTTTATGATATACTCAATGGAGTCTTGGAGCGATGGGATGAATGGGAGACGGTCCTTGACGGGATAAGACACCCATAGTTTTCAATCACCCTTGTCCATTACATAATAGCCTGTAAGTAACTGACGTTTACATTTTGCATGAGTCTGACGTCGTCGTCGTCTTCGTCCGAGTCAATTTCAATCTCCAGCACAGATTTTCTCGAGAGCGCACAAAAAATCGTTACTTCAAAACGTAATCGACAAGGAGCAGCACTTTTCCAACATCAAGAGATTCGCTTCAAATCAAAAGAAATTTCCATATAAAGCATGCTTGACGAGGGGTTGGACTCTATCCGGAGAGCACTCCCTCCTGTACTCCTACTTTGAGCTCCTGAAGGAGCTTGGGCACTTGATCTTTGGAGACCATCAGTAAAGCACACACACAACTAGAGTCGGAATCAGATGAAAATCTCCACAGCGCGAAGCCTCTTGAAAGTGATAAATTAAAAGGAAAATTGCCAATAATCATTTAGAAATAAGATTATGATTCTCCCGGGGGGAAAGATTCCGGTGGATTTGAAGTACACGGAACAAAATCCGGTTTGCGGAATCGCAAACTTTGCTTCCGATTTGCTCTACCAATCGCAAACCTCCGTTTACACCCGTCAGCAGGAAACATTGCTTCCAATATCGCAAACGGTGATTTTCGATATCGCAAACGTAACGCCGTAACGCATGCCTGCCAAAAGCACGCAGCACGCAGCCACTACAATATTTACTGTTTTGAATTGACCGTTGCTTTTAAAATTTTGGATGAAAATAAGAAAAAGAAGAGGTTTCAATGTTTTTATTTATTTATTCATAATTCAAGACCAAATCAAAGCAATTGTGTGAGTGGTTTACTACGGGATTTCGATTCTATCAAATGTGTTTTGCCATTGACTTGTGAAGGTTCGAACGAGTCGTTTTTTTCTGATCTGGCCGTCCTCGATGACCGCGGGGCAGCAGGTTACCGCTGGCCGTCGGTGCCGCCACTGGCATGTTACTCCCCATGACCTGAGTCCCGGTGTTAGCAGTAGGAGAAGAAGGTGGCGTGGCCTTTATGGCCGGCACCGCGGCAGCTATGTTTTTGGTATTGTACAGGTCCTTCTCGTGCTCGGTGACGTCGGCGGCGGGGCCACCCGGATAGAGGCGCTGAGACCGGTGCAGCGTGCTTGGGTCGTCGGTCTGGCTGATTTCCAGCGTCGCGCAGCGAGCTGGCACGTCCCTTGAACGGATTCGCGTACCGCCAGAAGTTCTCCTCGTCCACCGATCTTCACCTCGAGAATCGACTTGAGCGGAGTGGCCTCCACTAGAAGACCGTCCGCTTGGAACAAATCCCCAGAATCTCCGCCAGCAGTCGGATCTGTGAAGGTGTTTATCGAACTCACGTTGCATTTGTGAACCGTAGACTGCGAACGAGAACACAAAATCAAATTTCAATATTATCGTTTCTCGACATTTCAAGAATAAAATAAAATAAATTTAAAAATCTCTGAAATTCTAAAAATTTCATTAAAAAACGGAATCAACGTTACACCTCTTAAAATTTTTCTACAAGTCTCTACAATTATCTAAAATTCTACAAAACTCTCAAAAGTTCTCTAAAATTCTTCGAAATTCTCTAAAGTTTCCTAAAAATCTCCAAAATTCTCTATAATTTTCAACAATTTTCTAAAATCCTCTACACTTCCCTAAAATTCTCTGAAATGGAGAATTCTCCTAAATTCTCTTAAATCCTATAAAGTTCTCTAATATTATCTAATTTTTTTTATTAAATTATCTAAAATTCTCCAAAATCTTTAAAAAAAAATTAATTGAATTCTGTAAAATTCTCAAAAAATTCTCAAAAAATTCTCAAAAATTCTCAAAAATTCTCCAAAATTCTCCAAAATTCTCCAAAATTCTCAAAAATTCTCAAAAATTCTCAAAAATTCTCAAAAATTCTAAAAATTCTCAAAAATTCTCAAAAATTTTCAAAAATTCTCAAAAATTTTCAAAAATTATAAAAAATTCTCAAAATTTCTCAATTTTTTTCAAAAATTCTCAAAAATTCTCAAAAATTCTTAAAAATTTCTCAAAAATTCTCAAAAATTCTCAAAAATTCTCAAAAATAATCAAAAAATTTCAAAAATACTCAAAATTTTCAAAAATTCTCAAAAATTCTCAAAAATTCTCGAAAATTCTCAAAAATTCTCAAAAAAATTCAAAAATTCTCAAAAATTTTCAAAAATTCTCATAAATTCTCATAAATTCTCATTAATTCTCATAAATTCTCATAAATTCTCATAAATGCTTATAAATTCTCAAAAATTCTCAAATATTTTAAAATTTAATTTTATTGTTTTTTAAATTATTTTAATTTTTAGAATTTAAAACTTTTAAAAATTTTGAATTTTAGCATTTTAGAATTTTAGAATTTTAGAATTTTAGAATTTTAGAATTTTAGAATTTTAGAATTTTAGAATTTTAGAATTTTAGAATTTTAGAATTTTAGAATTTTAGAATTTTAGAATTTTAGAATTTTAGAATTTTAGAATTTTAGAATTTTAGAATTTTAGAATTTTAGAATTTTAGAATTTTAGAATTTTAGAATTTTAGAATTTTAGAATTTTAGAATTTTAGAATTTTAGAATTTTAGAATTTTAGAATTTTAGAATTTTAGAATTTTAGAATTTTAGAATTTTAGAATTTTAGAATTTTAGAATTTTAGAATTTTAGAATTTTAGAATTTTAGAATTTTAGAATTTTAGAATTTTAGAATTTTAGAATTTTAGAATTTTAGAATTTTAGAATTTTAGAATTTTAGAATTTTAGAATTTTAGAATTTTAGAATTTTAGAATTTTAGAATTTTAGAATTTTAGAATTTTAGAATTTTAGAATTTTAGAATTTTAGAATTTTAGAATTTTAGAATTTTAGAATTTTAGAATTTTAGAATTTTAGAATTTTAGAATTTTAGAATTTTAGAATTTTAGAATTTTAGAATTTTAGAATTTTAGAATTTTAGAATTTTAGAATTTTAGAATTTTAGAATTTTAGAATTTTAGAATTTTAGAATTTTAGAATTTTAGAATTTTAGAATTTTAGAATTTTAGAATTTTAGAATTTTAGAATTTTAGAATTTTAGAATTTTAGAATTTTAGAATTTTAGAATTTTAGAATTTTAGAATTTTAGAATTTTAGAATTTTAGAATTTTAGAATTTTAGAATTTTAGAATTTTAGATTTTAGAATTTTAGAATTTTAGAATTTTAGAATTTTAGAATTTTAGAATTTTAGAATTTTAGAATTTTAGAATTTTAGAATTTTAGAATTTTAGAATTTTAGAATTTTAGAATTTTAGAATTTTAGAATTTTAGAATTTTAGAATTTTAGAATTTTAGAATTTTAGAATTTTAGAATTTTAGAATTTTAGAATTTTAGAATTTTAGAATTTTAGAATTTTAGAATTTTAGAATTTTAGAATTTTAGAATTTTAGAATTTTAGAATTTTAGTATTTTAGAATTTTAGAATTTTAGAATTTTAGAATTTTAGAATTTTAGAATTTTAGAATTTTAGAATTTTAGAATTTTAGAATTTTAGAATTTTAGAATTTTAGAATTTTAGAATTTTAGAATTTTAGAATTAAAGAATTGAAGAATTTTAGAATTTTCAAATTTTCGAGATTTTTTGAAGATTTTTGAGTATTTTTGAGAATTTTTGAGGATTTTTGAGAATTTTTGAGAATTTTTGGGAATTTTTGAGAATTTTTGAGAATTTTTGAGAATTTTTGAGAATTTTTGAGAATTTTTGAGAGTTTTTGAGAAGTTTTGAGAATTTTTGAGAATTTTTGAGAATATTTGAGAAATTTGGAAAAATCTGGAGAATTTTTGCGAATTTTTGAATTTTTTTTAGAATTTTTGAGAATTGTCGAAAAAAAATCGATTTTTTGAGATTTTTGTGCGAATTTTTGAGAGATTTGGAATTTTTTAAAGAATTTTTGAGAATTTTCGAAAAAATTTGCGATTTTTGGAGAATTTTTGCGATTTTTTGCGAATTTTTGAGAATTTTGGGAATTTTGGAGATTTTTTTTGCGAATTTTTGAGAATTTTCTTTTGTGGGTGTCTTTTACATTAGTTGGTCTGGGTTTGCTCCCAGTCGGCCCATTTTTCGCATTTTTCGTGAAATAGTCGTGTGACTTCAGCGGCCACTTCTTGGTACTTTGACTCTTCAAACCCGCAGTCTTGTCACCGCTGGACATACTGTCCAGATGCGGAGTGGTCCATCTCTTCGCGTTCCGGCCGATAACATGCTTGATGGGTTTGTGTTTCGCAGCTTGCCCCATGTGAGTGCTAGGTCATCTGTTTGACGTGCGAGTCGGTAGCCACGGTTAAGCCTGATTCCCAGCATCTTGCTACAGATCCGTTCCTCCGGCTCCCATCAAGATGGCTGTGGTCCGGAGTTTGACCGCCCGCTCAATCAGTCGAATTGACGATAATCAGAATGCTGGGGGAATGAGAGAAGGGAGGGGTAATGAGAAGTCAATTTATTAAACCGGAATCTCCTGTACCTTTTGCGTAACATTCCGTCTCCCCGAAGTTTCTCGTAAGCTTCGGCACGCCATGGTCGTCCTCCGTCGCGGCACCGGTGACCAGCTTCCTCCGGTTCTAGCTGGGAGGTGATGCTTGGCTACAATTTCCGTAATCTACTCTCACTGTGCTCGGTGCCGGTGCTCTTCAATGCCAGGGATCGCGTACACACTGAACTTTTTCAGCAACAGCTGCAGCTTCTCGTCGTCCACGGCCCAGGCAGGATGGACACAATTCTTACGGCGGGGCACGCCCTTGCCGCCGAGGCCTTGAGTCCTTTATAGCGCACTAAAAACTAACTAATAAACATTTCACTCGCGATTTGCCGATCAAAAAAAAAAAAAATACTGCAGCACAATTTTTGTTTGTTTATGTTTGAGCCGTCTGCGCGAGCGGCGTGAGCTGGTGATTTTGACAGCAGTGTAACGCATTGGCTGCGTCGGGCGCCACAGAAAACGGCACGGCAAACTTGGTGTTTGCGATATCGCAAACATTTTTTTCCAAATGCGGAAATAATTCTTTCAAAATCGAAAACATTTGTGATGATTTCGAAAACAGCCAATGTTTTCGATTTCATCGCGAAAATTTTTCGGATCCGCCGACCGGATTTTGTTCCGTGTAGAGCAAGAAAAAGAACCGTTTCCGGTTCCGTACTTTCCTTACATTATCTTTCCTTTCGATCTATAGCTATCACCAGGATCACGAGAAATGTTTTAACCCTCTCTCTGCAAAAAGTTATTCTATGAATTGAAAAATAAATAAATAAATATGAATTAAATAAAAATATCAAAAATGTTCATGCGCAAAACATCACAAACATATTGAAAAACAAAAAACAAAAAACAAAAAACAAAAAACAAAAAACAAAAAACAAAAAACAAAAAACAAAAAACAAAAAACAAAAAACAAAAAACAAAAAACAAAAAACAAAAAACAAAAAACAAAAAACAAAAAACAAAAAACAAAAAACAAAAAACAAAAAACAAAAAACAAAAAACAAAAAACAAAAAACAAAAAACAAAAAACAAAAAACAAAAAACAAAAAAACAAAAACAATGTCACCCCTGATGACGGTACTTAAAAAGTGCTTGATTTTTCACCGCAGAGGGTTAATGCGATGCAGTTCCATTGCTAACTTTGGTTTCCGGCTGCCTTACTGGGAGTCGTTCCTAGATAAGGCATGACGATGGCACTGTGTCTTACTTGGAAGCACGTGAAGATTCTGTCACAGATAGTGTCCCTCAATTGAAAATGTACTCCCCGTGAACGTTACGGATGGCACTTTAAAGATATTTTGTGAAAAGTAGAGAACTTTTGTGAAAATTTTTCACTTGTAATAGAAGTATGTGTTTTGTTTTCGAGAAAGACTACACAACAACTGAAAAAATCCTTTACTCGCTAGGTAAGAGCTCCTTGCCATCGAAATCCGAATGTGGATCATCTTTTCATACATTTCCGGACTTAATCCAGACCGCACGTTCTTTGTTCAACTCTGGTGACCACGTCCTCGAAAGTTCTCCAAAGTCACCCGTTGGCCTGTACAATCCGAACGATGACATCGCCGTGTGTTCGTGCTGACCACTGCTAGTCAGGCTGCTGCATTGACTTTTCCAAAAGCGAATTTATTCATGGAAACTCTCGTTCGTCAGCGTTCGCCCAAATTTGAGGATAGCAAAAGGCAACCAAAAAAAGAAGCTAGCTCGTTTTTAGTGACTAATTTGGCCTAATGGAATTACAATGCAAATGACGATGTTTGGTCCGATTGCCTTGCTGGCTGTGACTGTCCGGGGAAAAGTAGGGGTAGGGTGGTTATTGTAGGTCATGGTGTTTTTAACTTTTCAAGGAATATTTGATCGATGAAAATATTGGTAAGTAGTAGCCGTTAATTAATAGTTCTATTGAATAAAATAAAATAAAGCTTCCAACAATCTCCAACCAGACCCTCAAAATCCCGGTGTACGACTGACTAGTTGTAGTACTTCGCCGAACCGGAATTGTATGGCGAAAAGGCTTGCTGTACCTCTTACTCCTCCAACGAGAAACGGTCAACCGGACAAAAACGGGTCCCGTCCAAAAAAGTCCAAACTCTGTGTGTGTGGTTCCGTCCTGAGTAAATAGGAAAATGTGCGCCGTGAATGTACAATTCGTTGTCCCCGGTGGAACCAACCCACCACCGAACAGCAGCAGCTGAAAAGGGGTTTAGATTTTAATTGGAGTCCAGATTGAGATTCATCAAAAAAGGATCTGGGCCGGCCAAGTGCACAGGGCATTATTCAATTTGGGTTTTGGCCGCCGAGTTGGAAGAATGGAAGAACGGCCTGATGCCCAGAAAGGCGCCCTTCCCGTGGAATTAGGAACGGCTGAATCTAAATGAGGGCTAAACGGTTTGATGACGTCTAATCCATGCGACCGGCCGGTCCCAGGGACAGTATTTTGCCAAATGGCAATGGCGGTTCGGGAGACGGGAAACAGGGGCGCTTTGTAATCTAATTTGGACGCATTTACATTTCGGAGTTGCTCGATGAATTACTACCCACTATTTAGCAATGGACAACGGGAAATATATAACAAGAAAAACATATTTTGCCAAATTATCTTAAAACTTAAATGTCACTGTACGTAGTTTTCTCAAAACAACTCTTAATTTTGGGTAAAATTTTCTCTCCAATTGCGTTTTAAGTAGCAATAAAAGCAAGTTCAAATTCTACTGAAAATGCAGACATTTCCAATTGCTCAAAAAATCGAAATTATTCAAATTGATAAAAGCATGCATCCATTTCTTATTCCACTTCTTCTGACAAAAAATACAAACTGTGCAGAAATCTCGAATTTAATCTTTTTAATTTATGAACACATATTGTACGGTGCACTTTATCTCAAAAATGTAAATTGCCTTTCAAATACAAATTTAAATTTGAAAATAAAAAGTGAATGAAACAATGTTTTGTCAAAAATTTCGATATTTTGCAAAAACCATATTTTTTTTTTCAACAAATTCATAAAACTGTTACTAAAAATGTTATAACCATATTTAAAGTTTTAGTTCCTCAGCTCTAGCTGAGATCCTGTCCCTTAATTTAAAAAAAAGCCTAATTTGAACTTATAAGGATGTAATCAAGGAATTTGATGTCTTCTGATTTCAAAATTGAAAAACTTAAGGACCCAATTCAACGACAATCTGAATGTATAAATAGTCAATCTTTGTTAAAAATTATCTTTCACTTTAAAGGATAAATTAAAAATTATATCAATAGTTCCTGTAATATTAAATATATCAAAATATCTGTAATAAAAACTTGGTGCAAGAGCTCTGGTTGATGTGCACCGTTGAAGCCAAATATTCTAAAAATGTCTACAGAATGTGTGACAATACTATCATGATAAATGATATTACGGATTTTTTTATTTCGGTTTTTTTCTAAATTTGCAGGTTTGCGTGAAACTCTGTCCAAAGAGTTATCTTTTGTCCCTGATCATGAATCCGAGGTCAATTCTTTGATATCTTGCGACGGAAGGGCGGTACGACCCCTTCAATTTTTGTACATTCAAAAAAAGACATGTTTTTTAATAATCTGCAGCCTAAATGGTGATGAGATGGAAATTTTGTGTCAGAGGAACTTATATGTAAAATTGGACGCCTAATTTCTTGGCGTACTCAAAATTAAAAAACGTATTTTTTATTGAAAAAAAAATGAAAAAGTTTTAAAAATTCTGCTATTATTCGGCAGTCTGCAGTTAAAATTGGAACATGTCATTTTTAAATTAAGAACAATTTTTTTTATTTAAAAATTTCGCATTTTTTTCTTACTTTGCATGGTAATTTTAACAGTGTAACAATATTTTACAGAGTTTTAGAGCAGACAACTGAGAAAAAAATATTTATAAACATAAGGGGTTTTCTTATAACTATCACGAGTTCTCGCGTTTTTACGAAGGTTTTGAAAAAGTTCTAAGTGCAATGTTTTCAATGCTTGCGACGTCGTCGAAAATCGAAAAATCCTGGATCGAAAAATTAGCAATCAATCAATCAAGTTTTTTTTTTGTCTGTAAACATTTTTTTTTCAATTTAGTTCATTATGTGATTTATGGGAAGTCCCTTAAACCCTAACCATAATCCTGAAAGGTTGACGTTATTTATGGATGGCTCCCACATAAGTTTAAAGTTCGCAGTAAAAAAAAATCATGGTAATATTACATCTGAGAAGTGATACATGTCAGAAAAAATGTGTAATTTTACCTCTGAAAATGTGTAATTTTACCACTTTTCTGGTGGAATGTTACTGTTCTTTTTTTACTGTGTAGTTTTTTTTTTCAAAATACACTACTTTATGATTGTCCGATTTTGGCAATTACCACATGTTGGCAAAATCAGGATGGCACTGTAATGAAAAAAATTTAAATGACATTTTAAATTTTATGGAAACTCATTTTTGATGGTCTTAGGATATTTAAGGTAAATTTGTCGTACTTAAATCAATTTTCAGGGAGTGACAAGACAAGATTGAAACTACTTTCATATGAAGAGTGACAACAATGCATGGAGTTTTTGCGGTTTTAATTGAATATCTCAGGATTGGAATCGAATTTTGCGAATCTGTGAAGGTCAAAAGATGGTGCATTGTAAGTTGCACAAAATGGCATTTTAAACTCAATTTGTTCTAAAATCGACGCGCGACAAGACAGCGTCGAAAAATTATTAAATCCAATCGTACCTCTGCATTGGACAAAGTTCTCAAGACACCTGCAGTGTCCATTAACACCATCAAAAATCGCCTTTTCCCACTTTCCGACAAAGTTGCAGACAGCAAACTACGTAACAATTATGGTGCATGCATAATAAAGCTGCAACGATTCAGAGAGTTGTTCCGCATGGGCAGCATCAGCCATTAGACCACCGCAGATTCTGCAAAGGTAAGCGAGACTCCTGACACGTGGAAGGAGTTTGCGATAATAAAAATCATCAGAAAGTGTTATGCCATTCGCACTCATTTGAATTAATTTTTAACCGCTTCCGCTTTTCCATCCAGAAAGTCTCCGTTTCAGTTGGTTCTGGGAGGAGTGCTCTGCAATGCTGCTTCCACAGTACTTCATCTTTATGGTCGATCGTTGAAGGTGGAGCCACGTGTTGGCTTTAATTTTATTTATTTGGTACTTTTCAATTCGCCCAGAATGGCGACGACTACTTTTGCAGCCACTCCAGCTTATTTTCGAGGCGTGGGAGGAGCCACCCCAACAACACTCCCACAACATCATACAGCTTAATCTTGGATAGACAGAGTACGTGCCAAGACGCGGGTGGGGAGAGGAATGTTTGGGTTCGTACAACTTGTCCATTAACCCTTTCAGGCCTGAATTTTTCTGAGCTGTGTTAATCTACAATTTTGGTACCAGTAGTTCATTTTTTCCATGAGTAAACAGAAACAGGCAAAAAAAAAGTTACATTTCATTATTGGACGTTCTGGGTCATCCAAAATGTCTTGGAATACAGATCTTGGAGTCTACCGCCGTAACAACACGATTCTACCAAGTTTCCGAATATGGTTCATATTCAATGATGTCCCTGGGACCCTTTGGCAACACTATGAGCTATGTGGATCACTTTTGGGATGTTCTGGGTCCTCCAAAGTGTCCTAGAATACAGATCTTGGAGTCTACCGCCGTAACAACACGATTCTACCAAGTTTCCGATTATGGTTCATATTCAGTGATGTCCCTGGGACCCTTTGGCAACACTATGAGCTATGTGGACCACTTTTGGGATGTTTTGGGTCATCCAAAGTGTCCTGGAATAGAGATCTTGGAGTCTACCGCCGTAACAACACGATTCTACCAAGTTTCCGATCATGGTTCATATTCAGTGATGTCCCTGGGACCCTTTGGCAACACTATGAGCTATGTGGATCACTTTTGGGATGATCTGGGTCCTCCAAAGTGTCCTGGAATACAGATCTTGGAGTCTACCGCCGTAACAACACGATTCTACCAAGTTTCCGATCATGGTTCATATTCAGTGATGTCCCTGGGACCCTTTGGCAACACTATGAGCTATGTGGATCACTTTTGGGATAATCTGGGTCCTCCAAAGTGTCCTGGAATACAGATCTTGGAGTCTACCGCCGTAACAACACGATTCTACCAAGTTTCCGATCATGGTTCATATTCAGTGATGTCCCTGGGACCCTTTGGCAACACTATGAGCTATGTGGATCACTTTTGGGATGTTCTGGGTCCTCCAAAGTGTCCTGGAATACAGATCTTGGAGTCTTCCGCCGTAACAACACGATTCTACCAAGTTTCCGATCATGGTTCATATTCAGTGATGTCCCTGGGACCCTTTGGCAACACTATGAGCTATGTGGATCACTTTTGGGATGATCTGGGTCCTCCAAAGTGTCCTGGAATACAGATCTTGGAGTCTACCGCCGTAACAACACGATTCTACCAAGTTTCCGATCATGGTTCATATTCAGTGATGTCCCTGGGACCCTTTGGCAACACTATGAGCTATGTGGATCACTTTTGGGATAATCTGGGTCCTCCAAAGTGTCCTGGAATACAGATCTTGGAGTCTACCGCCGTAACAACACGATTCTACCAAGTTTCCGATCATGGTTCATATTCAGTGATGTCCCTGGGACCCTTTGGCAACACTATGAGCTATGTGGATCACTTTTGGGATGATCTGGGTCATCCAAAATGTCTTGGAATACAGATCTTGGAGTCTACCGCCGTAACAACACGATTCTACCAAGTTTCCGAATATGGTTCATATTCAGTGATGTCCCTGGGACCCTTTGGCAACACTATGAGCTATGTGGATCACTTTTGGGATAATCTGGGTCCTCCAAAGTGTCCTGGAATACAGATCTTGGAGTCTACCGCCGTAACAACACGATTCTACCAAGTTTCCGATCATGGTTCATATTCAGTGATGTCCCTGGGACCCTTTGGCAACACTATGAGCTATGTTGATCACTTTTGGGATGTTCTGGGTCCTCCAAAGTGTCCTGGAATACAGATCTTGGAGTCTTCCGCCGTAACAACACGATTCTACCAAGTTTCCGATCATGGTTCATATTCATGATCGGAAACTTGGTACAATCGTGTTGTTACGGAGATATACTCCAAGATCTGTATTCCAAGACACTTTGGAGGACCCAGAACATCCCAAAAATGATCCACATAGCTCATAGTGTTTCCAACGGGTCCCAGGGACATTACTGAATATGAACCTAATCGGAAACTTGGTAGAATCTTGTTGTTACGGCGGTAGACTTCAAGATCTGTATTCCAGGACACTTTGGAGGACCCAGATCATCCCAAAAGTGATCCACATAGCTCAGAAGGTTGCCAAAAGGTTCCAGGGACATCACTGAATATGAACCATAATCGGAAACTTGGTAGAATCGTGTTGTTAAGGCGGTAGACTCCAAGATCTGTATTCCTGGACACTTTGGATGACCCAGAACATCCCAAAAGTGATCCACATAGCTCATAGTGTTGCCAAAGGGTCCCAGGGACATCACTGAATATGAACCATGATCGGAAACTTGGTAGAATCGTGTTGTTACGGCGGTAGACTCCAAGATCTGTATTTCAGGACACTTTGGAGGACCCAGATCATCCCAAAAGTGACCCACATAGCTCAGAGGGTTGCCAAAGGGTCCCAGGGACATCACTGAATATGAACCATGATCGGAAACTTGGTAGAATCGTGTTGTTACGGCGGTAGACTCCAAGATCTGTATTCCTGGACACTTTGGATGACCCAGAACATCCCAAAAGTGATCTACATAGCTCATAGCGTTGCCATGGGTCCCAGGGACATCACTGAATATGAACCATAATCGGAAACTTGGTAGAATCGTGTTGTTACGGCGGTAGACTCCAAGATCTGTATTCTAGGACACTTTGGAGGACCCAGAACATCCCAAAAGTGATCCACATAGCTCATAGTGTTGCCAAAGGGTCCCAGGGACATCACTGAATATGAACCATGATCGGAAACTTGGTAGAATCGTGTTGTTACGGCGGTAGACTCCAAGATCTGTATTCCTGGACACTTTGGATGACCCAGAACATCCCAAAAGTGATCTACATAGCTCATAGCGTTGCCATGGGTCCCAGGGACATCACTGAATATGAACCATAATCGGAAACTTGGTAGAATCGTGTTGTTACGGCGGTAGACTCCAAGATCTGTATTCTAGGACACTTTGGAGGACCCAGAACATCCCAAAAGTGATCCACATAGCTCATAGTGTTGCCAAAGGGTCCCAGGGACATCACTGAATATGAACCATGATCGGAAACTTGGTAGAATCGTGTTGTTACGGCGGTAGACTCCAAGATCTGTATTCCAGGACACTTTGGAGGACCCAGATTATCCCAAAAGTGATCCACATAGCTCATAGTGTTGCCAAAGGGTCCCAGGGACATCACTGAATATGAACTATAATCGGAAACTTGGTAGAATCGTGTTGTTACGGCGGTAGACTCCAAGATCTGTATTTCAGGACACTTTGGAGGACCCAGATCATCCCAAAAGTGACCCACATAGCTCAGAGGGTTGCCAAAGGGTCCCAGGGACATCACTGAATATGAACCATGATCGGAAACTTGGTAGAATCGTGTTGTTACGGCGGTAGACTCCAAGATCTGTATTCCAGGACACTTTGGAGGACCTAGATCATCCCAAAAGAGATCCAAAGGGATCGAAGTGGTCCCAAATGGTCGTGAGGATGTGACTGGTAATAACTAAACTTCATTTGCCTTGAAAAATCGTTGTAAACCTGAATTATCTTCAACATTTTCTGAAGTTTCCAAATTTCAGGTTTTCAGGATGTTCTAGGTCGTCAAAATGGCCATTAACAACCACTCAAACATTTTTTCCTAGGTAGAGAAACTCATAAATTACAACTTTGCTGAACAATGTTATATGTTTTGAGCACTGTGTGATTTTATACAACCGAATTTCGGTATGGGTCATATATGACCCATCAGGCCTGAAAGGGTTAAACGTCTTTTATGAATTGATAATTTTTATCGACATTTTACGGGGGTTTTGATTTACGATGTTGTTTACTACCGGGCGAGAAAATTAATGGTCGATGCGAGCGAGCGAACCCAAGGAGAGGGACGCTTGGAAGAGGGGGTTGGATCGGGAAACGTGTACTAATTTGTTGTTGTGTTTCAGGGGTTTTTCGTAAAGTGATCTGAAAGTGGATGAAGAAATAAGTGCAATCAATAATATGTTGATGATTCATCATGAACTCATGGTACCATTTTTTTAATGTAATATCTAATATCTATTAACAGACCCTATCTCAAAATTCGAATGCTCTACATATACTGCAATTCACTTATGGTATTGCAAAAATCTCTACAATTTAGGCTGTCTAAATTTAATGCGGCATATTTACCTTCATTTTTTGATATTACAAAAATATGTGTTTTCAATAATTTGCAGCCTGAAAAAGACACCAAATATCAAAGAAAGTTTATTAGAAGCCCGACTTCAAACGTAATCAAAATTCAAAAAACAGTAATTTTTATTGAAAACTGCAAACACCAGTTTAAAACCTGTGTCATTTTACGTCTCTCGATTGTGTCATAAAAAAAATCCTTGGTACAGATTAATGAAATCTGAAGTCTCTTAAACAATTCTGACTATTTGCTTGAAACTATAACGAGTTACTGATTTTATGGAAGGCAGGGCTACATTAACGCAACTTTGAAACGGAAATTTTAATTTGAAACTTTTCCTAAGCCTTCGGACGTTCTAGTCTGTATTGCTGCTTTCACGACAAAAAAAATATGAGCACAATTTTTGAAATTTTGTAAAATTTTTATCAGCAGTTCAGTTTTTACAAATTAACCAACCTGTTTTACTAAGATTTTTGAATCTTTATTTGCTAAATATTCATTTAAAAAATCACATTCTTTTGAAAACATTTTAAACTTAAAAAACCAAAAAAGAAAAGTTGAAGAAAAATCCCAATTCTAATAGTTTTTTTATTTGTTGTTGATAATCCACAAAATTATTAAAGATTGCAAAGTGGAAAACAAATTTTGTTACATCATGTATTATAATTAAATCAAATTAAATGAAAATAAGCTTCATGCATTATTGAAATATTATTTTTTGTAAGGATTCTATGCGTTTTTAACAAATTGTTCAGAGTTATTGGGAAATTCTCTACCAAATCACACGAAATCGGGAACTTTGTCCCAACGGGTAATTTTTTTCCTTGATTCCGATTCCGAGGTCCGTTTTTTGATATCTCGTGACGGAGGGGCGGTACGACCCCTACTATTTTGAATCATGCGAAAAAAGAGGTATTTTTCAATAATTTGCAGCCTCAAATGGTGATGAGATAGAAATTTGGTGTCAAAGGGATTTTTATGTTTTGTTTTAATTTGACTATTAAACATAAGAGCAATTCTCTACCAAAACCGGAAATGGATTTTATTTGTATTTTTTGATTTGGCTCAAACTTTGTGGGGGCCTTCCCTATGACCAAATAAGCTATTTTGCGTCATTGGTTCACCCATACAAGTCTCCATACAATTTTGGCTGCTGTCCATACAAAAATGGTATGTAAATATTCAAACAGCTGTAACTTTTGAGTGAATTTTCTGATCAATTTGGTGTCTTCGGCAAAGTTGTAGGTATTGATGAGGACTTTTGAGAAAAAAATAGGTACACGGAAAAAAATTGATATTTTTTATCAACTTTTTGTTTACTAAAACTCAATTTCCCAAAATAAGTATTTTTTGACTTTCGGGATTTTTTGATATGTTTTAGGGGACAAAAAACCGCAACTTTTGAGCCATAGAGAAACATGGTCAAAAATCTGCCGCCGAGTTATGAATTTTTGAAAAAATAGTGATTTTTGGAAAAAATCGAAGTTTCATGCAAAAACAAATTTGACATTATTTTTTAATCCAAAATTGAATTTGCAATCGGAAAATACTTTACAGATTTTTTGATAAAGGGCTCCGTTTTCAAGATATAGCCACCGAAAGTTTGATTTTAGCGAAATATTTGCAGTTTTTCAATTTTTAAAAATAGTGACCATGAGTGACCATTTCTAAAAATATTTTTCTTGAAAAGTTCAGAAAATTTGCTACAAAATTGTGGAAGAGATATAAGATTGGACCTCTGGTTGCTGAGATAGAGCCGCTTTAAAAAAAAAGAAACACGAAAATTAATGTTTTCTAAGTCTAAGTCTCTAGTCCGATTTTCAATGTTAATACATGAAAAATTCGTGAAATTTTCCGATCTTTTCGAAAAAAATATTTTGAAAATTTTTAAATCAAGACTAGCATTTAAAATGGGCGTATTATTCAATGTTTGGCCCTTTTAAAATGTTAGTCTTGATTTAAAAATTTTCAAAGTATTTTTTTCGAAAAGATCGGAAAATTAAACGAATGATTCTTGTATCAACATTGATAATCGGACCATTAGCTGCTGAGATATCGTCATTAGAAAATGGTGGGTTATTTTGGTGAGACTTAGAAAACTTAAATTTTCGTGTTTCTTTTTTTTAATGCGGCTCTATCTCAGCAACCCGAGGTCCAATCTTCAATGTCTCTTAGACAATTTTATAGCAAATTTTCTGAACTTTTCAATAAAATTTTTTTTAGAAATGATCACTTATGGTCACTATTTTTAAAAATTGAAAAACTGCAAATATTTCGCTAAAATCAAACTTTCGGCGGCTATAGCTTGAAAACGGAGCCCTTTATCAAAAAATCTGTAAAGTACTTTTCGATTGCAAATTCAATTTTGCATTAAAAAATAATGTCAAATTTGGTTTTGCATGAAATTTCGATTTTTTCCAAAAATAACTTTTTTTTTCGAAAATTCAAAACTCGGCGGCAGATTTTTTGATCATGTTTCTCTATGGCTCAAAAGTTGCGGATTTTTGTCCCCTAAAACATATCAAAAAATCTCGAAAATCAAAAAATATGTATTTTGGGAAATTGAGTTTTAGTGAAAAAAAAGTTGATAAAAAAAATTGGCAATTTTTTTTTCCGTGTACCTATTTTTTCTCTAAAGTCCTCAACAATACCTACAACTTTGCTGAAGACACCAAATTGATCAGAAAATTCACTCAAAAGTTACAGCTGTTTGAATATTTCAATACCATTTTTGTATGGACAGCAGCCAAAATTGTATGGTGACTTGTATGGGTGAACCAATGACGCAAAATAGCTTATTTGGTCATAAGGAAGGACCCCACAAAGTTTAAGTCAAATCAAAAAATACAAAAAATAAAAATGGTCGAAATCGGCCGATTTTGTAGAAAGTTGCTCATAAGGGGTTAGTTCGTAATCATCACGAGTAATCACGATTTTACGAACCAAATGTTTTGAAAAAGTCAGTCGTTGTTGATCATGGCCGTTCATCGTAACACGTGACGGACATGAACGACAAAACAAAAAGAAACGCAAAAACCAATTTAAAAAAAAATCGTGAGATCCCGATAGCTTGTAATGATTTTTAGCAACCCCTTATGTTTAGTTATCAAATTTTTTTGTAGAACATTATACAACATTGTTACACTCCACAAAATATTTCTGCAAAGTTAGAAAAAACACAAAATTTTAAAATAAAAAAAATGTTCAAAATTGTTAAAATATAGATTTGAAAAGTAAATTAAATTACCCTTGTTGGAAACGGCCGGAATGTGGGCACGAACACCGGGATTGTGAGCGTGACAAATAAAACAATTCAATTTGTCGATCGCTACAAAGCTGTAAATTTATTACAACAATTAATAACACATATTTCACAATAGAACACAAAACTTACAACTTCGGTGTCCGCACTACCGCTCGTCCCAAACTGTTATTTACTTCTGTTCTTCACTGAGCGATAGCACGGGCACCGATCGTGAGTACAAACAATTGAACGGAGCACAAAAGGGTCAGCAGCAGTGTCCGAGGGGTGCGACACTTGCGTATTCGCAACACTTCCCCCCGTAACACTCCTGCTTCGATTAAGCCGGAGTTTTACCGAACTCCGATGTCGCATTCTGGACCTGCTGGACCGGCTTCTTGCTGCAACTCCTGCAACTTACTAGCGGGTTGGGTCTGCTGCTTCGCCGACTCCAATTTGCCGCCTTTCGGTTACGGTTCTGCATCGGCCACCGTCAGCTTTCGTTCCCGCGCACATCTCCGGATTCCTCTCGGGCCAATTCCTCCGCGTTACAGACCCGCTAACTGTCGGCCGCGAACACTACACATTTCTCCGGGACGCTTCTTTGTGAGTACGCTGCTGGTGAATAGCCGACGGGTGAAAACAAGCGACCTTGGAAACGTGCAACTTCTGCCCGACTGACACCATGTTGGACGCTTCATCCACCGCCATCGCTGTTTGCTTCACCAGCTCACCTCTCTGTAGCGCGATCCGGACGAACTGCTCCTTAGCATCCACGCACATCTGCTTCCTGCTGGAACTGGTCCCCGGTCATCAACTTCGGCAGAATCGGTCGAAGTTCTTTGTAGTGTTGGAAACGGCCGGAATGTGGGCACGAACACCGGGATTGTGAGCGTGACAAATAAAACAATTCAATTTGTCGATCGCTACAAAGCTGTAAATTTATTACAACAATTAATAACACATATTTCACAATAGAACACAAAACTTACAACTTCGGTGTCCGCACTACCGCTCGTCCCAAACTGTTATTTACTTCTGTTCTTCACTGAGCGATAGCACGGGCACCGATCGTGAGTACAAACAATTGAACGGAGCACAAAAGGGTCAGCAGCAGTGTCCGAGGGGTGCGACACTTGCGTATTCGCAACAACCCTAAAAAAGACTTGTTCCCAAAAATTTACAGTTTAGTAACAAAAAATGGCCGACTTTAAAAAATATTATTTTTTTTCGAAAAAAAACGTTTTTTTTTGTTTTGAGTACGCCATCAAATCAAATTTTAAATTTTACACCAATTTTACATAAACGTCCCTTTGACACCAAATTTCCACCTCATCACCTTTTGATGCAAATGACACTACAAATGATTGAAAAACACCTCTTTTTCGCATGTTCAAAAATGCCGCCCCTCCGTCGCGCGATATGTAAAACGAACCTCGGATTCATGGTCAAGGACAAAAATTATCCCTAAGGACAGAGTATCACGCAAATCGAAAAGGGGTCCGGTCAACTGTTGTGTGAGATGGATGAGAATAACCCTATTAAAATAATTTGTATAACGTTTCAATAACCCTCTATCACAATTAATTTTTATTTTTTATATGTTTGATAAAGCTAAATATTTTTGATTTATAGTTTTTTACATATTGTCGTAT
Organism: Culex pipiens pallens; assembly: GCF_016801865.2. NCBI lineage: Eukaryota > Metazoa > Arthropoda > Insecta > Diptera > Culicidae > Culex > Culex pipiens. The sequence goes on along the minus strand of NC_068938.1, from coordinate 35,200,534 downwards.
CCGAAGCAGTTAATACCAAAGCTTATTATGCTGAAAATATTCATCTGCGTCTCGTAAAACATTGTAACTACCAAAACAAGTTCCAAAATGATTGTTAAAAAAACTTTTAGATTTTAAGAATTAAAAAAGCTATGTTCAAATACACCGAGGAGCAAGGCGCCATCCATAAAGTATGCCACGTTAAAATCGGCCAAAACTTAAATCAATAATAACAATGAGAAGCATTGATAAAAAAATACTTGCAATTTTAAAGATAGATCTTGCTATATTTAAAGTTCTTACACATTGAAAAAAGTACTCTGATATCTTTGAAATTTTATTGCAAGTGGTGTAAAACGACAACATAATATTTAAATATTTCAAATCACAAGCACAAGAAAACCAAGCTCCATTCGAGTAATTAAGCCCCAACGTGTTGAAAGACTAACCACAATTGAATGCTTTCGAGGTCTTTTCCAACCCATCGTTTTTCCTCCCCCAAAAAGCTCGCCCAGCGCCCCATTATGATTGCGGCCAAGACAAAGGCCCTACTTTTGGTTGAGGGGAGGGAAGCGAGGAAAATTGGCACACAAAAAGACATGAACACGATTGAAGAGATGAAAAAGTAGTTTTCTCCCAGTTGGAAACTTTTTGTCCATTTCCGGGCCCCTGCTCTTCTCCCCCCAGTGGCGTCTGTGTAATAAATGTTTTGTTGTAGAACATTAGTGATGGCTTCCATTATTCGACTTTTGGTGGGGAAATGCTGGTAGGTGGTGGCTCGTTGAATGGAAAGGATGGAGACAAAAAAAAGGATTACGTGGGGAGAGCAGCAGCTGAGCTCTTTTCAGGGTGGGGTGGAAAAAAGCAAGCGGGAAAAACTATCTTCCTTCCTCAGCTACAACATAATGCCAACCAGTGCGAAAGAAAGCAAAAAAGTATAAAAAGTGGGGAAATCTTTTTCCGAGAACAAAACTTTCATCATATTTCATTGGTTTTGAGTCCATGAGGGTTGAGAAGAGAGACAGAGAGAGGGAAGGTCACCGGAACATGGCAGAACTCTGCTCGGGGCAAAACTAGCAAAGCTCGAGCTCGACATCATGTACTTGGCGGGCGAGTTGCTTCCAGCTTTGGTCCATTTCCCTCCACCCTTCCTCCTAACCGGAAAAGCAACAGGAAAAACTGTGCTCACGAATAGAATCGTTGAGAAATGAAAGCACTTCGTTTCATAATTGAACATGTGTTTCCGCATTATGATGCTGTTTAATGTGCAGCACGTTAAGCATTGACAGTTACAAATTTATGTTATTTGTTGGAAAGTTCGTTCTTTCAGCTCTCCGGGAATCTGAGCGTCAAGGAACGCCCGCGACGAAAAACAAAAATAGCGAAATAAGTTTCGCGTTGAGATTTTCGGCCCCCCTCCCCGTGAGTGGTGCTGTCTCGACGAGAAGTGCTGACAGTTATTAGTGTGCTTTCGGAGTTCTCTTAACTAATGAGATTTATTGGTGAAAGCGGGATAAACTTTTTGGCACACGCGGGAGGTTGAATTTGAAACTTTTGCAGCGAAGAATTAATGAGCTATTGGCAAAATAAGGGTGCGAGGGGTTCCGTTCACCGGTGATTAATGGCCAGTTTTTGACCTTTTTCGAGCGAGGGAATCCGGTGGGTGTAAGGAAATGTTGTGAAAATGTTGCGAAATTCTGGCTTTTTTACAGCAAAAGGAATGCTACATTTCAACACGTCACGTGTCAGTTTGAAATAAGATTTGCGCTAGAGGGAGAACTGCCTTGGTAATTTAGTGAAATTTCAGTAAGCTACAAATTAACAAAATGTATGAGCTCTTGGTATCATTTTGAAATAAAATATTAGTTTTTTTAATTAGATTTAATGTTCATTTAAATCATTTAAACGTTATTTTATTTCTTAACTCAGGTGAATAAACAATATTGTTGAAAAATTATAGAAAATTTGTTCAAAACGCATAATCATACTACTTCACAATTATTCATTTTTTTATAAACATATCGTTTTCAAGGTACTTTAAGGTATACGTTGTTGATGTTTTTTCTATATTTTGAGTTGTAAATGGTCGTAAAATAAAATCACATTAGAAAAATATTTTTTGAAAAGCTGAGATTAAAATTGTTCAACTCAAAATCAAATTTGAAATCCAAAAGGAATCTACAATGTTTTATGAAAATGATTTCCATTGAAAGCAAATTTTTGGCATATTTTTTTTATTTTTTGTATTGTTTTTTTTTTCAGTTAAAAATTATTTCTGTGAAGGAAAGCACTTATAGAAAACAAAGAATTTTTTTATAGAATTTTGAAAAATCTTTAAGTGTCACCTAATAAGCTTGTCATTCAAAATTGACGATAGCTCGGAAACTAGTGATAAAAGATGAATTTTTCGTAAAAAAATTCTGATCATTTCAACAAACATAATTCCAGTTTTATTAAATCAAGAAGAACTTTTGAATGGATGTAAAAATAGATCATTTATTTATTTCATATTTTAGACTTAATAATACCATTTTTCAAAAATGTTTGAATTTTTAACATTGAAAATCAACTGAATAGTTTTCAAGATATCCTTAATTAAAAATAACAGTTTGATAAGGTTAGACGGTGTGTTTCCTAGAAAAAAATTAAGATACAAAAATTCGGCAAGTCTTATATTTAGCACCATGAAATAAGGGCTTTTTATCGACATTTTGCAAGATCTGGTGAAATATTTTGTCGGGGGGTCTTGAGCAACTATTTTTTAAAGATTTTTTTTTTATTTTCTGGGACTTTTCTTCGAAAAAGTTAATGAAAATCGCTGGGTTCATGTTCATATCCATCAAATTTCTTATGAATGTGCCTCAACAGACCCTAAACAACATATTTGACCAATATTTGACCTCCAATAAAAAGTTTCCAAACCATATTTACCAGATTTCTAGCATTCTATGAAATTTACCCAAAAGCCCAGCCGTAATCCTCAATACGATTAAATAAAAGTCTGTTCTTTGAACAATGTGTCATAAAAATACAGCAACAGACTGTCCGGATACAATTTCGAGCATTAAACACTGTTAAATGGAAAAATACACCGTCGGTGACACTCAGAGAAGTAAATGTTCATCGATTCGATTTTTTTTTTGTGAAGTTGTATTTCAGAAACGAATAATCCAATTTTCAAAGCTACAGGCAGAAAACTATTGGATTTTATTTCAGCACTTCAAAAATAATATTCCAGAGTTGCTTTTATTTGAAGAATTATCTTTTAAACTTAAAATACTTTTTATTTCGTTGATTTCTCTTAAACTATACAATATTTTTGCAAGCTTCAAAAAGCATTTTGTAGATCTGAACAAATCCTACAAATTGCTTTTTTAAATGTTGCGTAGTTTCAGAGATATCGACAAAATAGAAAAACGCAACGCATCGCGTAAAAAGAGGTATCTCTGTACCATCATGTAGCTATAACTTGAAAACGTTCGCTTTTATTTTAAAAAATAGTACTTTTAGATTGTAAATTCCATTTTGTCTCACAATATAAATTCTAATTGTATTTTTATAGTATTTTTAATTGCTTTGTTCTAATTATTTATTTAAATGAAATAATTCATGTCTTCTTAACCAGAATTTGCAAAACCACGAATGTTGCTTCAAAATGTATTTTTTAGTCCCTTAAAAAGTTTTATAAAATTTGAAAATTTAAAAATACGTCTTTTGGGATTTTTGCTTTTATTAATAAAAATGTGTATTAGTAAAAAGAAATCGATTTTTTCCAAGAACCTTTTTTATTTAAATTCCTAATAATAAATTAAATGTAGGTTAAACCTACATTTTTATAAAGAAAGGTTTAATTTAGAAAGGTTGAAAAATTGTATGGTAGATTTACATATTTTTCAATGTAAGTTTACCTCAAATTATGTGAAATAAGAAAATCTCTCATAAAGGTAAAATAAGACATTCAAAATTCTCAGATATAACATTACCGTGATTATTCTGAGTTCTGAGTAGATTTGGTCAAACACTCGAAGTTTAAGTGTGGGTTGAAATATCATCCAATATAACATTGCCTAAAAACTGTTTTTTTTTTTGTATTACCAAGCATGTATTTTTTGATTTATTTTGAGTTTCATGCATGTTTCATGCAAACAATTTTCTCAGCTATATTTTTTTAAGTCATTTAAAAAATGTTCCAATGTCCACCGTATAGTTCCCTGGTTAGTAACATATCTATGAAATTCACCACCCTCTAATGTAATAACCTATTCACCACCACACCCAACATTCCTCTACATAACCACTCGCTTCGAACACCATTAATTGATAATTAATATTCCTCATCCATATTCTACAACCTCTTCTCGGAGAAACACTCGTACATTCCATCGGTCTCCTGGTCTGGGCAGAGCGGTCGGAATGCAAAAGCTCTACCTCGTCAGCCCTCGACCTCCCCAGTGTTACTGCCGCAAACTAATAATTATAATTGACGCTTAACATATGTAGCACATGACTAGGACATTCCCAAACCCACCAACCCAGGGGTAGCAAAGATCGTCTTGCTGACCACCACCGTCACCGTGTTAAACTGAGAACTTGTTAGAGGTTAAAATTTATCTGTTGTAATGGCAGAGGAAAAATCAAAAATATTTTCAGCAATCTGAAGTCTGACTTTAAAAAGCATTATTAAAAACACACTAGCATCTTAATTCTCCCGGGGATCACTCCACAACACCCCTAATTGGCTATAATCCAGCTCAAATTAAACGATATCATCCCTCTTTGATTGCCCCCGTCCTGACAAGCGCCATCCACGTGAGAATTCAACTCAGTGACTTACACGACGCGCCGGGGTTCACATCACCGTAAACCGAACCCATTGATAAGCTCTTAGCATAACAATCAGACTAACCCGGTGTGTGCCACGTGAGCGGGTCTGGTGCACGTGAACAATCTCTCCATCCAGCTCGTCTCCCCCACGCCCAGCATCACCACCACCACCCGCCGGTGACTTTTACTGAATGACATAAATTTTTCATCTTTTTCATATTATGAATGTTACATGCATGTAATCTGTGGAATGGATTTGGAATTTTAAATGAGCACGATTACGTAAGCGCTCTCGGGAGTGTGGTTTTTTGCTAGGGTGAGTGTGTTTGTGCGGTGAGTGTGTCCCTTTTTAGCACACCCTGCACACCAAAACACATACATCTCTGCTGGGAAAGCTAGCTAGCAGGGGCAATTTAGCTGTTGTTGGATAAAATGAGCGAACGTAAGATGTGCAACGAAGAGAAAAAAAAGTATCCCAGAATGCTTGTCCTAGGAAGAGGAACCTTTTCTGGAAACAGTGTCAGGAAGTTCTGCGGTGAAGCATTCTTACCTCTTACACTATGGTTTCGCTGGCTCAAGTTGCCAACCCCACTCGTCTTTGTTGGAGAAAGCTGAGAAATGCTAAATGATGGATCTGTTCTGGTTTTCGTTTTTAACTTACTTGGAGGCACCTACATTACAAAATTTGCTCGCAATTTTCTACTAAAGCATCACTTTAAATACTAAACAAAAACTCACCTAACCATTTCAACTTTTTTTTTGTAAAACCTATCGGGATGGCAACCATTAAAAACAGCTTAAAAACGCTCAGATATCTGTATCGTTAGTTGGTGGAAAACATAGGAAAAACACACTAAATCAGGAGCGCATTACTCGGTAATATTTTTACCGAAATTGCACTGTAAAAGTAAGATTTTACTGAGCTGTCGGTTATTTTTACTAAACTTACTGAGCCATCGGTATTTTTTTCTTAAAAATACCGTACTTCAGTAAAAAAATTACTGATCTACTCAGTAAACCAGTTTTGACGGTAAACTTCTGGTTCTCGGTAATTTTTATACCGGTAGCCCAGTAAATATTAATGTGTTTTACTGTGTTGCACAGTAGATACTTATGTCATTTTCTTGCTGTCATTTTTAACTTTGAAGTCAGTCATTGACCGTGCATTTTTTTTTCAAATAAGTGTTGAAAAAGATAGTTTTAAACAAGAACAATTATTTTGGGTAAGTGATATCAACTTTTTAAATGTAGCATGTTTTTAATTAAAAAATCTTTTCAGTTTGTGTTGAAGTCTCTTACCTTGGTTTAGAACTTCGGAACAATCAATTTACTTTCACACTATCATGCTCTAGTTCTGAGTCTGCAGCGGAATAATCGAGGTCTCCAAAAAAAAGTGCATTGATTGAAAAATTGTTTTGAAATAAATGTATTTTCAATTTTATAGGTCATTTTTTTATAAAAACAAGAAAAATGAGGAAAATAAAGCTTTACTGTAGGCACGGTAAATTCTCGGTAATTTTTACCGGGTTGTTCGGTGAAATTTTAAGCAAGCTGTCAAATTAACGTTTACCGAGCTCGCGGTAGTTGTAATTTTTACCGAGCTGACTACCGAGCGCTCGGCTGTTGAGATTTCGGTAAAAAATTTACCGAGTACAGTAAAAAAATCTAAGTGTGAAGTGTGTTGCAAAAATCGCTCCATTTAAAATCCTGTACGAAAAAATAACATTTCTTTTGAACTTTTACTACCACCCAGCAGCAACGCCAGCAGGGGTAACAATTTGGTTTGAAATAATATCTTTGATAGTACCCGTCAGGCTTTTCCTGTCACATTTCTAGTGTTTTTTTTAATTGAATATGGGTGGAAGAAAAAAGTTCAACGTGTAAAAAAGCAATGTGACGAGATATTTGGTTATATTTGCTGTACTACTCAACTTAAATGATGATTGAAAAAAAAAATTACAATTGGGTAATTCTCCGCCAACTCACACAGCAGTTGCCCCGACCCCTCTTCGATTTGCGTGAAACTTTGTCCTAAGGGGTAACTTTTGTCCCTGATCACGAATCCGAGGTCCGTTTTTTGATATCTCGTGACGGAGGGGCGGTACGACCCCTTCCATTTTTGAACATGCGAAAAAATAGGTGTTTTTCAATAATTTGCAGCCTGAAACGGTGATGAGATAGAAATTTGGTGTCAAAGGGACTTTTATGTAAAATTAGACGCCCGATTTGATGGCGTACTCAGAATTCCGAAAAAACGTATTTTTCATCGAAAAAAACACTAAAAAAGTTTTAAAAATTCTCCCATTTTCCGTTACTCGACTGTAAAAAATTTTGGAACATGTCATTTTATGGGAAATTTAATGTACTTTTCGAATCTACATTGTCCCAGAAGGGTCATTTTTTCATTTAGAACAAAATTTTTCATTTTAAAATTTCGTGTTTTTTCTAACTTTGCAGGGTTATTTTTTAGAGTGTAACAATGTTCTACAAAGTTGTAGAGCAGACAATTACAAAAATTTTGATATATAGACATAAGGGGTTTGCTTATAAACATCACGAGTTATCGCGATTTTACGAAAAAAAGTTTTGAAAAAGTTGGTCGTCATCGATCATGGCCGTTCATGGTCACCCGCGACAGACACGGACGACGAAACAAAGAGAAACGCAAAAAGTAACTTTTTCAAAACTTTGTTTCGTAAAATCGCGATAACTTGTGATGTTTATAAGCAAACCCCTTATGTCTATATATCAAAATTTTTGTAATTGTCTATTCTACAACTTTGTAGAACATTGTTACACTCTAAAAAATAACCCTGCAAAGTTAGAAAAAACACGAATTTTTAAAATGAAAAATTTTGTTCTAAATGAAAAAATGACCCTTCTGGGACAATGTAGATTCGAAAAGTACATTAAATTTCCCATAAAATGACATGTTCCAAAATTTTTTACAGTCGAGTAACGGAAAATGGGAGAATTTTTAAAACTTTTTTAGTGTTTTTTTCGATGAAAAATACGTTTTTTCGGTATTCTGAGTACGCCATCAAATCGGGCGTCTAATTTTACATAAAAGTCCCTTTGACACCAAATTTCTATCTCATCACCGTTTCAGGCTGCAAATTATTGAAAAACACCTCTTTTTTCGCATGTTCAAAAATGGAAGGGGTCGTACCGCCCCTCCGTCACGAGATATCAAAAAACGGACCTCGGATTCGTGATCAGGGACAAAAGTTACCCCTTAGGACAAAGTTTCACGCAAATCGAAGAGGGATCGGGGCAACTTTTCCCGATTTCGTGTGAGTTGGTAGAGAATTACCCAATTGAAAAAAAAAAACAAATCAACAGAAAACACCTAAACCCCTTTTCAATGTTACCACCGTAAAATGAACGAAAAACAAGCTCGTTTGCTTCCACAATCCCGATCCGATGTGGCTGTCGAAAAAATGCACGGGCGTTTTGACGAGCAAAGCTGTGACGTGATCGGAATTAACTAACTGCACTGGAGACCCGTTATCGATTTCTATTCCGAGCCGTCAGACTCTGGTTGGCAACAGGAAGAAAAAACTTGTGCACCAGTGGTCTTTTTTTAAGACTATATTAAATTATAGATTCTGAAATTAAAAATCGCAATAAATATCATGGATTTTTTTTTTTCAATATATCATATGGGTAATTCTCCGCCAACTCACACAGCAGTTGCCCCGACCCCTCTTCGATTTGCGTGAAACTTTGTCCTATGGGGTAACTTTTGTCCCTGATCACGAATCCGAGGTCCGTTATGTGATATCTCGTGACGGATGGGCGGTACGACCCCTTCCATTTTTGAACATGCGAAAAAAGAGGTGTTTTTCAATAATTTGCAGCCTGAAACGGTGATGAGATAGAAATTTGGTGTCAAAGGGACTTTTATGTAAAATTAGACGCCCGATTTGATGGTGTACTCAGAATTCCGAATAAACGTATTTTTCATCGAAAAAAACACTAAAAAAGTTTTAAAAACTCTCCCATTTTTCGTTACTCGACTGTAAAAATTTTTGGAACATGTCATTTTATGAGAAATTTAATGTACTTTTCGAATCTACATTGACCCAGAAGGGTCATTTTTTTCATTTAGAACAACTTTTTTCATTTTAAAATTTCGTGTTTTTTCTAACTTTGCAGGGTTATTTTTTAGAGTGTAACAATTTTCTACAAAGTTGTAGAATAGACAATTACAAAAATTTTGATATATAGACATAAGAGGTTTGCTTATAAACATCACGAGTTATCACGATTTTACGAAAAAAAAGTTTTGAAAAAGTTGGTCGTCATCGATCATGGCCGTTCATGGTCACCCGCGACAGACACGGATGACGAAACAAAGATAAACGCAAAAAGTAACTTTTTCAAAACTTTTTTTTCGTAAAATCGCGATAACTCGTGATGTTTATAAGCAAACCCCTTATGTCTATATATCAATATTTTTGTAATTGTCTGCTCTATAACTTTGTAGAACATTGTTACACTCTAAAAAATAATCCTGCAAAGTTAGAAAAAACACGAAATTTTAAAATGAAAATTTTTGTTCTTAATGAAAAAATGACCCTTCTGGGTCAATGTAGATTCGAAAAGTACATAAAATTTCCCATAAAATTGATGTTCCAAAAAATTTTACAGTTGAGTAACGGAAAATGGGGGAATTTTTAAAACTTTTTTAGTGTTTTTTCGATGAAAAATACGTTTTACGACACCAAATTTCTATCTCATCACCGTTTCAGGCTGCAAATTATTGAAAATCACCTCTTTTTTCACATGTTCAGAAATGTAAGGGGTCGTACCGCCCCTCCGTCACGAGATATCAAAAAACGGACATCGGTTTCGTGATCAGGGACAAAAGTTACCGCTTAGGACAAAGTTTCACGCAAATCGAAGAGGGGTCGGGGCAACTTTTCCCGTTTTCGTGTGAGTTGGTAGAGAATTACCCATATAAAAAATAAAAGTATGAAAAACGTGTAAAATTACATTTTTTATAGGCAAATTAACTTGTGGTCTGACCCATAAACCACTTGAGGATTTTTTTTTAGATTTGTCGAAAAGAGGGAGTTTATCATGTTGATAATTTTGAATAAAAAAAAATATATTTTTCGTATGAAACGCTTATAACTTTTCAGGATTCGGGATTCAAACTGACGACCTTTGGATTGCGAGTCCAACTGCCTACAAGCGACTCCACCGAGGCAGGACCCAGGGAGACGACTCCTACACCTGGACTGAGCTAACGACCTAACACTCTAGGTTAGACCGGGGCCAACATTTTCTTCCCCATCCGACGGAAGGCGTGGTCAGACAAATCTCGTCTCGAAAAATGCTACCGGGACCGTCTGGTATCGAACCCAAGCCGACTGGGTGAGAGGCAACCACGCTTACTCCTGCACCACGGTCCCGGGTTTTTAATGTAACATGTCTAAATTATCTTAATTTTTTTAATTCATTTTCTTTCAGAAATAAAAACTTCATTTTCTATTAGAGGCTACATCTCAGCACGCGTTGGTCCATTTGTCAATGTATTTGAAGCAAATTTATGGGACTTTTATTTTTGATCTTTAAGAAATAAAAAAAAATACATTAAATTCTTGAAATTCGTGGAAAAACTATCGCCATAAAACAAATTCCTCTATTGCTGTTTAGACTGTCTCACACAAAACAAACAAGAATTCCACTGTCGTGTTTCTCATTCCCCGTTATAATTAGACGATATCTCAAACAGCCAGACACATTCGTCTGATAATGCAAAAATGCCTTTCGGGTGCCACCCCCACCCCCATCAAACACACACACAAATCCGGAGTCATACAGGAAGAAAAAAGCCGTTCCCCTGCGACTACAAATAGCTTCATTTTCCAAGTTAATCATCGTTCATTAGTGGTGAGCTGTCTTCGAGCTATATTTCCGACCGTTGGGTGGTTCGTGTGTTCTCTCCACAACCACAACCGTATAACCGTCATGGAGTCGAGTGGCTGGGGAGGGGTTGTGGGTGCTGCTCTTAGCCACAGACGACAGTTTCTGGCACGGTTGTTGAAGGAAGAAACCCGTCGGCTTAATGCGCACACCAACACACAAACACACTTGGAGCGATCGTTACAAACCACACAGAGCATAATCCGTATCGTTAATACGTGGAAACGATGCCATACGGTACAGATAAATTACACGGTGTTGAACATTTTCAAAATTTAAAAATGGCATTGCTCTTCATTTCCACTTTCTTGTTTTTATAACATTATTTAGAATAATTTTATCTTTAATATTATAAGATTTAGCAGTCTAGCCAAAATTATGTGATTTCATAGGAGCAGTTCTCTAGGATTTCGGTCATTCGATTTTTTTTGTATTTTTTAATCCGACTGAAACTTTTTTGGTGCCTTCGGTATGCCCAAACAAGCCATTTTGCATCACTAGTTTGTCCATATAATTTTCCATACAAATTCGGCAGCTGTCCATACAAAAATGATGTATGAAAATTCAAAAATCTGTATCTTTTGAAGGAATTTTTTGATCGATTTGGTGTCTTCGGCAAAGTTGTAGGTATGGATACGGACTACACTGGAAAAAAATAATACACGGTAAAAAAAATTTGGTGATTTTTTTATTTAACTTTTTATCACTAAAACTTGATTTACAAAAAAACACTATTTTTAATTTTTTTTATTTTTTGATATGTTTTAGAAGGCATAAAATGCCAACTTTTCAGAAATTTCCAGGTTGTGCAAAAAATCACTGACCGAGTTATGAATTTTTTAATCAATACTGATTTTTTCAAAAAATCGAAATTTTGGTCGTAAAAATTTTTCAACTTCATTTTTCGATGTAAAATCAAATTTGCAATCAAAAAGTAATTTACTGAAATTTTGATAAAGTGCACCGTTTTCAAGTTATAGCCATATTTAAGTGACTTTTTTGAAAATAGTCGCAGTTTTTCATTTTTTTAAATTAGTGCACATGTTTGCCCAGTTTTGAAAAAAATATTTTTGAAAAGCTGAGAAAATTCTCTATATTTTGCTTATTTGGACTTTGTTGATACGACCTTTAGTTGCTGAGATATTGCAATGCAAAGGTTTAAAAACAGGAAAATTGATGTTTTCTAAGTTTCACCCAAACAACCCACCATTTTCTATCGTCAATATCTCAGCAACTGATGGTCCGATTTTCAATGTTAATATATGAAACATTTGTGAAATTTTCCGATCTCTTCGAAAAAAATATTTTTGGAATTTTCAAATCAAGACTAACATTTCACAAAGGCCAAACATTCAATATTACGCCCTTTTAAAATGTTTGTCTTGATTTGAAAATTCCAAAAATATTTTTTTCGAAAAGATCGGAAAATTTCACAATTGTTTCATATATTAACATTGAAAATCGGACCATTAGTTGCTGAGATATTGACGATAGAAAATGGTGGGTTGTTTGGGTGAAACTTAGAAAACATCAATTTTCCTGTTTTTAAACCTTTGCATTGCAATATCTCAGCAACTAAAGGTCGTATCAACATAGTCCGAATAAGCAAAATATAGAGAATTTTCTCAGCTTTTCAAAAATATTTTTTTCAAAACTGGGCAAACATGTGCACTAATTTAAAAAAATGAAAAACTGCGACTATTTTCAAAAAAGTCACTTAAATATGGCTATAACTTGAAAACGGTGCACTTTATCAAAATTTTAGTAAAGTACTTTTTGATTGCAAATTTGATTTTACATCGAAAAATGAAGTTGAAAAATTTTTACGACCAAAATTTCGATTTTTTGAAAAAATCAGTATTGATTAAAAAATTCATAACTCGGTCAGTGATTTTTTGCACAACCTGGAAATTTCTGAAAAGTTGGCATTTTATGTCTTCTAAAACATATCAAAAAATAAAAAAAATTAAAAATAGTGGGTGCGCTGGAAGTGGGGACGCGAAGTCGTGATTATGCAGGTTAATTTTATTGTGTGCTTTTGTGTCGCTGTTCGTATGGGGTGAGTGATTGTTATAATCGAATAATAGCATCATTGGTGCGCTGGAAGTGGGGACGCGAAGTCGTGATTATGCAGGTTAATTTTATTGTGTGCTTTTGTGTCGCTGTTTGTATGGGGTGAGTGATTGTTATAATCGAATAATAGCATCATTGGTGCGCTGGAAGTGGGGACGCGAAATCGTGATTATGCAGGTTAATTTTATTGTGTGCTTTTGTGTCGCTGTTCGTATGGGGTGAGTGATTGTTATAATCGAATAATAGCATCATTGGTGCGCTGGAAGTGGGGACGCGAAATCGTGATTATGCAGGTTAATTTTATTGTGTGCTTTTGTGTCGCTGTTCGTATGGGGTGAGTGATTGTTATAATCGAATAATAGCATCATTGGTGCGCTGGAAGTGGGGACGCGAAGTCGTGATTATGCAGGTTAATTTTATTGTGTGCTTTTGTGTCGCTGTTCGTATGGGGTGAGTGATTGTTATAATCGAATAATAGCATCATTGGTGCGCTGGAAGTGGGGACGCGAAGTCGTGATTATGCAGGTTAATTTTATTGTGTGCTTTTGTGTCGCTGTTCGTATGGGGTGAGTGATTGTTATAATCGAATAATAGCATCATTGGTGCGCTGGAAGTGGGGACGCGAAGTCGTGATTATGCAGGTTAATTTTATTATGTGCTTTTGTGTCGCTGTTCGTATGGGGTGAGTGATTGTTATAATCGAATAATAGCATCATTGGTGCGCTGGAAGTGGGGACGCGAAATCGTGATTATGCAGGTTAATTTTATTGTGTGCTTTTGTGTCGCTGTTTGTATGGGGTGAGTGATTGTGGTAATCGAATAATAGCATCATTGGTGCGCTGGAAGTGGGGACGCGAAATCGTGATTATGCAGGTTAATTTTATTGTGTGCTTTTGTGTCGCTGTTCGTATGGGGTGAGTGATTGTTATAATCGAATAATAGCATCATTGGTGCGCTGGAAGTGGGGACGCGAAATCGTGATTATGCAGGTTAATTTTATTGTGTGCTTTTGTGTCGCTGTTTGTATGGGGTGAGTGATTGTGGTAATCGAATAATAGCATCATTGGTGCGCTGGAAGTGGGGACGCGAAATCGTGATTATGCAGGTTAATTTTATTGTGTGCTTTTGTGTCGCTGTTCGTATGGGGTGAGTGATTGTTATAATCGAATAATAGCATCATTGGTGCGCTGGAAGTGGGGACGCGAAATCGTGATTATGCAGGTTAATTTTATTGTGTGCTTTTGTGTCGCTGTTTGTATGGGGTGAGTGATTGTGGTAATCGAATAATAGCATCATTGGTGCGCTGGAAGTGGGGACGCGAAATCGTGATTATGCAGGTTAATTTTATTGTGTGCTTTTGTGTCGCTGTTCGTATGGGGTGAGTGATTGTTATAATCGAATAATAGCATCATTGGTGCGCTGGAAGTGGGGACGCGAAGTCGTGATTATGCAGGTTAATTTTATTGTGTGCTTTTGTGTCGCTATTCGTATGGGGTGAGTGATTGTTATAATCGAATAATAGCATCATTGGTGCGCTGGAAGTGGGGACGCGAAGTCGTGATTATGCAGGTTAATTTTATTGTGTGCTTTTGTGTCGCTGTTCGTATGGGGTGAGTGATTGTTATAATCGAATAATAGCATCATTGGTGCGCTGGAAGTGGGGACGCGAAGTCGTGATTATGCAGGTTAATTTTATTGTGTGCTTTTGTGTCGCTGTTCGTATGGGGTGAGTGATTGTTATAATCGAATAATAGCATCATTGGTGCGCTGGAAGTGGGGACGCGAAATCGTGATTATGCAGGTTAATTTTATTGTGTGCTTTTGTGTCGCTGTTTGTATGGGGTGAGTGATTGTTATAATCGAATAATAGCATCATTGGTGCGCTGGAAGTGGGGACGCGAAATCGTGATTATGCAGGTTAATTTTATTGTGTGCTTTTGTGTCGCTATTCGTATGGGGTGAGTGATTGTTATAATCGAATAATAGCATCATTGGTGCGCTGGAAGTGGGGACGCGAAATCGTGATTATGCAGGTTAATTTTATTGTGTGCTTTTGTGTCGCTGTTCGTATGGGGTGAGTGATTGTTATAATCGAATAATAGCATCATTGGTGCGCTGGAAGTGGGGACGCGAAATCGTGATTATGCAGGTTAATTTTATTGTGTGCTTTTGTGTCGCTGTTTGTATGGGGTGAGTGATTGTGGTAATCGAATAATAGCATCATTGGTGCGCTGGAAGTGGGGACGCGAAATCGTGATTATGCAGGTTAATTTTATAGTGTGCTTTTGTGTCGCTGTTCGTATGGGGTGAGTGATTGTTATAATCGAATAATAGCATCATTGGTGCGCTGGAAGTGGGGACGCGAAATCGTGATTATGCAGGTTAATTTTATTGTGTGCTTTTGTGTCGCTGTTTGTATGGGGTGAGTGATTGTGGTAATCGAATAATAGCATCATTGGTGCGCTGGAAGTGGGGACGCGAAATCGTGATTATGCAGGTTAATTTTATTGTGTGCTTTTGTGTCGCTGTTCGTATGGGGTGAGTGATTGTTATAATCGAATAATAGCATCATTGGTGCGCTGGAAGTGGGGACGCGAAATCGTGATTATGCAGGTTAATTTTATTGTGTGCTTTTGTGTCGCTATTCGTATGGGGTGAGTGATTGTTATAATCGAATAATAGCATCATTGGTGCGCTGGAAGTGGGGACGCGAAGTCGTGATTATGCAGGTTAATTTTATTGTGTGCTTTTGTGTCGCTGTTCGTATGGGGTGAGTGATTGTTATAATCGAATAATAGCATCATTGGTGCGCTGGAAGTGGGGACGCGAAGTCGTGATTATGCAGGTTAATTTTATTGTGTGCTTTTGTGACGCTATTCGTATGGGGTGAGTGATTGTGGTAATCGAATAATAGCATCATTGGTGCGCTGGAAGTGGGGACGCGAAGTCGTGATTATTCAGGTTAATTTTTTTTTGTGTGATTTGTGTTATTGTTCGTTAGGGGTGAGTGATTGTGGTAATTGAATAATAGCATGACCTATGGAATTATTTGTGTCTTGAGCGTAATTTTCGTTGAGTAATTGGTGTTTTTTGTGATTTTTTTTTGTGATCTTAATTGTTTTGTGGTTTTCAAAGCCCTTCCTATATCATCGTTGATCGGAAGGCACGGCGTCGGGTAAATTGCATATAATTTTTTGAATAAGGTTTTATTTTTTATGGTGAAAAAGCCATTTCTATATAATGATTGAAAGACGCACTGACATTTTGGGTTAATTAATAGTGGAGTGAAAAAATTATGTGTGAGTGACTTTGTGTGTTAATCAAAAAGACCTTCCCATAGCATCGTTGCTCGGAAGGCTCGCCGACGGGTCTGTTATGAAAGTCCTCCCCATAGCGTCGTAGCTCAGGAGGCATCGAAAAGCCAATACCTTATCCTACTAACCCAAAAAAATAATAATCACGTGATGCTTGAAGGAGATGCTGTGGATTCAACGGTCTCAAGCGGTATCAACAAGTATATAGCGAAAAACTATGTGCTTGATGAGTCTGCAACTTCAACTATCGGACTAACATTCCTCCCTTTCGTTGAACTGCAGGCTTCTTGGGAGGGCGCCGGTATTGACTAATAAAGCAGGGATCTTCAGAGGTTAAACAGTGAACGGATGGTTGGCTCCCACTGATCATTTTTGATTCATTGTTTAACTTCAGCTGATCTGTCAATAACGGAGTAGCAGCTCATTGGCAGTCAACCATGCTCATGCTCATGCTCATGCTCTAAAACATATCAAAAAATAAAAAAAATTAAAAATAGTGTTTTTTTGTAAATCAAGTTTTAGTGATAAAAAGTTAAATAAAAAAATCACCAAATTTTTTTTTACCGTGTATTATTTTTTCCAGTGTAGTCCGTATCCATACCTACAACTTTGCCGAAGACACCAAATCGATCAAAAAATTCCTTCAAAAGACACAGATTTTTGAATTTTCATACATCATTTTTGTATGGACAGCTGCCGAATTTGTATGGAAAATTATATGGACAAACTAATGATGCAAAATGGCTTCTTTGGGCATACCGAAGGCACCAAAAAAGTTTCAGCCGGATTAAAAAATACAAAAATTAAAATTGAAGAACAAAGACCGATTTCGTAGAGAATTGCTCATAGAGTAAAAGTAAAACTTGCAGCACAGTTTAAGCAAAATCCAGTCGAATCCTTGTCATTTAACTATCCGAATGGGAAGAGAGGGTGGTCACAACGGGAACGCGACGGTGCAACCACGTTGTTAGGTCCTTATTGTTGCATTTTGTCCCTGCAGCCTGCAACGTGAACGAGATCCATGGTATCATCTCCGCCTAATAAGGTCCCATTTTGTACAGTTGTGATTGAAAAAGTTTGGTCAGCAGCTAAACAAGATTTTCACGGTGCTGTACGAAACCCAACTGCAACCCCAGTCAGTTTATCCTGCAAGTTTGCACCGGCGGGGAAATTATGTAATTTCAAAGTAATCACCGATATCATATTGCCATTATGAACCGAGGACAAATTACGTAATATCAGGGTGGGGTGTACGCGAGGTAAAAGCAACATGCATAATGCGCAATGTGGTCGCTCGCGTTGCACTTTTCGATCTGGGCTAAAGCTTGCTTCGATTATGGTTAGGGAAGAACCAGAGTGGTACTGTAGATTGTGTGGCTGGTTAGTGCCACACATAGGGATTTTATTTGCTTTAATCTCTTATGCCTAATTGTTTTTTTTTTCCTATTCTAAGGGCCTCGTGGCGCGATGGTTAGCGGCTTCGGCTGCCGATCCCTAAGTTGCTATGGGGCGCGGGTTCGATTTCCGCTTTATCCTACTGGCCTTCTATCGGATGGGGAAGTAAAATGTCGGTCCATTTGCGTCAAAGAGGTTTTGGGTGACTCACCACACATAACCTTCGGACGCCTAGAAATAAGGAGAAACTTGAAACAGAGCCCACAAAAGACCCGGGGGTCGTTAAAGTGGATTGCTTTTTATATTCTTATAAGACATTTTTAGGTTATACATTTCCCTTGTTTTAAGTATTTTTTTTTTACTATTTTGTGATTGTTTGAGCTCAATCTACAACTTTCAATCAGCTTTGACTTTTTGACTTTCTCTTTGAGGAAGGACTTTAAAATGATACGGAACGCCAATATTCTCGTTAAGCCTCCTAGAGATAATCCTCTACGAATACTAATCGACTCAGAATCAATTTCTAGATAATTGTCTTATCCTCGATTATCTCAGCATTGACTGACATAATTTAGTGCAGTTAAGTACTTCAAAAGTTAAGTAATTCAAAAGTTATTCAATATGATTTTCACCGAAGTTCTGAAAATCTTCAAAAGAGTGGTTTATGTCATGTCACATATTCATAAAAAAAATCATCCGATCAGCACAAAAGATTGAGGCTTTGGTAGCCCTGTCAAAGATTATGAACATTTATGTATTTTTTGTTAAAAAATATCTGTCAGGATCCATCATCCAATGGTATGGATTATCGAAAAACTGATTGCTCAAAGACTGAAAATCTAGCCACCCTATCAATAGTAATGAGCACACACTTTTTTACAGTCAAGTCTCAAAAATATATTGATCAAAATTATGTCCAATCGTGTCGTTGGTAAAATTTGAAAAGATATCATATCATAATAGAAATGATCAGCAGCAATTTACATAAAAATTAGGCAACTGTTTTTTTTTTTTGCATTTTTCGAACTGACTGGAACTTTTTGGGAACCTTATGTTCAAATATATTTGCCATACATATATGCCATTTTGCACCATCAGTTTGTCCATGCCATTTTCCATACAAATTTGACAGCTGTCTAAACTATTTTTGTGGTTTTTGAAATCATTCTTAGTCACTTGTAATTTAGGGTGGTACCCAACATTTTTGAACAAGTCATGATTTTAAATTAGTAATTCTTAAAAAAAAAGAAAAAGGAAATATTGCGCAACTCTCACTAACTTGGAATTCGCACTAAATTATTGCTATCGATCGCACTATTGCGACTTGTCAAACTGGCTTGGGAAATTTTAATTTTCTCAAAAAATGATCAGAGCGAGCCGATGTTGCTCACCTGTCAATCGCAATTTTAAAGTGCGAATGTCCAGTTTGGTGGAAACTGCGACTGGAAATGTAAATAAACAACTGCTGGTTGCCTAGTTTTTGGAAATTTTGTTGTCAAAAGTGCGAGAGAAAAGTGCGGGCCAAATCCAAATTACAGTGCAAGGATCAATAAGATCAAAACTAATTTTGTTTTAATTTTTAAATGTATATAAAATTTAAAATGAAAAATACTTGAAAAATTGATAAATGCACCGTTATCAAGTTAAAGTGAATATGTTTTTAATTTTTTTTGATTGTGTCCATTTTTGCCGCGACTATAAAAAATACATTTCTAATCCACCATAAGGTGTTTTATGCTTTTCTTACATTTTTGTATTTTTTTCGGTAAAATAAAAATTTCAAGTATACAAATGTTTTCTTACATAACTTTATATACTACTTACTAACGATAGGGTTGTTCGATCTATAATCTAAGATCTATAATTTGTTGAAAATGTCCTTTGATTTCGAATCTAAAAATTGGTCGCATCAAAATATTGATTCTTGCACTGTAATTTGGATTTAGCCCGCACTTTTTTGTCGCACTTTTGACGAAAAGAGTTCAAAAAGCTAGGCAACCACGTATTGTTTATTTACATGTCCAGTCGCAGTTTCGACCAAACAGAACTTTTAGCACTTTATAAGTGCGATTGACAGTTGAAAACAAGCGAGCAACCTCGGCTCGCTTTGATCGTTTTAGAGCAAATTTAAATTTCCCAAGGCAGTTTGGCAAGTCGCAATAGTGCGATCGATAGCAATAATATAGTACGAAGTCCGAGTTAGTGGAAATTGCGCAATATCCGAGATTTTTTTTTTCAAAAATCTTTCCTTAAAAATGCTTAAAAGCTGTGCACTTTATTAAAATTCTACCAAATTTTCCTATTTCGACCTATTAAAAAAAAATTTAAATTATAAGGACGTTGCAAATATAAATATGCTTTAATTCAATAAGTCGAAATAACTGAAAACCACGCCAGTCAGAGTCGAGTGTTCCATTTTTTTATTTTTTTTTTTTTTGTGGAGTCTTCATCCATACCTACAACTATGTATGAAACACATAATTGGTGATTCAAGAAATCTTTCATTTTTTTTTCAAATCCAGGGGGTCAAGTTTCTTACCATTATCAGATTGAAGGCAAAAATAAGTAATTTTAAATTTTTTGAGTGAAATTGTTTGAGGGTTATGGGTAGCTTTCAATCGTTGAAGTTGGTGGCTTTTCAAACAAAAACATCATCTTTAAATCGTTCAAAACTTGGCAGGGTTAACTCGGATCGTTTTGTGGTCTTGGACAAAGTTGTTTGTCATAAAGTTTTACATAAGAATTTCACACTTGACAATGATCGTACATATTTAACGCCAGCTTTTGGCGGTATTTTGATTTTTTTTGCCTATCCGATTTGGCTCAAAATTTGCACAGTTACTTATTTTTTACCTGATGAACGATTTTCCAACATTTTCATTTTTTCTTGTCACTCTAATGAACACTATCAATTTCTTTAGATGATCTAGTCTTATTGACCATTTTTAAGTTCTTTTTGAGGCTGTATTTTAAAAATTGATGTCTGTTGCTTCAGATTTCTATCGAAATAAAAATATCAATAGTCAGTTTTAGTTCCAAAACATTTTTTTTTAGTGAAATCGCGATAACTTGTGATGGTTATTAGAAAACCGGTGATGTTTATTTATCTTTCTTTTTGTAATTGTTATTGCTGTACAACTTTGAAAACATTGTTACACTCTTAAAAATAACCCTGCAAAGTTAAAAAAAAGAAATTTAAAAACGAATTTTTTTTTTCTAAAAGAAAAAAATACCTTTCTGGGTTAATGTAGATTCGAAAAGTACATTAAACTTCCCTTAAAATGACATGTTACAAAAAAAATTACAGTTAAATTGCGGAAAATGACAGAGTTTCGAAGTTTCGAGTACGCCATCAAATCAGGCAACTAATTTTACATAAAAGTCCCTTAGACACCAAATTTCTATCTCATAACCGTTTAAGACTGCAAATTATTGAAAAAACACCTCTTTTTCGCATGTTCCCCTCCGTCACGAGATATCAAAAAATAGATCTCGGATTTGCGATCAGGGATAAAAACTGCCCCTTAGGACAAAGTTTCACGCAAATCGAATAGGGGTTAGGACTCTAATTTCATCGATTCGTAAATGAATATTGTTCAAATTATCGAACCATGCGCTTCGTTTTTCGATTCAAACTTAATTTATTTTGAGAAAATAATGACATTTTAAGAATTATTATAATTAAAGGTTACAGGGAGTTATAAATGGATATAAATTTCTATTTAAACAAACAACGTAAGTTGAATGACAAAGGGCTAACTTGGTTTCAAAAGTGTTCAAAGCGATAAAAACTTTTAATAAAATTCGTTCTAGCCTAAACAATTTATAAGAAAGAATCATTTGTTTAGCTTTTGAAAACTTGTTTTGGTTTTGTACAATAATAATGATGTTTTCATTACAAATCGAAGAAAAAAAATCTATAGAAAACAATTGGCTAGTGTTCAATTTAAAAACAGGATGTTTCAAGTCCAAGCAAAATACATTCTGTTCCAAAATCTGGAACCGACAATTATTTGCCTTCCATCAAGCATGACATTTGATAAGACAAGTATTCCCTCCTATAAACATCGTGTAAATGAGTGGTTCAATTCGAGCTGTGCAAGTCGAGCGCACAAAATTTTATGCCATGGTAGAATGTGCAATCTCTTTCCAGCTCAGAAATTGAATTCTTCACTCTCCGGGTGATCTATTGGCACAAATAACAGCTGTCAGCACAAATCCTCGCCGGGGATAGCATCTGAGCCTCATTCCGCACTACTACGTTGTTTGTGTACTATACTGCAGATCTGCATACCCAGCTACTTCGTCTTTTCTGAAGCTTGGCAAAAGAAAAATACTGGTCTGGCTTGGCTTTTCCGGAAGACGGGGGCCACCAGGACAAAGCAACAAAAGTGAGGAAAGTGAAATATTTAATGCCCAGAAACTGTTTCAATTACCAGCAATATTTTAACTTTTATGGGACATAAAGTAGAAAACAATTTCGGCTAATATAAACGACAGACATTCCCTCCTCTACTTCCTTCCAGAGTTTTTGCAGTGAGTGCCAGTGGGCATCGGGACGACGTAGGACGATTCTTTGCACACACAGCTTGGGACTCTCTGTGCCAGTGTTTTGTGTACTACATGCGACGAAACAGCAACAACAACAACAGCAGGACGCACTTGCCTGCTTCTGTGCAGCTTCCTTGGCCGTCGTCTGCCACTTCGGAATGGGTCTCCACGGACGACAGTACCCAAGATCGTTGCGGCCGGGATGGGGTGCCGAATTGGAATTTGGGCCCGCACATTTCCATTCCAGGTTAGACGAGGACGACGACGACTTTTATGGCAGTCGTTCAGTACAAGTAGTTGCTGTTGATGTTGCTGGCGCGCCCGTCTTTTGGATCGTTTGGTGCAGTTGACTTGGCCCTGGTCAAAAAGCAATAGCGAAAGCTGTTTGAATGCACGGGGTCTGAAAGAAGACGAAGTGAGTCCGCTGCTGGTTGCGATTCAGCAGTCGGGCAAGGAAAGAAGGCGATTTTGCATGAAATAAATCGGCAATGTGTTGAGAAACACCCGATTGTGCCCTTGTGATGGGGCTAAGGCTGCGATGGCTGGGGTGTCAAAATTTACATCTTTAACATTTTATTCAATTCTATTAGGAATTTATAATTATTATTGTTGGTTGGTCTAACAACAGGTGTTTAAAAAATCTCCCAAAAGAATCAAAGTCTGAACCGGCAACACTGCCCATCACCCCCTATATCTGAGGAAACGATTGTAAAAATCCAGCAAAACCTGACGGCGAAGATTCAAACCAAAACTGTCCATAAATATCTTTGCCATTTCCTGTTTGCATTGCAACGCAGTGACAGTTGCCATGGCCGTTTGCTATATCTGTCCTCAAGATGGGGCGCCCGGGAAGATCCCTTCCCTCTTGGAAGACCTTGCACCGAAAGTAAACTTTTTGGAAACGGCGGGACACCAAATATTTACTTGCGCCTTGCGACACATAAAAGCGTCTGTACGGTTTTGGCATGCAAAAGTTTATTTATTCTAGTTGCAACACTAGGGAGGGGTGACATGCAAAGATTTTGGCAGTTCTTTAGAAATTTAAGAAACAAATCTGAATAGATCAAACTTTTTCCTTTTTTGCATGTTGACAGGGCGACTACTTCTTGGCGGGTCACTTGCCCAGAAAACCACTGCAAACTCTATCAACAGTGGTCTGCCACCACCCACTATTGAAGCTTTGGGGTCTTATAGCAACGGAACAATAACAAAACAGCGCAAGAACTGACACACACACAAGACAGGTCAAAGAGAAGGAACTTTTCCTGTCGTTGCACTTTTTTTCATCCTCGTCTTGGAAATGGCGCACTGAATCGGTCGTTGAGCACATTTTATTGCAACTTTGGATGCGCCCAAGCAACCGTTTCCAAGCCAAGGATATCGTGGAGATCTTCGTCAGCCAAGTGTGTGTTCAAGCATACTAAAGCTAATGGATTCGATCGTTATCAGGTGGTATAGTTGGATGAAACGTTAGCTTAAGTCCTAAAGGGGTTGTAGGTGCATCAATTTTAAGTTTTCATGGTAAGCACAAGGCGAAAAATCTTTTCAGTTTGCATGAATAAAAACATAACAAAAATTACTGACTATAAATTAGAGCGTCCAATTTCCCGGGGTTACAAATTTCCCGGGAAACAGGAAATTTTAAGCCAATTTCCCGGGAATTCCCGGGAAATTTTAAATTTATTGAAAATTGTCATGGTCTTGGTATTAATTAATATTAAGCAACAAAATTGTATAGGACATCAACATTAATGTTTAAATAAGTGTGAAGATCAATTAACAGCTTGACTGCATGTAAAAAATCATTCAACTACAAGAAAATGTATTTTGGTATTTTTTGATGAGAAATTTTAAACATGCCTCTGTGACCAGTTTATTGAAATGAGAACAAACATGCATAAATTATGTTTTTCATGACAAAATACTGGTTTCAGTTCTTGAACAAATGGTAAAGCTTTTTAGTGTTGGTTTTACTCCACACAACCCAATGTTTTCAAATATTTGAGCAAACTTTGAAGATATTCTTGCATTTTTTGAGAACAAACAATAGAAAGTAATTTATCAATGTTTTTTTTATTATCATGTTCCATAATTTAAATTACACGATAAACTAACATCAATCCACTAAAAGTCTTCTATTTTTCACATTTAACCTTCTAACACCTGTAGTTGCACCAGTGCTCCATAATTCATTTACTTCCAATTGTATTTATTTAGTACTAGGTATTCAACCAATAGAATTAATTATTTTTGCACAAATTCAATTTTCATCTCATTTGATCATGGTAAACAAAAATGTAAAAAAATCTAAATTTTAATTTGGAGGTAAAGAGTTAATACTGTTTTGATTAAATTACATCAATCTGTTGAAAATTAATAATAATTTAATTTTCATTAAACAAGATCTATTCCCAGTTGCCTTAAAAATAAGTATTATCAGACATAATTCTGATGTCATAATTTCTGATAATCTGATTAATTATATATAAACCAAACAATACATTTAATTTAACAAAATCATGTTAAGTTTGTTCATTTATTATTTTTTCAGAGCATTTTCAAAAAAAGTTATAAACATTTAAGAAATGTATACTTCCGCTTGATTTCGGGAATTCCCGGGAAATTTAAATATTTCCCGGGAAACGGGAAATATTTTTTTTCGGGAAATCCCGGGAATTCCCGGGAAATTTTTTCTCGGGACGGGAAATTGGACGCTCTACTATAAATAGCATATAACAAAATTTTAATAAGGCCGTTGCAAATATTTTTTGAACTTTATGTCCCTCCAATCTGACCAAAGTCGAGGGGGGAGGGGGGCAAAAACTAAAAAAGTTTAAAAATTGAAATCAAGACCCATGGTTTCAATATTTTAATGAAAAATTTGTTCTAAAATGCATTATACACCTGTTCAGTTGTTTTGCCATCATCAGTTTCCAAAATATCTAAGTGTTGACGAAAATTTTATTTTTTGCGAAAAATAAAATTTTTGCTGTGCTGTACATTGGAATGTCGTAAAAATTCAAAACATTTTTAAATAAGCCCAAACATGCTTAATATGATTATCAATGCAGAAAAATGCATTTAAGATTGTTTTCCGTTCATAAGACTTCTATTTGCAACGAAATTTTGGAGTTTTTTTCGAAAAATATTTTTTTGCCCCCAATTTTTAAGGGGGGAGGGCGACATAAACTTTGAAAAATATTTGCAACGGCCTTAGTCTTAAGAAAATTTTTAAGCATTTTTCCACAATTATGTATTATTATTTTTAAATAGAAAAAAGGCAAGGTTTTTTTACAAAAAAAGTCAGCTTGATTTACGTTTAAAAAAAAGTTTGTTTTCTTTTTAATCATTTGGAGGTGGGCAAAACCGCTCAGTTTAGGAGCCGCTTATTTTCAACCGCTCATTTAAATGAGCAACTCTTTTGAACGGCTCTTTCGATTTTATTATTTAAAAAACTTAAAATGAAAAGAATTCTCTTGAAAATCGTAGATCTTATCGTTCGAATAGTTGGATGCTGAGAGTAGAAAAACATAAATCTAAGATATTGGAGAAAATTACTTCAAATTTTCCGAAAATGCGTTTATTTCTTCGAAGCTTAAATAAATTTTGATATTTTCTTTTGAAAAAAAAATTTAAGCTTTTTTCAACAACTTGTAGGAAAATCAATAAGTTATATTTTTGTGCTTAATTCCATCATTCCATCTCGGAACTGTTCTTTCAAAAAATCGGAGTTTCAGATAGAACTGTGGTTCTTTTTTTTGTGAGCCATGGCTCATTCGTTCTTTTTAGTGATCCGACTCATTGAGCAGCTCGCTCTTTTCTGCCCACCTCTCTTATGTTAACAAAAATCCGGAAATGTTACTAATAAAGATACCGTAAACTAGGGTGACTTTGATAGCCCGGGGTGACATTGATAGAAATTTGATTTGGCCACTTATTTTGATACATCCAATGTAACAGTCATATTTTTGCATATATGTTCGATAATAAGCTATCTCTTAATGTTGGCATCCTCAAAATTCTCAAAAATGTTTAGATATTAATTTGACGGGCATTTAAAAAACCTATCAAAGTCAACCCGGGCTATCAAAGTCACCCCAGTTTACGGTAAATGTCAAAAATATATATATTTTCAAATATCAAGCTATTTGCTCAGATTTGTAGTATTTTATGAAAATATTTTATCATTTATTCCAAATCTGTGACCTTTTCCCGCAATCCAAATTTCCGAAAATACATTTCCCCGAATCCCACATTCCTGAAAATTGTTCAATTGTTATTTTATCTGAAAATCGTTTCCTCGAACAACAAACAACGAATGGGAACTTCCCTTGAAAACCATTGTCTTGAACTTTCCCGAAATTGCCACATCTCCGGAAATCATTGTACCGGATCCCGAGCAGACGGAAATAACTTGGGAATAACATTTATTGATATTTGAAAAAACTAGGCCCATAACATTTTATGTTTTTACTAACAAGATTTGTTATTCGTCGTTATGATTTTTTTTTTGTTATTGTATTGTTATTGTAATAACTGGCTTACAACATTCTGAGTTATTCTTCGAACAAATCTTTGTTATTCTTTTTTTGTTATTTTAGCAACTAATCCGAATATCCCAATCCCAAAGTTGGAATTATTTTTCCATTACCAAAAACCATCTGCCTGAGATGGTCACATCCCCAAACGCCACTTTATTTTTTTCAATCAAGGCTATCATTTCAATAGGACATAATATTGCAAAAAGTGCACGAAAAAAATTGTGATTTTTTCATTACCTTTTTTTACAAAAAATCAATTTCCCAAAATCCGTATTTTTGAATTTTTGAAATTTTTATATAATTTCCGGGACAAAACCTCACATCTTTTGAGCCATTTAGAAGAACTTTAATACCTCTTAATGGCTCAAAAGATGCGAGGTTTTGTCCCGGAAAACATATAAAAAAAATATTTGTGAAAAAAAAGTTGATAAAAAAATTCCAATTTTTTTCGTGAACCTATTTTTATGAATAGTCCTTATCAATAGTAACAACTTTGCCCAAGACACCAAGTCAATCAAAAAAATCCTTGAAAAGTTTCAGATTTTCGAATAAAAAACTGCGGCTTAAATTGTATGGAGATTTGTATGGGTAAACCAATGGCATAAAATGGCTTCTTAGGTGATAGGGAAGGCCCACACAAAGTTTGAGCCAAATAAAAAAAAATCACCCAGCCTTCAATGCGCTATTAGTTTAAGTTCACTCAGCAAAGTCAACATTTGCTTTCCTCAACAATCAAAACAGTCAAAATTCACACACACTCTCACCCACCCAAAAAGAAAAAAAAAACCGCCACGAAATCAATTTCATATTCATTTTTTTATATTAACAAGTGATTTTGTCACAACTTTCGCCTCTTCCTTCCCGCCAGAAATTTTCGTCACCCAAAAGTTGCCAAGGGGGGGAGACCAAAAAAACAGTGAACGATGAAGAAACAAAAAAAAACAAATGTAATCATTATGAGCATGATAATTGGAAAAGTTTGACTTTTGGACTTTTCACTCACTGTCGCAGAGCGCGTTGCCACAGATTCAAAATGTGTCCACTTCTCCCTCGCTGTGACGGCGAAGGTAATGAATTTTCGTTGCCTGGACATTATTTGGCTCCCGATCGAAAGTTGTCGATAAAAACAGGTCAATTGGTGAATTCTAATGAGACACACCAGGCTGAGAGCATAGGTTTGAGGAAATGTAAAAAGAGGGGGGGAAAGCAACAATTTTCCCGCGGTGGAATCAAAATTTGGTTTACTTTTAGAATGTGGATATAGTGTAAATTTAGGGGTGTCAGATAGTTTGATATAGTTATGTTTCATTTTGTTCCGCACATCCTGGCTTTAAAGTCACGAAATTTTTCACTTTTTTCGTAACCTGTTCCGTATGCCAGAAAAGCCCATTTTTTGTTTTTTTTGTTTTTTGTTTTTTGTTTTTTGTTTTTTGTTTTTTGTTTTTTGTTTTTTGTTTTTTGTTTTTTGTTTTTTGTTTTTTTTTTTTTGTTTTTTGTTTTTTGTTTGTTTTTTTTTGTCAGAAACTTTTCAATTGTGATTGATTTTCAACACCCCTCACCACCCCAGTGAAACCTAGATCACACGATGTGGTTGACAGGGTGGCTCCAACCGCACACACATACACACTCACACACTTCGGTTCCTCCCCTGGGTGCTGTAAAGCGATTGCCGCTGCCACTGCCGATATTAATAATATTGTTCCCAATTCCCTAATCTATGCTAATTTGCCATGTATAACCATAAACCATTACGATAATGAATAAAATAATGACCGTGGATGTGGTGTACGAATTCCGCGACCATTTTCTGTGTGTGCGTGTGGGGGATGGTGGTTAGGGGCCCCGTCACAAGGTCGGAGATTGAGTTGACACACACAAGTTCATGGTGGTGCGTAGTGAGTTTGACCGGCGTTGGCTATTGTCCTCGGGTCTGTGTATCTTAATTATCATTAATAAAGCACCAATCACACACGCACACGCAAACGCACTTTCCACAGTGAGAGTTCATTAGAGAGTGCTTCAGTGGTGAGTGGCGGTTGCTGGTCGTGATTGGTGAGGGTGTGGAGGTGAATTAGCATTTTCACTGTGTAGAAGGGAGGTTTCGAGAAGCAATAGGGTTGAGCGGATGGGAAAGTGGTAAAACTAGTTTGAGTTTCCCTTCGATTCAGTTTATTTTATACTTATTATGCTTAAAAAATACTTTTCATAAATCAAAATCAATACTTACCAAAGTTGATTCTCAGAAAAAGATCACAACCTAGTCTCAAAGATCAATTAAATAAAATTTCCACAAATTTTAGTACTTCCAATCAAAATGTACTCTGTGGCAAAAGTTGGAGAGGTCACAAAGCATAACACTGGTGACACTCACCTGACATCGTTTACCTCAACTACTGCCTGTAGGGCTGCGTGAGGAAGTAACCAACAGGACCAACTAGGGGAAAAGCACGTTTCTTTGACATGTAAATTGTTTATTACTATTTTCATATTGCTTGCCTTCAGTTAAAATACTGTATTCGAACGTCAAAGTACTGATGAGTCAACATTAGGCACCCGATAGAAATACGTGCTCCTACCTTCTCCCAACTTTTCCTGTAGCCACCCACTTGGTGCAATTTGTGTTATTGCTGTTTGCTTTCAGGGGGGCTTTCCTCGGCTTGTTATATGTGTATTTTTACTTTTTCTCCGTTTTCGATACACACAACTGTCACAACTATTTGAACTGTGCAACACTATCCAAACACTTGATTGAGAGAGGGCGAGAGACACGCAAGGTAACATCATTGGCTAACACAAATATGTTGAGACCTGAGGGGCAAACTAAGAGTTGGAGTTGTAGACATGGTCAACAGTGTGAGGGTATTGGTTGATGGCGGCATGAAAACACGTGTGTTGTGCGATTTCAAACATTTCGACTGATAAAGTTCAAACAAACATTGAAATGAAAAAAAAAATACAAAGTTGATGAACACTTTATAAAATATATTTTTTGTTGGAAATCTAATTATTAAATGTGTGTAGATGTTCCACAAAAACAATCAGAAAAAAAACACTAAAACAACTGAAGAAGAACAAAAAAGTTGGTTTAAACGTACGATTAAAATAAATACTCATTATTATTATTACTGATCAATGACTGAGATGTTGAAAACAAAACCATAGTGAATCAAATGAATAAAAGCATCACAAGTTATTAAACATTCAATTAGATAAAAAAAAAATCACCTGAAAACTGTAACTCATGTCACCAAGGTTGTACATTTGGATATTTTTACTTTTTTATGGCTGATTGCATTTATTTTACTCAGTGTATTAGTTATTTTTCCATTTTTATCTTAATTTTACTATCTAGACCACTGTGCAATGGTCATAATCTTAATCTTCTACTGCTTCTCGATTTTTTTTTATTTTTTCCGTGTTCTGGAGGTCATTTTGAGCAACTATTGTTTTACGAAAAAAAATATTTCTCTTGTTTATGTTTTTCTTGTTTCATTTTGCATTTATCTTGTATAGTTTCTGTTTATTTTTGGCACACAGAAAAAAAGTTAAATTTTAGAAGGTTGAAAATTTGGTAGGTTTTATATTTCCTATTTTTTGACTAATATTACATAAAAAATGTGTAAAAAAATCTGTATCTTTTGAAGGAATTTTTGATCGATTTGGTATATTCTATGGATGGATATGGACTACACTGAAAAAATGATACACGGTAAAAAAAATGGTGATTTCTAATTTCACTTTTTGTCACTAAAACATGATTTGCAAAAAAAAAAATTATTTTATTTTTTATTTTTAAATTTGTTTTAGGAAACATCAAATGCCAAATTGTCTGAAATTTCCATAATGTGCAAAACATCCTTGACTGAGTCATGAATGTTTGAATCTATACTGATTTAAAACAAATTGAAATAAAAGTCGCCATAATTTTTCAACTTCATTTTTTCAAATGTAAAATCGAATTTGCAATCAAAAGGTTCATTAGTAAAATTTTGATTAAACGCACAGTATTCAAGTTATAGCCATTTTTAGTAAACTTTTTTTGAAAATAGTCGCAGTTATTCATTTTTTTAAATTAATTCCAATTTTTTGGCAACTATTGAAAAAACTTTTTTTTGAGAAGCCAGAAAAAAATGTTATATTTTGCTTTGTTGAGTTTTGTTGATACGACCCAAAGATGCTGAGATATTGCCATGCAAAGATTTAAAAACAGGAAAATTGTCGTTTTTTAAGTATAACCCCACCTCCGTGTACGCACGAGTGCAAGCAGCAGTCAAGTGCTCAGTGCTCTATCGTTTTTTCGAAATTTTTCGCCGTAATTTACCGTGATTAGTCGCGAGTTTGCTCCAACAGCATGCCAAGGGCCGGCCGTGGCCGTGGCAGTTCGAGTGCGGCCTCGAAAAACCCGCGAAGTTCGTCTACCGGCCGTGTGCAAAAAGGTAAACAAACCAACGCCGCGTCGACCGCCATCGCGCCGGGGAGTGTGTGCGCCAAAGGATTCGACCCCAAGTTATTACACCCTAATTACCGTGTCCAGGGCCGCAGCCCTATAAGGCTCCGTTCAGCTACTTCCGGCAATCCGTCGACCGATGGCGCTTCAACATCCGCCAACATTCCCACCAGTAACAAGTTCGCGAGACTGAGTGACGAGGAAAGCAACAACAACAACACCGACGGTAGCACTACCGACGACGACGACGACGATGGTCGTGCACGGAAGAAAGTTATTTTGCCAAAAAAAGTAATAACTCCGAAGGAACGACGACCACCACCAATTTTCGTTTTGGACACGTTGGCGGACGATGTTGACGAGCAGCTGGAAGGCCTCGTGTACTGCCTCAAAATAGGTAAATCGTCAGTGCAAGTGTTCACATTTGACCAAAAGAACTTCGACCTGGTTGTGGAGAAATTGAAGCGTCAAAACTTCAAGTTCTACACATTCGACCCCGTGCAGAAGACCGCTGTTAAGATCGTCTTGCAGGGGTATCAAGACCGCCCGATCTCCGTCCTCAAGGAGCACCTCTCGGGTGTCGGAATAACGCCGCGAGACATAAAAGTCCTCTCGCGGAAGACAACCGTCACAGGTACACACACACTGTACCTGTTGTACTTCGACCGCGGCACCGTCAAAATTCAAGACCTGCGGCGGCTTAAGGCGTTGGACGGTTTTTGGGTAAACTGGCGGTTTTACTCCAAAAATCCGACGGACGCAGCGCAATGTCACCGTTGCCAGAAATTCGGCCACGGCTCGCGGAACTGCAACCTCCGGCCCCGCTGCGTGAAGTGCGGTGAGTCACACCTCTCGGAGGTGTGCGCACTGCCACGAAAAGCGGACTTGGGGGAAAACGCAGAACAAACCAAGCCGCGCGTAAAGTGCGCGAACTGCGGCGGTAACCATACCGGTAATTACCGCGGATGCGTCGCGCGCAAGTCCTACCTCGAGGAGCAGGAAAAGAGGAAGAAGAAAGCAGCAGCGTCCCACCCTCCTCAACGAAGTACGAGTGCAGCCGTTCCTGCAGCTGGCCAGCGTACGGTTCCAGCGGACAACCCAGCGATCCCTCCTGGCTGGGGGCGATCGTTTGCCAGCGTGGTCGCGGCCGGTAGCGGCGATGCGGCCCAGCAAGGAGTCACCGGGGAAGATCTCTTTACCCTGCCGGAGTTCTTTGCTCTCGCGGGGGAGATGATGACGCGGTTTCGGACCTGCCGTAACAAGGCGGAGCAATTTCTGGCCCTCGGGGAGCTGATGATTAAGCACATCTATAAAGGATAAAAAACTGTGATCTAGTTTTAAGCTTTTTCTATTTCTATCCCCTTTCCCTTGCAATTTTAGTAAGTTTTTTTCTTAACTTTTTCTTACTTTCGGTAACCCCTTAACTACAAGCAACAATTGTTCCAATATGGATTATGATGTAACACACAGCTGAAAGGAACTCCAAAACTCTGTTTTGTACCTTAAAAGAACTTATTGTATCTGATTATTCACCAATAAAACCGAATTTGAATTTGAATTAAGTATAACCCAAACAGCCCACCATTTTCTAATGTTGATACGTCTGCAAAGATTGGTTTGATTTTCAATGTTAAAATACAAAACATCCGTAAAATTTTCCGATCTTTCCGATCTTTTTTACATTTTAAAAGGGCGAAACATTCAAAACTACACACGTTTGATATTTTAGTCCTGTATAAAAAATAATCATCAATTTTTCTGTATTTAAACCTTTGCATGGCAATATCTCAACAACTAAGTGTCGTATCTACAAAGTTCAACAAAGCAAAATATTAAAAATATTCTCAGCCTTTGAAATTTTGTTTGTAAAAAATTAATAAGACCGTTGCAAATACTTTTAAAAATTTTTGCCTATTATATTGCCTATCCCTCAAAATTAGTAAATTCAATTTTTAAACGTTTTTAATATTTTTGCTCCCCCCCCCCCCCCTCGACTTTGGTCAGAGTCACGGGACATAAACTCCTAAAAATATTTGCAACGGCCTAACTGTGGCAATTAAAAAAAAATTACCTGCAAATGGCTATTATTTGAAAGCGGTGCACTTCATCAAAATATCACTGAAATACTTATTGATTGCAAATTCGATTTAACTTGGAAAATAAAGTTATTTTTTTTTCGACCAGTATTGATTAAAACATTCATAACTCGGTCAAAGATTTTTTGCACATTCTGAAAATTTCTGAAAAATTGGCATTTGATGTCCTCTAAAACACAACACAAAATAAAAAAACATTTATTAGTGTTTTTTTTTTCAAATCAAGCTGAAATTGAAAATCATCAAAAAAAAAATCTTAATTTACCGTGTTCCATTTTTTAGTGTAGTCCTATGGATCTAAAACTTTGCCGAAGACACCAAATAAGCATAAGCATAAGCATAGGTGCCCACCCGCAGTTGCTACTCCGTTATTGACCAGGACCTCCAGAAATTACATCCACGACCCGTGGAAGATGAGTGGGAGCTATCTTTCCTCGCTTCGCAACTTCTCAAAGGCCCCTATCATGGTGATCAATACCGGCGCCGGCCACGACCAGTGGTAGAGTCACGGGGAAGTGGATGGGAATGTTAGTCCGATACTTGAGTGATAGAGACCGCCCAATCGACTGCATCTCCGACAAAGTATCACATGAGTTTTGAGGGGGTTAGTAGATGGGTATGAGGTCAGGATTCACGAGTGGCAGTGATGTGACCATGAACCTTTTGCTTATCGGTTGAAAATTTGCCGAAGACACCAAATCGATCAAAAAGTTCCTTCAAAAGGTACAGATTTTTGAATTTACACAAATCATTTTTGTATGAACAGCTGCCAAATATGTATTGAAAGCCTCCGGACACTTAGTTTCGAGTAGGAATCTCGCAATCGAGAACGCCAAGGCAATGCTGTAGAGCAAATAATTTGATTTTGAATAGTAATAACAACGTTTTAACAAATGCATGATTCCTTTTGATACTGCATTTCAAATTAAATTTCAAAAAAAAAAAATACATCAAAAAATGTTTCGGCAAAGTTGCATGTTCCGTTTGATACCAAATGAGTTGCATGTTCCACAATAAACTATAATTATGCCATTATGTCCTTTGAAACAGTTTGAAAGACTTTCTACCCATACGAGTGTGTGTTTGTCTTTGTTTATTCAAGCAATGAGGAAACTTTCCTATCTCCCAAGTAAACTTGAAGTGTTTCCATACCTGAGCAGTTCCACCAAGATTTTTCCCCTTCAAAGGTCTCCCCGGAGCGACGGGATCACCACGTGAAGACAAACAAAAGTCCTGTTTCCCCTTCCCGCCAACTCCACGTGGTAAAGTTCAACGACAGGCAATCCACCACCACACCAGCACCGCGCTCCGCACAGGAAGTTTAATTATATTTTCGCACGTCATATTACGCCAAACTGCTGCCAGGCTACACTGGAGTTCTAGTCGTGAGCCACGTGTCACGCGAAACACTTGCGCTGGAGTCACTCCGCCCCGCCGGTGTGTATTTGGACGCTACGAATCTAATCGGGTGGATTTTAGTTTAATTTTTTACGACACCTGGAAATAGGCCCACCACCGCTGACCTAATTCCATTGATGTGGTCGTAATAAAACAGTCGTTGCGTGTATTATTTTTTTTCCAAGAGAAGCAACTTTGTGACTGGAAAAGAAGTACAAATTTGGCAAACTTATTCCGGCAGCTTGAAATCGTCACGGCAATCAGCGTATCCAAATTCCAGAGGGGTACTAATTGCTACTAAATTGGCCACATTAGTCTTCTCGAAATTGGTGGCAATCAATCATTTCGAGTTGCGAGTGGCAGGCTGTAAGTGGAGCCTCAGGAGCGATGAGATCCAACTTTCTGGGATATTGCCCAGAATTGGTTAAATCACCGATAGAAAAATATGGAAGTTACATTTTAAGCTGTTCACAATTTTTCAAAATAGTTTAAACCATGAACTAAATATGTAAATAGCTGGATTTTAAAAATAAATTGCAAATGTATTCTGAATATTTTTCTATTATTTTCTGGTTTCACGCTGTGAATTTAAATCATGAAAATATTTAAATAGTTTTTATTTAATGAATAAAATTTAAATTATCGTTTAAGTTTCCTTTTTTTGTAATTATTGAAAAATATGTTTAAATGGTCGATTCCCTTCACTTATTTATTTACCGGTGAAAATTCTAGTTCAAGGTCTGAACAACAGCCTTTCACATTCATTGCAGCATTATTATTACGACTGGTTTTTGTACGTCTGTGCTCAGTGTGTTTATGTCAGCCCATGAGGATGCGAACCCTGGATGTTGGTGTACTCTTCGGTATAAATACATGTGCCAGCTGCACATATACAAAGACACACACACAGCCTTACGAAACTAGGAAACTGGAAATCAACATTCATATCGCATCCGCTTGACAGGCTCATATTCGAGGCGAAATACCTCTTACATACACTCGAAACAGCTGTCAACACACTCAGGGAAAAAGTAGAGTGGTTCGTCGCATTTTCCAGAAGCATTTCCAGCTTTCCACACACACACACCAGCGCAAGGAAAAAGGTTTCCAAAGTATCACTCTGATCGTCATTGCTGCTACAACGACGACGACGATGGCTTAAGCCGGCAGATTCCTTATGCATAGAGTTTGTGCATGTCTTGAGCCATTCCTATTCCAGCAGCAACACCAGGGAGAGTGAGTGCATACCGTCATTTCCTGCCCCGCACAACACACTCGTTGTTGGAGGGATTTGCCTCGTTGAAGGTCTGGCGTAGCTCGGTTCGACACACAACTGACGACCGCTGGTTGTCGAAAGGGATGAATTTCTTGGCTGAATGAGGGGAACTGTGGGGTTAAATATTTGTCAACGGTTTTGGATTGTAATCATCAATTACAATTACAATTACAATTACAATTACAATTACAATTACAATTACAATTACAATTACAATTACAATTACAATTACAATGACAAATGTATCATCAGCAAGGTTGCTATTAATGTTTCCAAGTAAAAATCAATCCTTGGGTAATTCTCTACCAACTCACACGAAATCGGGAAAAGTTGCCCCGACCCCTCTTCGATTTGCGTGAAACTTTGTCCTAAGGGGTAACTTTTGTCCCTGATCACGAATCCGAGGTCCGTTTTTTGATATCTCGTGACGGAGGGGCGGTACGACCCCTTCCATTTTTGAACATGTGAAAAAAGAGGTATTTTTCAATAATTTGCAGCCTGAAACGGTGATGAGATAGAAATTTGGTGTCAAAGGGACTTTTATGTAAAATTAGACGCCCGATTTGATGGCGTACTCAGAATTCCGAAAAAACGTATTTTTCATCGAAAAAAACACTAAAAAAGTTTTAAAAATTCTCCTATTTTCCGTTACTCGACTGTAAAAAAATTTGGAACATGTCATTTTATGGGAAATTTAATGTACTTTTCGAATCTACATTGTCCCAGAAGGGTCATTTTTTCATTTAGAACAAAATTTTTCATTTTAAAATTTCGTGTTTTTTCTAACTTTGCAGGGTTATTTTTTAGAGTGTAACAATGTTCTACAAAGTTGTAGAGCAGACAATTATAAAAATTTTGATATATAGACATAAGGGGTTTGCTTATAAACATCACAAGTTATCGCGATTTTACGAAAAAAAGTTTTGAAAAAGTTACTTTTTGCGTTTCTCTTTGTTTCGTCGTCCGTGTCTGTCGCGGGTGACCATGAACGGCCATGATCGATGACGACCAACTTTTTCAAAACTTTTTTTTGTGAAATCGCGATAACTCGTGATGTTTATAAGCAAACCCCTTATGTCTATATATCAAAATTTTTTGTAATTGTCTGCTCTACAACTTTGTAGAACATTGTTACACTCTAAAAAATAACCCTGCAAAGTTAGAAAAAACACGAAATTTTAAAATGAAAAATTTTGTTCTAAATGAAAAAATGACCCTTCTGGGACAATGTAGATTCGAAAAGTACATTAAATTTCCCATTAAATGACATGTTTCAAAAATTTTTACAGTCGAGTAACGGAAAATGGGAGAATTTTTAGAACTTTTTTAGTGTTTTTTTCGATGAAAAATACGTTTTTTCGGAATTCTGAGTACGCCATCAAATCGGGCGTCTAATTTTACATAAAAGTCCCTCTGACACCAAATTTCTATCTCATCACCGTTTCAGGCTGCAAATTATTGAAAAACACCTCTTTTTTCGCATGTTCAAAAATGGAAGGGGTCGTACCGCCCCTCCGTCACGAGATATCAAAAAACGGACCTCGGATTCGTGATCAGGGACAAAAGTTACCCCTTAGGACAAAGTTTCACGCAAATCGAAGAGGGGTCGGGGCAACTGCTGTGTGAGTTGGCGGAGAATTACCCCCTTATATTCAGTTAACTGAGCAGTTCTCTACGGAATCGGTCTTTTTTCTTTAATTTTATTTTTTGTATTTTTTAATCCGGCTGAAACTTTTTTGGTGCCTTCGGTTTGCCCAAAGAAGCCATTTTGCATCATTAGTTTGTCCATATAATTTTCCATACAAATTTGGCAGCTGTCCATACAAAAATGATATGTGAAAATTCAAAAATCTGTATCTTTTGAAGGAATTTTTTGATCGATTTGGTGTCTTGGGCAAAGTTGTAGGTATAGATATGGACTACACTGAAAAAAAAATTATGCACGGTAAAAAAAAATTGGTGATTTTTTATTTAACTTTTTGTCACTAAAATTTGATTTGCAAAAAACACTATTTTTTTTTTTTTTTTTTTGATATGTTTTAGAGGACATAATATGCCAACTTTTCAGAAATTTCCAGAATGGGCAAAAAATCTTTGACCGAGTTATGATTTTATGAATCAATACAGATTTAAAAAAAAAATGAAATATTGGTCGCAAAAATTTTTCAACTTCATTTCTGATGTAAAATCAAATTTGCAATCAAAAAGCACTGAAGTGAATTTTTGAAAAGGTGCACCGTTTTCAAGTTATAACCATTTTTAGGTAACTTTTTTGAAAATAGTCTCAGTTTTTCAGTTCAAATTGGTGCCCATGTTTGCCCACCTTTGAAAAAAAAAAATTTATAAAGCTGAGGAAATTCTCTATATTTTGCATTATTGAACTTTGTTGATACGACCCATAGTTGCTGAGATATTGCCATCCAAAGGCTAAAAAACAGAAAAAATGATTTTTCTAAGTCTCACCCAAACAAACCGCCATTTTCTAATGTCGATATCTCAGCAAATATAAATCCTATTTACAATGTTAAAACATGAAACATTCGTGAAATTTTCCGATCTCTTCGAAAAAAAATATTAAAAAAAAATAAAATCAAGACTAACATTTCAAACGGGCCAAACATTCAATATTACGCCCATTTGAAATGTTAGCCATGATTTAAAATTTTTGAAAATATTTTTTTCGAAGAGATCGGAAAATTTCACGAATGTTTCATTTTTTAACATTGTAAATCGGATATATAGTTGCTGAGATATCGACATTAGAAAATGGTGGGTTGTTTGGGTGAGACTTAGAAAACATCAATTTTCCTGTTTTTTAGCCTTTGCATGGCAATATCTCAGCAACTATGGGTCGTATCAACAAAGTTCAATAAAGCAAAATATAGAGAATTTTCTCAGCTTTTCATAAATATTTTTTACAAAGGTAGGGAAACATGGGCACCAATTTTAAAAAATGAAAAACTGAGACTATTTTCAAAAAAAAATGCCTAAAAATGGTTAAAACTTGAAAACGGCGCACTTTATCAAAAATTCACTTGAGTACTTTTTGATTGCAAATTTGATTTTACATCGAAAAATGAAGTTGAAAAATTTTTGCGACCAATATTTCGATTTTTTGAAAAAATCTGTATTGAATCAAAAATCATAACTCGGTCAAAGATTTTTTGCCCATTCTGGAAATTTCTGAAAAGTTGGCATTTTATGTCCTCTAAAACATATCAAAAAATAAAAAATAAATTAAAAATAGATTTTTTTTGCAAATCATATTTTAGTGACAAAAAGTTACATTAAAAATCACAAAATTATTTTTACCGTGTATCATTTTTTTTCAGTGTAGCCCATATCCATACCTACAACTTTGCCGAAGACACCAAATCGATCAAACAATTCCTTCAAAAGATACAGATTTTTGAATTTTCACATATCATTTTTGTATGGACAGCTGCCAAATTTGTATGGAAAATTATATGGACAAACAAATGATGCAAAATGGGCTTCTTTGGGCATACCGAAGGCACCATTAAAGTTTCAGCCGGATTAAAAAATACAAAAAAAAAAATCGAATGACCGAAATCTCAGAGAATAGCTCAACTGTGTTTAACAAAACACATATAAATTACAGGTAAAATTGTTAAAAAGTCTGAATTTAGCCTGAAATTCGTTAAAACTAGTTTTGTTTATAAAATGATACGGGTAATTATCCGCCAACTCACACAGCAGTTGCCCCGACCCCTCTTTGATTTGCGTGAAACTTTGTCCTAAGGGGTAACTTTTGTCCCTGATCATGAATCCGAGGTCCGTTTTTTGATATCTCGTGACAGAGGGGCGGTACGATCCCTTCCATTTTTGAACATGCGAAAAAAGAGGTGTTTTTCAATAATTTGCAGCCTGAAACGGTGATGAGATAGAAATTTGGTGTCAAAGGGACTTTTATGTAAAATTAGACGCCCCATTTGATGGCGTACTCAGAATTCCGAAAAAACGTTTTGTTCATCGAAAAAAAACACTAAAAAAGTTTTAAAAATTCTCCCATTTTCCGTTACTTGACTGTCAAAAATTTTGGAACATGTTATTTTATGGGAAATTTAATGTACTTTTCGAATCTACATTGTCCCAGAAAGGTCATTTTTTCATTTAGAACAAAATTTATCATTTTAAAATTTCGTGTTTTTCTAACTTTGCAGGGTTATTTTTTAGAGTGTAACAATGTTCTACAAAGTTGTAGAGCAGACAATTACAAAAAAAATGATATATAGACATAAGGGGTTTGCTTATAAACATCACGAGTTATCGCGATTTTATGAAAAAAAGTTTTGAAAAAGTTGGTCGTCATCGATCATGGCCGTTCATAGTCACCCGCGACAGACACGGACGACGAAACGAAGAAAAACGCAAAAAGTAATGAAATTTTTTTCTTTTCGATACAAGTGTTGAAAAGTTCAACTTTTCAGCACTGGTATTGAAAGGTACTAGTATTTCATTCTGTTATTTTTGGTAGGGAAAAGAAGGCCGTTTCGTTTCTCTAGAAGGGCAGGAAAAGTTGACAGTTTCACAGCGGAATTAAAAAAATGAGATTTTTTTAATAATATTTCAAAAACATGTATTATATATTATTTTCAAATTTATTTTACCTTTTCTTAGTGAAAAATTGTCTGAACATTCTGAAAATGCATTTTATTTTCCAATTCAAAATCATGCTCGTTGAGAAAATCATGACATTTTGGAAAGATTAACATTTTCATAACATTCACATTTCAAAATAGTATGAAAAGTTCTTCTTGAGGTATTACCACGGTCAGAATGAGTCTATACCATTCCGCACCTATTCAATTTGTATTCTTCAATTTGCGAAAAATTTCAAACCTACAGTACAATTACAATTTAAACAAATTATAAAAAAACTAAATAAATTGATGAAAAATCAAGTAATTGAATTTGCGATAAAAACAACTTTTTGAATAAGTTTAAATTCAAAAAGTTTCTTTTTGGCTGTTTTTCCTAAATTCAGGCTAAGTTTTTGCAATTCTAATTTTATCTTCTTTTACTTAAATTGAGATTTTGATTCAAGCATGCTTATTTATGGTATTAAGTGGTATTTGATTATTACTCTAATGAAAGGAACGGTACTTTGAAGATTCTTTAAATTAATTTTCTGTGACGCAATTGTTTGATACCAGCAGTGTATGATTGTCTCTTGATTCAAATTCAATTAAATGATTTTTAATCATTGCTTTTTCGATACGATCAAAAGCATAACCGAACAATATTTTTAATCAACCGGAAATTTATCCTTTCAAACTTTCAATATAAAAGTTCCCCACTGAGATTCGCACAATCATCCGAATTAACCCCATCCGGAGGGGGCTCCACTCCCTTTCGGTGTTCATGTTGAAAATGTCATCATCCATCCGTTCGTGAAGAATCAGTCAAAGTGTGGAAACAAGCGAACTCCAGGAGACCACTTGATTGCAAACACATGCCATACCAACGCACACACACGTACACGGCATGTGACACACATACAGCTGCATCGAACCGATTCAATCGAAATTTGACGTGACAAGTGAGGTTCAATTTCCTCCCCACTCCCAACCCCCAGCTGCTTTTCATCCTCTTGTGGGGTTTCCCTGGTGCAACTGTTCCCAAGAAAGCATTTTCTTTCTGATTTTCTTCTTTTTATTCGTTGAAAAAGAAATAAAGTGATAAAGCTCTCGCGCGACAGGCCACTCCTGGCAACACTCGGATGTAATAAAGCTGGTGAAATGGGAAAAGTTTTAAATTAGAGAAGGAAAAGCAAACTTAAGGGGAAGCTGGGTGGGGGGAGATGAAAATTTCAGCTGCCAAATAGAATAGAACGAATGAGTGCCGGAAAATCGGAAAAGTGGGAGGAAATAGGAGAAATTGTCGTCGAAAGCGTAAATTCGTCAAGCTAAGAGGAATTTTATGTCACATCCGGTAGCGCACACACACACTTACATGCACACAAGACGTTGCGTGGCTGATTTAGAATGCACATGTTTGTGTGCACTTGTAGATGTGTGTGTGTGATGGATTGCAGCTGAGCGTACATTTATGCCAAAACGAAAATTTCTATTCTGCAGTTCAAGTGCCAG
Organism: Culex pipiens pallens; assembly: GCF_016801865.2. Taxonomy (NCBI): domain Eukaryota; kingdom Metazoa; phylum Arthropoda; class Insecta; order Diptera; family Culicidae; genus Culex; species Culex pipiens. Next base: position 35,158,593 of record NC_068938.1, on the reverse strand, counting down.
GAAATGACATTGCACATGTGTAAGTGGGTGCGAGTGGGTAAGTGTTTGTGAAGAACCGTTCCAGTAGACTATTGTCATTTGCAATGACAATAGTGTGTTTGCACACTTCTTCAAGTGCGCTTTGACATTTTCAGTTCTGTGCGAGAGAAAGGTACTTGGCAGAACTGTTGGAATTAATTTAGCAAAAAAAAAAAGACTCTGAAAAGCTGGAGTGCAGTGAGTGGTACTCTCTAATGGAATCGTTGCTGGAACGTTACCATCTGGATTGAAAGATGCATTTTCTTCCTAAAATATTCTGTCCAAGTTGGTTGTGTCGATCAAGACCATTCATCGTCACCCGCGACAGACAAGAACGATGCTACAAAGAGAAAAACAAAAAAAAATCAAAACTTTTTTTTCGTTTAATCACGATAACTCGTGATGATTACTAGCCTTATGTGTCCATATCTTTTTGTGTATTTTTCTGCTCAACATCATAGAATATTATCACACTATAAAAAATAACCCTGCAAAGATAGAAAAAAATCGTAATTTTAAAATGCAAAATTTTGTTCTAAATGAAAAGAGTACCCTTCTGGGTTAATGAAGGTTCGTAAAATTTTCCTTGAAATGACATGTTCCACAAATTAACTACAGTTAAGTAAGGTAAAATGGCAGTTCAATCGTTATCGTCGTCAGTTCTATCGTTATCGTCGGGACGTCAACGAGAATTTATCGATATCATTATCGTCATTCCGATAGTTCTATCGGTGCTAATTTTATCGACCAACCAAATAATTTTGAGTAAAATAAATATTTTTTGATAATATGTTAGTTTCAAAGTCAAAATACAAAAATTTGCGTTTTTTACCGTATTTTTTTGAAAGTACTTAATTTTTTTCTAATTTGCAATATGGGTATCAAACAATTTAAAAATTTGCATGCATTTTCACTGTTGAAAAACTCTAATTTTCACAAAATATCGTATTTTCACGAGAAAACTAAAATTTTTATAATTCGCAACATGGGTATCAAACGCTTAAAAATTTTGCATGTATTTTAACTCTTTTAGTGTTTTTTGAATGAAATACTTATATTTTCGAAAAATACCGTATTTTCTCGAAAATATTCAAATTTTTATAATTCGCAATAGTGGTATCAAACGATTCGAAATTTCGGATGTATTTTGACTGTTTTAGAGCTTTTTAATGAATTACTCAAATTTTTACAAAATTCCGTATTTTCTCGGAAATTCTATTTTTTATAATTCGCAACTTGGTTATCAAACTGTTTGAAATTTTGCATATATGTTAACTTTTTAAAGAGTTGATACCCATATTGCAAATCATGAAAATTTGAGTACTTTCAAAAAATACAGTGTTTTGTGAAAATTTTAATATTTCATTCAAAAAACTCTAAAACATTTAAAAAATATGCAAAATTTCAAATCGTTTGATACCCATGTTTCGAATAATAAAAAATTGATTATTTTCGAGAAAATAAAGTATTTTGTGAAAATTTTAGTTTTAGAAAGAAAACAGTGAAAATGCATGCATGAATCGTTTTTTCCCGTATAGTTAATTTAAAAAATTGAGAATTCAAAAAATACGTAATTTTGTGATTTTTTTTTTTTGTATTTATGCTTTGGAAATAACCGTATTATCAACTAAATATTTATTTAGAGAAAGCTTGAAACTTCAACAAGATTCGGTTGGTTTAATCAATTTAAGACATATATTAACTATAAGTTATCGTCAATTATCGTCGAAAAAATTATCGTCGATAGAATTATCAGAATAACAATAACGATAACGATAGATTATCTTTATTGTCCCGACGATAACGATAACCGTTACCGTTATCGTTAGACGATAATATTATCGACGATAATTCTAACGATTAACAACCATGAAAACAGGTAAAACTTATTCCAGAAATATTTCAGCCAAAACTTGTTTCTTATTTTACAACAACGAGATCATTTTGTACACAATTTTCTAGAAGGGCCCAAACTTCTAGACAATTGTAGAGCTTGTCAAAATGAACATTTTTAGTATTGAAAAACGATTTTTGGTCAATTGTATAAATTTTATGGGTAAAACACAATTTAATAATGCTCATTTTAAAATTGAGATTAAATGAGTTAAATAAAAAAGACCTCAAGGATATATTCAGAAAATGTACTCAAGAATGTGTAATTTTACATACTTTCAAGAGCTTTACACATTTAAATATGGCATCTTTTTTGTCCTTTTTTGATATAACTTTTGTTAAACTTTTGTCCCATTTTCGCTCTCTTGGAAGATAAATGTGTGTTTTGATAAGCTCTACAAAATTCCAGAAGACACCAACTCGCTACGACATAAGCCTGAGTTGATAAATGCAAAAAAAAAAAACTCATTTTACAATAACATCTTAACCAAAATCACAAAAATGGCTCTAAAATTGACCCGTTTGAAGATAGAGCTTTGTGCCCTTCAGTGAAATAGCTCAGAATGATGTTCCCTACAATTTTTTTTGAAGGCACTGAAGCAATATCTCGTTATCCCGCTAAAAAAATCTGAACAACCCTAATGTCCACTACACAAAAAGATGATCTTATTGACTTTGACCATTTGTCCCGAATTGATGCTTTTTATCTTAAAGTGTGGCCGCTGTCAATTGTGTCACGCTAGATTTCTTTTTTTCTATAATAAAAAGCACAGAAATTCACTATAAATTGGTAACATTAGTACTTATTTTAAAGTGCCTGTCATTCATTTTGAAATCGCTTCACTTGGGTGAAAAGTTGGACAGCAGACTGAAAAATATGACCTCCGGTAATGAGTATTGCCCTTATCGCGCGCTCGTCTAATGAAAAGTGATAAGTATACGCAAGCAAAGGAAGCGAAAGGAATTTTTCCACTTTCCCAGAAGCAGAGCAAGTTTAAAGTTTTCACAAACGCCGCCGCCCTCCTTTCGAGAGACCGAGGGCAGAAAAATCACAACTTGTTAATTATTGTTGTGCGAGAAACTCGTCGGCCAGCCACAAAGAAGCCTTACTATCCAGAGTGTCGGGGGAGGGTCCCACAACCTCGCACCCCGTAATGGAAAATTGCTATTATACGTTGCTGATCGTAATCGCGTCCACCAAAGGGAAAATTGATATCGCACCTCGACTCGGACCAGCCCCGAGGGGGGGTGAGGACTGCTCTTAATCGCCTGAAACGATGGCAACACTGACTGCCTGCGGAGGTGCTGCGCCGTTGTCAGGATGGATGGTTTGTAGCCTCTAATTACCACCCGGGCGAGGCTTCCGAGGAAGGTGGGGTCGATAAGGATTATCTTTTTCTCCACAATTTCAATCGTTATTACTGGGTCGTAATTGCCCCCACCACACGATGTCGATACGATAGAGAAAAAAAAATCGCAGGACATTACGGGCCTGTTGTGAAAATGGTGACGACCAAAGATGGCAGGTGAAGATACAAGTTTAATGTCTATTTCAAAACATTTTTTGATTTCTTTAAATGTTTCACATTTTTGACATCAACCTAAATTGATTTGTTTTTTATTTGGTAAAAGGGTAATTCTCTACCAACTCACACGAAATCGGGAAAAGTTGCCCCGACCCCTCTTCGATTTGCGTGAAACTTTGTCCTAAGGGGTAACTTTTGTCCCTGATCACGAATCCGAGGTCCGTTTTTTGATATCTCGTGACGGAGGGGCGGTACGACCCCTTCCATTTTTGAACATGCGAAAAAAGAGGTGTTTTTCAAAAATTTGCAGCCTGAAACGGTGATGAGATAGAAATCTGGTGTCAAAGGGACTTTTATGTAAAATTAGACGCCCGATTTGATGGCGTACTCAGAATTCCGAAAAAACGTATTTTTCATCGAAAAAAACACTAAAAAAGTTTTAAAAATTCTCCTATTTTCCGTTACTCGACTGTAAAAAAATTTGGAACATGTCATTTTATGGGAAATTTAATGTACTTTTCGAATCTACATTGTCCCAGAAGGGTCATTTTTTCATTTAGAACAAAATTTTTCATTTTAAAATTTCGTGTTTTTTCTAACTTTGCAGGGTTATTTTTTAGAGTGTAACAATGTTCTACAAAGTTGTAGAGCAGACAATTACAAAAATTTTGATATATAGACATAAGGGGTTTGCTTATAAACATCACAAGTTATCGCGATTTTACGAAAAAAAGTTTTGAAAAAGTTACTTTTTGCGTTTCTCTTTGTTTCGTCGTCCGTGTCTGTCGCGAGTGACCATGAACGGCCATGATCGATGACGACCAACTTTTTCAAAACTTTTTTTCGTAAAATCGCGATAACTCGTGATGTTTATAAGCAAACCCCTTATGTCTATATATCAAAATTTTTGTAATTGTCTGCTCTACAACTTTGTAGAACATTGTTACACTCTAAAAAATAACCCTGCAAAGTTAGAAAAAACACGAAATTTTAAAATGAAAAATTTTGTTCTAAATGAAAAAATGACCCTTCTGGGACAATGTAGATTCGAAAAGTACATTAAATTTCCCATAAAATGACATGTTCCAAAATTTTTTACAGTCGAGTAACGGAAAATGGGAGAATTTTTAAAACTTTTTTAGTGTTTTTTTCGATGAAAAATACGTTTTTTCGGAATTCTGAGTACGCCATCAAATTGGGCGTCTAATTTTACATAAAAGTCCCTTTGACACCAGATTTCTATCTCATCACCGTTTCAGGCTGCAAATTTTTGAAAAACACCTCTTTTTTCGCATGTTCAAAAATGGAAGGGGTCGTACCGCCCCTCCGTCACGAGATATCAAAAAACGGACCTCGGATTCGTGATCAGGGACAAAAGTTACCCCTTAGGACAAAGTTTCACGCAAATCGAAGAGGGGTCGGGGCAACTGCTGTGTGAGTTGGCGGAGAATTACCCAAAATTGAATCAATTAATTTTTTTTTTATTTCAAATGACTAAGAACAGAGTTTTGCCATTGGACATGCCCTGGCTAGAAAATCTCGTTCAAAATCTCCTACCGAATATGGACGACCGCTCTCGGGGCTTATGATTAACGATCGTTTTCGTTTTAATTGAAACGCTACTTCGCTTTGCCAACATCGGAACACTTCAACCATTTCTGTCGGTGCTTCAAAATGTGTTATTTAGACTAAAATTCATTGAGAAGTTTGAAAGAAATTAAGTTTATTTAAAAAAAAACTAAAATATTTGAAAAAAATGTTCTTCAAACATAATTTCAACAAAAATACAAAAAAAATCTTGCAATACAAACAACACTTAAAGTATCGAAGACTTTAAAAAAAAACTTTTAGAAACATTCAAAACTATAAAAACATGAAATTTTTGAAAAACTTGAAAAACTTGAAAGACTTAAAAAACTTGAAAAACTTGAAAAACTTGAAAAACTTGAAAAACTTGAAAAACTTGAAAAACTTGAAAAACTTGAAAAACTTGAAAAACTTGAAAGACTTAAAAAACTTGAAAAACTTGAAAAACTTAAAAAACTTGAAAAACTTGAAAAACTTGAAAAACTTGAAAAACTTGAAAAACTTGAAAAACTTGAAAAACTTGAAAAACTTGAAAAACTTGAAAAACTTGAAAAACTTGAAAAACTTGAAAAACTTGAAAAACTTGAAAAACTTGAAAAACTTGAAAAACTTGAAAAACTTGAAAAACTTGAAAAACTTGAAAAACTTGAAAAACTTGAAAAACTTGAAAAACTTGAAAAACTTGAAAAACTTGAAAAACTTGAAAAACTTGAAAAACTTGAAAAACTTGAAAAACTTGAAAAACTTGAAAAACTTGAAAAACTTGAAAAACTTGAAAAACTTGAAAAACTTGAAAAACTTGAAAAACTTGGAAAACTTGAAAAATTTGAAAAACTTGAAAAACTTGAAAAACTTGAAAAACTTGAAAAACTTGAAAAACTTGAAAAACTTGATAAACTTGATAAACTTGAAAAACTTGAAAAACTTGAAATACTTGAAATACTTGAAATACTTGAAATACTTGAAATTCTTGAAATACTTGAAATACTTGAAATACTTGAAATACTTGAAATACTTGAAATACTTGAAAAACTTTAGAAACTTTAAAAATTTTAAAAACTTGAAAAACTTGAAAAACTTGAAAAACTTAAAAAATTTGAAAAACTTGAAAAACTTTAAAAACTTTAAAAACTTTAAATACTTGAAATACTTAAAATACTTGAAATACTTGAAAAACTTTAGAAACTTTAAAAATTTTAAAAACTTGAAAAACTTGAAAAACTTAAAAAACTTGAAAAACTTTAAAAACTTTAAAAACTTTAAAAACTTTAAAAACTTTAAAAACTTTAAAAACTTTAAAAACTTTAAAAACTTTAAAATTTTTAAAAACTTTAAAAACTTTAAAAACTTTAAAAACTTTAAAAACTTTAAAAACTTTAAAAACTTTAAAAACTTTAAAAACTTTAAAAACTTTAAAAACTTTAAAAACTTTAAAAACTTTAAAAACTTTAAAAACTTTAAAAACTTTAAAAACTTTAAAAACTTTAAAAACTTTAAAAACTTTAAAAACTTTAAAAACTTTAAAAACTTTAAAAACTTTAAAAACTTTAAAAACTTTAAAAACTTTAAAAACTTTAAAAACTTTAAAAACTTTAAAAACTTTAAAAACTTTAAAAACTTTAAAAACTTTAAAAACTTTAAAAACTTTAAAAACTTTAAAAACTTTAAAAACTTTAAAAACTTTAAAAACTTTAAAAACTTTAAAAACTTTAAAAACTTTAAAAACTTTAAAAACTTTAAAAACTTTAAAAACTTTAAAAACTTTAAAAACTTTAAAAACTTTAAAAACTTTAAAAACTTTAAAAACTTTAAAAACTTTAAAAACTTTAAAAACTTTAAAAACTTTAAAAACTTTAAAAACTTTAAAAACTTTAAAAACTTTAAAAACTTTAAAAACTTTAAAAACTTTAAAAACTTTAAAAACTTTAAAAACTTTAAAAACTTTAAAAACTTTAAAAACTTTAAAAACTTTAAAAACTTTAAAAACTTTAAAAACTTTAAAAACTTTAAAAACTTTAAAAACTTTAAAAACTTGAAAAACTTTAAAAACTTTAAAAACTATTTCTCATAAGTCTTAATCAACTGCATCTTTGAAAATTTATGCTGCTCCCATTAAAATAAAATGTTATTCAAAAACCTCAAAAACTTTAAATTATTTTGACAATAAACTTGATTCGATACATTCTCTCAGCATAAGTTTGTTTTGGCACATCGTTTCCTAGTCTCTAGCAGTCTTCACCATTGACCGCGGTTAGGACTTGGAAGTGACGTTCCTCTAACTATTAGTAATGCGGCAAGGTTTTCTACCAATTGTCTTGCCCGTACAGGAGAGGAGAAAGGGGATAGCAGGAGGCAGTGAAGCAGAATTAAATTTTAATTGCTTCGATAATTTGGCAAAGCCCTCGGCATAACGATAATGGTGGTTATTTTTGCGGGGATCCTAAATCACTTAACCTAAACGTGGACGGCCAATATCGAATGGGGTTGGGGTGATTATGAGCCGCTTGAAACGCGAAAACATTCCTCCGAAAAATGATTAATTAGTGCAAGAAGGCAATCACTCTTACAGAATGGTGCTGGAAACAGAAATTCTGCAAATTGTTAGATCTCCGAGGGGTTTTCAGTAATTGGTCCTCCGAAATTAAATGTTTACAATTTTCTGACACATTAGTGAAAATTGATTGGATCTGTATTCTGATAAACATTTTAATATGACATTATTTAAATGATAAATATTGAGTTTTAGCAACAATATTCAACCATAAAAAAGAACTCAACCAGAACATACTTGTGCTGAAATAATATTGATTTCATTTCAAACTAAAAAATAAGGTCAAGATTCAAAGTTCAACAATTTAGGTCACTCGTTTACTTTTAGCTTGAACATTTTTTTCTCCATCTAAAACGCACGGACTATAAACTTTGCCCGTCCACGTGTACCACCACCCAAAACGGCTTTAGTCGTCCCGTTTCTAATTTTGATTTGTAGACACCTCTTGCCCTTCCCTTACCTGCCCGAACCATTCATTTTCCGGAGAGCGGGTGACTTTTTATTGGCAACAACAGAGTAGTTTTAGATTGCTCACTCTGGCACCTCTAACATGTGGCACGCTCTGCCGCTAGCTGGTTGAGCAAACACATGCTCTAAGTTGTGCTAAACCTCGTACCTCGAGGTTGTTTGCGAGCACGCAATGAAGTATGCCGAGGAAGGAAAAAAACTCATCTGGAACATAATTTGTTGTTTGGAACAGACGTTGATTATTCGACCGAGGTTTTTCGAGTAACGTCACGGAAAAAAATGTTCATCAAAGTTTCCATTCCATTTCAAACAATTTTAATAATTACAACAACTCCGCTTGTTCTGATTTTACATACTGTGTTTTTAAGTGAGTCACCATAATTTAATTAAGTGTTTTAATTGTGAAATTTGGTCTTTTTATCGGATCAGCCTAGAATTAACTAGGTCTGAAGAAAGATACACGCAGTAAATAGAACAAAACTTGTTAAATTACGATCAAATTATGTTTTTGTTCAAAAATAATTTGAAAGCATTAAAATATAATGCAAGGTTTTATGGAGCACTTCTTTTAATGTTATTTAAGCTAAATTCTGTGCGGGGAAAGCCAATATTAACAAGTTATGTTTTTTATGAGTTCATCCCGTTGAATCGGGCTTAACAAATCCTGGTAGTCGCGGGAACACATGCCGAACGTGACGAAATGCCATTTAAAAAAAACAGTAGTGACCAAGAATGGCGAAACAAGAGGGAATCCACGTGGCACAGGCTGCCCTTCGCATAAAGTTGGGGTAGGTTTTATGGGTGTGGAGATATTTTTAGCCCGATAAGGTGAAATATGCACGGCCGACCTTTTTTCTCCTGCCTGCCGTGTGTCGCAACCGGTGTGTGTACAAAACCAGTGGCAGCGGAAAATGGCGCCGGCAAGTGATAAATTATTTCTGAAAAATGAAGGTCAAGCGCAACCCGGGTCGGCCACCGTAGCCCTTTTTCCCAGGGAGTTGGGGTGGAGCGATTTTAACGGGTTCACTGATTACGGCGAATGGCCTAGATTGCGAGAGGTGCAGAACTTTTGCGAAAGGATATGGCAGAATTGTACACAAGCTTTGTCTAGGTAGTTCAAAACATGATTTTTCTTCAGTCTATTCGATTAAAATCAGCCTTTTCAACACAATCTTATCAATTTTCTCATCTTCAAAAAACGTCCAGTAATCGAAAAATCTCCACCTTAGCAATTTAATTTCCATCTGTGACAATGGAACCGATTCCAATCGTCCGCCCACCCCATCGCTTTGCAGACGCGCCCTAATGTCTTTTTCAACGTTCGATGAAACTTTCATCAAAAATAGATAAGATTGATCCCCGGTTGGTCGTGTAGAGCTCGGAACTTTTTTTGCCCTGATTCTGCTCCTTCTCCTGCATGTTGTATAATTTCTATTTCCGGAGCCCTAGAGTACGCACTTTTTACGCTACCTTGCCTTTGCTAGATGGCTTAGGGCTGTTCTGGAGCTTCTGCTGGGGAGGGCACAGATTCTTGAATCTCTCAGGACTTACCTACCCGATCCGAGTTGCGCTGCTGCTGTTGTTGCTGCCGCTGATGGAAAGAAAAACCCCATTAGTGATATCCGGAGTAGCTTTTTACACGTTCATCGTAGCAAGTCTACACAGCAAAAAAAACGATGCTGAGAAAATTACACAATATTACACATTGCATGTACAGTTTCTCTAGCACAAAAAGTAGCTGCCACCGGGATTCAAACCCAGCTCGCGGACAGCACTGCGGCTTGGCTCGCTCGTCTACCGTTTATGGCTGCATATTTTTGATGTAATATTACATACAATTCCATGAAATAATGCAATATTTATTCTACATCCAGCTTTTCTGCATGCCGCTGAATAACTGTGCCTTGATTTCAGGGATGTTTAAGTCGCCATTTTGGTATTTTTTGATTTGCTGAGTAAAACATATAGAATGTCCAAACAACAACCCAAATCGCAACATTTGACCACCCTAGTGCCTATTACTCTAGGCAAATCCCCGTAGCCGGTAGTTCTCGTACCGCCAACCCGACGCTCCTTGGGATTCAATGCGGTGTACGAACCTGCGCTCCAGAGCTCTCAGAATCCGGTTTTGCTACCAGAGCGAGAACAGCAAAGTTATTAAACTTTGTTAATCAAAATCGTATTAACTAAAGCGAGTTTTACTCTAGCCGGGCCCGGCGCGTGTGATATCCGCCCCATGATCAGGGGGCTCCAACCAAGAATATGCTTTTTCCTCACACACACGTGTGGATTTTCGAATCCAGGCCGGACCCCTTGGCTGTGCCTTCTGAGAGAGTGTGTGCGAGCCAAACACAGATCATGATACAGCCCCCCCCCCTTCCCGGACTTGACCAACCTGGCCACGTGGAGGAAATGAGCGTGTCTGGGTGGGGGGGGAGAGCTTCCCGAGCGCGCCATAATGCGATAATAATGATTTATTGCTCACTTGTGTGGTGGTTGTTGGTTAAGTTTTAATTAGGTTTCCGTCCGAGGCGATGAAATCGAGCCGAAATGCGTGCGAAATGGTCGCTGCTTGCTGATGTTCAGGTCTGGTGGGGAGGAGGGGGGATATTTTGCGATCGAAAAATTCCGGAAGAAGAAAGTGAAACTGGTCCACCTTGGACAGGAGCAGAAAGTATTGATGAGAAGAGGAAATGGTGGCTATTCGCTTCGAAATGCTGGGTGTAGAAAGGATCTTGTACGAAAGTTCTTAAATTTTTTATTTAAATAAATTTTGTTGAGTCATATTTTGATCAATCAAAATAATCTGCTATATAAAAAAACTAAATTAATTAAATTAATTAATAGAGCAGTTCTCTACGGAATCGGTCTTTTTTCTTTAATTTTAATTTTTGTATTTTTTAATCCGGCTGAAACTTTTTTGGTGCCTTCGGTATGCCCAAAGAAGCCATTTTGCATCATTAGTTTGTCCATATAATTTTCCATACAAATTTGGCAGCTGTTCATACACAAATAATATGAGAAATTCAAAATTCTGTATCTTTTGAAGGATTTTTTTGACCGAGTTGTTGTCTTGGACAAAGTTGTAGGTATGGATATGGACTACACTGAAAAAAAATGATACAAGGTAAAAAATTTTTTGGTGATTTTTTATCTAACGTTTTGTCACTAAAACTTGATTTGCAAAAAAACACAATTTTATTTTTTTTATTTTTTTGATATGTTTTAGAGGACATAAAATGCCAACTTTTCAGAAATTTCCAGAATGGGCAAAAAAATTTTGACCGAGTTATGATTTTTTGAATCAATACTGATTTTTCAAAAAATCGAAATATCGGTCGCAAAAATTTTTCAACTTCATTTTTCGATGTAAAATCGAATTTGCAATCAAAAAGTACTTCAGTGAATTTTTGATAAAGTGCACCGTTTTCAAGTTATAGCCATTTTTAGGTAACTTTTTTGAAAATTGTCGCAGTTTTTCATTTTTTATAATTAGTGCCCATGTTTGCCCACCTTTGAAAAAAATATTTTTGAAAAGCTGAGAAAATTCTCTATATTTTGCTTTATTGAACTTCGTCGATGCGACCCATAGTTGCTGAGATATTGCTATGCAAAGGCTAAAAAACAGGAAAATAGATGTTTTCTAAGTCTCACCCAAACAACCCAACATTTTCTAATGTCGATATCTCAGCAACTATAGGTCCGATTTTCAATTCAATTCAATTAGTTTTTATTAGTAAATAATCAATTCACAATTTCGTAATTCTTATAACCTAATAGAGTTTTGGAGTACCTTTCAACTATGATTTGTACTATAGTTCATTTTGATGTAATTGGATATTCTAACAATGGATTTGCCAACAGAAGGAAAAATTATTTTAAAAAAACCTTCTAAATTTGCTAAGGAAAAGGATAGAGATAGAAAAGCTTAAAACTAGATCACAGTTTGTTTTGTCTTTTGACGTCGAAAAACTTCGCTGCACAAGGCAGCTTATCCGTTGTAGATATACTTCATCATAAGCTCACTCAGAGCTTGGAATTGTTCTGCCTTGTTCCGGCAGGCACGAAAGCGCGTGAGCATCTCTCCAGCAAGAGCGAAAAACTCGGGAAGCGTGAAGAGATCATCTCCGGTAACGTCTGCTTGTCCCGGTGAAGTACCGCTCCCAGAAGCGGCTACTCTAGCGTACGAACCTCCCCAACCGGGAGGGAACGCTGGGTTGGTCGATGGAACCGCTCCGCCGCCAGCTGCTGCAGCGTTCGTGCTCGAAGTCTTTGAAGGTTGGCGGGACGCTGGCGCTTTCTTCTTCTTGTCCTGCTCCTCGAGGTACTTTTTCCGCGCGGCACAGCCACGGAAATTCGCCGTGTGGTTTCCACCACAGTTCGCACACTTGACGCGCGCTTTGTGCTGCTGGGCGTTTTCCCCCAGCTGGTCTTTCCGCGGAAGATTGCACCTTTCGGTGAAGTGGGTCTCACCGCACTTAACGCACCGGGGCGGAAGATTACAGTTTCTTGAACCGTGTCCGAATTTTTGACAGCGGTGGCATTGCGCTGCGTCGGTCGGATTCTTCGTGTAGAATCGCCACGTCACGTAGAAGCCGTCCAGTGCTTTGATCTGCCGTAGGTCCTGGATTTTGACCGACCCACGATCGAAGTACAGGAGGTACAATGTGTACGTACCTGTCACCGTTGTCGATTTCGAGAGCACCTTAACCTCTCGAGGCTTAACCTTGACGCCCGACAGGTGTTCTTCCAGGTCGGAGATCGGGCGGTCCGGATATCCCTGAAGGACGATCTTCACTGGGACCTTCTCTGCTGGGTCAAATGTGAAGAATTTGAAGTTTCGCAACTTCAACTTCTTCACTACCAAGTCGAAATTCTGTTTTGTATGCGTAATCACTTGCACCAAAGTTTTACTAATTTTAAGACAATATTGGAGTCCCTCAAGCAACTCGTCAATATCGTCTGCCAACGTATCCAAAACAAAAATTGGAGGTGGTCGTCGTTCCTTCGGAGAGTTACACTTTTTCTGCTTTCCTTGCTTGCGCGCAAGTTCATCATCGTCATCGTCGTCGCCAGCACTGCTGCTGTCACTGGCGGTGTTGTTTTCTTCTCCACTCAGCATCTCAAATTCGTTGCTGGTGGGAACGTTGGAAGTGGTTGTTGTCGTAGTGCTGGTGGACTGCTGCTGCTGCTGCTGGTCGGAAGTACTTCCGGATGCCCGGGTCGATTGTCTCGTCCGTACTGGGGACTCACGTGGACGGTATGACACGTGTAAAAAAGAAGGATCGGTGACGTCACCGGGCACGCTCCCGTGCGCGATGGCGGTCGATGCGGCGTTGGTATGTTTACCTTTCTCCACTCTGCCGGTAGATGAACTTCGCGGGTTTTTCGAGGCCGCACTCGAACTGCCACGGCCACGGCCGGCCCTTGGCATGCTGGAGCAGCAAACTCGCGGGTAAACACTGTTAATTACGGCGAAAAAATCGAAAAGTTTGAGGAGCTCCGAACAGTTGACTGTTGCTGGCTGGTGTTGCCAGTCCCGAGTTCATAGGTCCGATTTACAATGTTAAAACATGAAACATTCGTGAAATTTTCCGATCTTTTCGAAAAAAATATTTTCAAGAATTTAAAATCAAGACTAACATTTCAAATGGGCGTAATATTGAATGTTTGGCCCGTTTAAAATGTTAGTCTTGATTTTAAATTTTTGAAAATATTTTTTTTGAAAAGATCGGAAAATTTCACGAATGTTTCATGTTTTAACATTGTAAATCGGACCTATAGTTGCTGAGATATCGACATTAGAAAATGGTGGGTTGTTTTGGTGAGACTTAGAAAACATCAATTTTCCTGTTTTTTAGCCTTTGCATAGCAATATCTCAGCAACTATGGGTCGCATCAACAATGTTCAATAAAGCAAAATATAGAGAATTTTCTCAGCTTTTCAAAAATATTTTTTTCAAAGGTGGGCAAACATGGGCACAAATTATAAAAAATGAAAAACTGCTACAATTTTCAAAAAAGTTACCTAAAAATGGCTATAACTTGAAAACGGTGCACTTTATCAAAAATTCACTGAAGTACTTTTTGATCTTGGAAGACGATATTCGAAGAAAAACGACAACTGGTAGTATCAAGTGGTTAAGAAGCGAAAAAAATCACCAGATCACAGACGGGATTCGAACAATTCTGTATACCAAGATACAAGCCTGTACTGAGCAGGAACAGGAGTCCACGCTTTGAGAGGGCTCATGAGTAGCAATCCTTACTACCAACTACCCTCGATAAAGCAAATGGCCTATCAAACACTGCTCAGCGATGTTCACCAAGAAGAGAGCGACAATAACGACGGTAGCAAGAAGGTTAAGAGAGCGAAAAGAAGAACTAGATTAGAGGCGTGGTTGTGCGATCAAATCTACAGCTGAACACTACTTTGGTGTCTTGGGACAACTAGAATCCCAAGGATCACGGTGGCTTAAGGGTAGAGTACCCCGCTAGAGACGTGGGTGGTACGGGTTCGAATCCCGTCTGTGATCTGGTGATTTTTTTTCGCTTCTTAACCACTTGATACTACCAGTTGTCGTTTTTCTTCGAATATCGTCTTCCAAGTAAAAAGAGTCATGGCCTAACTCAGGGTCAATAATAAAAAAGTAACAAACAATTCTGTATACCAAGATACAAGCCTGTACTGAGCAGGAACAGGAGTCCACGCTTTGAGAGGGCTCATGAGTAGCAATCCTTACTACCAACTACCCTCGATAAAGCAAATGGCCTATCAAACACTGCTCAGCGATGTTCACCAAGAAGAGAGCGACAATAACGACGGTAGCAAGAAGGTTAAGAGAGCGAAAAGAAGAACTAGATTAGAGGCGTGGTTGTGCGATCAAATCTACAGCTGAACACTACTTTGGTGTCTTGGGACAACTAGAATCCCAAGGATCACGGTGGCTTAAGGGTAGAGTACCCCGCTAGAGACGTGGGTGGTACGGGTTCGAATCCCGTCTGTGATCTGGTGATTTTTTTTTCGCTTCTTAACCACTTGATACTACCAGTTGTCGTTTTTCTTCGAATATCGTCTTCCAAGTAAAAAGAGTCATGGCCTAACTCAGGGTCAATAATAAAAAAGTACTTTTTGATTGCAAATTCGATTTTAAATCGGGGTAATTCTCCGACAACTCACACAACAGTTGCCCCGACCCCTCTTCGATTTGCGTGAAACTTTGTCCTATGGGGTAACTTTTGTCCCTGATCATGAATCCGAGGTCCGTTTTTTGATATCTCGTGACGGAGGGGCGGGAGTAGTGCGGTGCTTGTGGGGACGTGCAGTCCTGTTTTTTCGTGTTATTTTCCGTCTCTTTTGTGTCGCAGTTCGAGTGCATGGGGTGATTGGTCATTATAATTAAACAATGGCATCAGTAGTGCGGTGCTTGTGGGGACGTGCAGTCCTGTTTTTCGTGTTATTTTCCGTCTCTTTTGTGTCGCTGTTAGAGTGCAGAGTGCATAATTGGCAAAGGGAGCGCGTGGTCTTAAAAAATATGCGGAGTGAAAAGTGATTTCTTTTGTGATTTTCAAAGCCCTTCCTATATCATCGTTGATCGGAAGGCACGGCGTCGGGTGGATTGTGTTTAAATTTTTCAAATAAGGTTTAATTTTGTTTGCGGTGAAAAAGCCATTTCTATATAACGATCGAAAGACGCACTGACAATTTGGATCGTTGAGTTAATAGTGGAACAAAATAACTGTGTGTGAGTGATTTTGTGTGTTAACCAGAAAGACCTTCCCATAGCATCGTTGCTCGGAAGGCTCGCCGACGGGTCTGTTATGAAAGTCCTCCCCATAGCGTCGTAGCTCGGGAGGCATCGAAAAGCCAATACCTTATCCCACTAACCCAAAAAAAAAAAAAATCACGTGATGCTTGAAGGAGATGCTGTGGATTCAACGGTCTCAAGCGGTATCAACAAGTATGTAGCGAAAAACTATGTGCTTGATGAGTCTGCAACTTCAACTATCGGACTAACATTCCTCCCTTTCGTTGAACTGCAGGCTTCTTGGGAGGGCGCCGGTATTGACTAATAAAGTCGGGGTCTTCAGGGGTTAAACAGTGAACGGATGGTTGGCCCCACTGATCATTTTTGATTCATTGTTTAACTTCAGCTGATCTGTCAATAACGGAGTAGCAGCTCATTGGCAGTCAACCATGCTCATGCTCATGCTCATGCTCATCTCGTGACGGAGGGGCGGTACGACCCCTTCCATTTTTGAACATGCGAAAAAAGAGGTGATTTTCAATAATTTGCAGCCTGAAACGGTGATGAGATAGAAATTTGGTGTCAAAGGGACTTTTATGTAAAATTAGACGCCCGATTTGATGGCGTACTCAGAATTCCGAAAAAAAACGTATTTTTCATCGAAAAAAACACTAAAAAAGTTTTAAAAATTCTCCCATTTTCCGTTACTCGACTGTTAAAAATTTTGGAACATGTTATTTTATGGGAAATTTAATGTACTTTTCGAATCTACATTGACCCAGAAGGGTCATTTTTTCATTTAGAACAAAATTTTTCATTTTAAAATTTCGTGTTTTTTCTAACATTGCAGGGTTATTTTTTAGAGTGTAACAATGTTCTACAAAAATGTAGAGCAGACAATTACAAAAAAAATGATATATAGACATAAGGGGTTTGCTTATAAACATCACGAGTTATCGCGATTTTACGAAAAAAAGTTTTGAAAAAGTTACTTTTTGCGTTTTTCCTCGTTTCGTCGTCCGTGTCTGTCGCGGGTGACTATGAACGGCCATGATCGATGACGACCAACTTTTTCAAAACTTGTTTTCGTAAAATCGCGATAACTCGTGATGTTTATAAGCAAACCCCTTATGTCTATATATCAAATTTTTGTAATTGTCTGCGTTACAACTTTGTAGAACATTGTTACACTCTAAAAAATAACCCTGCAAAGTTAGAAAAAACACGAAATTTTAAAATGAAAAATGTTGTTCTAAATGAAAAAATTACCCTTCTGGGTCAATGTAGATTCGAAAAGTACATTAAATTTCCCATAAAATGACATGTTCCAAATTTTTTTTCAGTCGAGTAACGGAAAATGGGAGAATTTTTAAAACTTTTTTAGTGTTTTTTTCGATGAAAAATACGTTTTTTTCGGAATTCTGAGTACGCCATCAAATCGGGCGTCTAATTTTACATAAAAGTCCCTTTGACACCAATTTTCTATCTCATCACCGTTTCAGGCTGCAAATTATTGAAAAACACCTCTTTTTTCGCATGTTCAAAAATGGAAGGGGTCGTACCGCCCCTCCGTCACGAGATATCAAAAAACGGACCTCGGTTTCGTGATCAGGGACAAAAGTTACCCCTTAGGACAAAGTTTCACGCAAATCGAAGAGGGGTCGGGGCTACTTTTTTCCGATTTCGTGTGAGTTGGTAGAGAATTACCCATCGAAAAATGAAGTTGAAAAATTTTTGCGACCGATATTTCGATTTTTTGAAAAAATCGGTATTGATTCCAAAAATCATAACTCGGTCAAAGATTTTTTGCCCATTCTGGAAATTTCTGAAAAGTTGGCATTTTATGTCCTCTAAAACATATCAAAAAATAAAAAAATTAAAAATAGTGTTTTTTGCAAATCAAGTTTTTGTGACAAAAAGTTAAATAAAAAATCACCAAAAATTTTTTTACCGTGTATCATTTTTTTTCAGTGTAGTCCATATCCATACCTACAACTTTGTCGAAGACACCAACTCGATCAAAAAATTCCTTCAAAAGATACAAAATTTTGAATTTTCACATATCATTTTTGTATGGACAGCAACCAAATTTGCATGGAAAATTATCGCTTCGCTAGGAGACGGTGATTTTAGCGGATTGCAGACTGGATTTTCGCCATGTGATGTGATGATTGTCTAAGCCCAAGTTGCCTAGGAATCGACAATTGGGAATAGAACCAATTCCACCTGAACCAGATTCTCACCACCATGGCAGCTGTCCATTGCAGGCCGCTCCCATCTCCACCGCGCACCAGGGACAAGGAAAGGGAATTGGAAGACGGGAAGTGTTGATGCTCCACTTTTTTAAGAGTATTAAGGGAAAATCTCCACGATATCCTCAAGTAAGTTTCGCTTGGAGTTGGACGGTTTTTGGGAAGGTGAATGGTCGGAGGAGCCACCCTAGGCGAGTGGTAACGACCTTTGGCATTGTTGTTCGAATTCTTCGTGTGTTCTCATTTCTAATGGGAATGCTTTCAATTCTTTTCATTTCTTATTGGATGAATTCTATCAGTCGCCCAGGCTATTTATAGCGAGGTATTTTTAGATTCAATTTCAACTGCGCTTGCAATCTTGCATGCAATCTTGTTTGAGTTCTGATGTTCAACTCGCATTCAATTTGACTCTTTGTCCGATTCTTGGATTCAACTATACCAGTCTAATTCCTCCTCAAGCTACCAATGCTCCACGGTTAAGTAGAAAGCATTTTGCTTGCCAATCCTAAGGACAGGGGATCGAACCCCGCCGTGAGCTTGAAGTTTTTTCATTAATTCCAAATTCAATGAGTCCAGAACTTTCTCGTTGGGAGCAGATGGCCAAATTTGTATGGAAAATTATATGGACAAACTAATGATGCAAATTGGCTTCTTTGGGCATACCGGAGGCACCAAAAAAGTTTCAGCCGGATTAAAAAATACAAAAAAAATCGAATGACCGAAAACTCAGAGAATTGCTCAATGGTGAGATTTTATCTGCTCTGCAAGTGATAGTTGCAGCAGCATCCATACCAACCTGAAAGTTGCCCAGTTTATCAGTCATCTTCACGACTCATTTAACTTGATGGTATGTGATGCTCCTGGTGCACGTTTTCCACCCTAGCAGTAACAACCCACACATCACTCCCCCACCACCTTGGTTACAGCAGTGAAGCGACACCGTCCTAGAAAAGAGTCTCCCGGGTGATGACGGTACCACCACCATCGGGAGGTTATCTGACGCTGACCGGTGAACATCTTTTTCTAGCCGCGAGGTCTGCCAACACGACGGCTGCGACGCCCAAGCTTAATGGGATGTTTATGGAAGTGACAAAACTCCCGTTCTGACCCTCCAGTCCAGCTCAGCTGGTCAACCGGGACCGCCAGCGTTGCTTGTTTGAGGTGTAACAAATGATGCTGAATTAGATTAACCAAAGACAAATTTGACACAAGTTGGCAAGCTTTCTTTTTGTTTGGTTGTTCCTTGGCTACGGGTCTTTGGGGTTGATGTTTGCCTCTTGTTTTGGGACGGTGAACCGCAGCCCAATTGGGGTGCCCCCGGAAGGGCTGGGTTATATCACATTAATTATTTTGCGAGGAAAATGTCGGCAAAACCTACGACACCGGCAATGGTTAATCGTTAGGTTGGAGGTTTTTCTTGAACGTTTGGACATATTTTGGGTTTTTATCAAAAGGGTTTTTGTTGCTTTGGAAAATCAAAGAAGAAAACATTGATTATGATTGTGGTTTAACGGGTTGCCAAGTGTTAAGTGAGGAATTTTAATGCTAATACATTGTATATGTTTTAGAAAACAAAAATTTTTGTCACACAAAAACACAGGCATTTGTTAAGTTTTAATAAAAAGTTCATTTGCAGGACCGAAAGTTTAAAAGGATAATCAATCACTTGAAAATAGTGATTTGGCTATCATAATTTACATTTTTCAGTGGACTTCGAATAATTGAGGGGTTGACTGTAGTTTACGATAGCGATTATAAAACATATTTTTTGCACCCGGTTTTTTTAAAGAAAAAAAAACATGTAAATTCGCATTGACTTAACTTAGTAAAAATAAATCATCTATCATCACTGCAGTACAACTTAGTAAAAATAAATCATCTATCATCACTGTATTCAAAAATTAAGTAAAAAAATCATTGCGGGTAACATTTGGTAAAGCTAATTTTTGTATAAAGAAAATGAGTGGATTAACTAGGCATTTTTAAAAGTGTAACACTTTGTGAATAAACTTTCAAGATCCCAAAAAAGGTTCAAAAGCGTTGTGGGACCATCCATAAACCACGTGGACACTTTTTTGGGAATCTTTTACCCCCCCCCCCCCCCCTTCGTGGACAATTGTCCATACAAAAAAAATCTTTTTTGTATGGATCGTGGACAATCGCCATACCCCCCCCCCCCCTAAAGTGTCCACGTGGTTTATGGATGGTCCCTGTACATTCGCACAAATTTCAGAATGAAAAATATGTAGTTTGAACTTTCATGTATGCTATGACGAAACAACTTTAAAATCTGAGAACAATTTCGGGGCAATCACAACCGCTCACAGCTGGTGCTGACATGAACCGGCAGTGAAACGGAAGGACAGGTACACCTAGACGCGGTGCTAGAACTGCGACCAGGTACAGATTGAGGCACCTCTCTCTCTCACACACACACAAAACGGTCGGTTGCGCCAACCGGTGACAGGTTGTGTGGCATGACAGCTACAATGAATTTCAGCTCAGTAGCAAAGCTCAAACCTTCCCCCCTCCCAAAACGAAATTAAGTGCGCGATCTGTACATGTTGAGTGCTGGTGCTGCTGCAGAGCTGTCTGTCCATCTCCGGAGTTCTCCCGTGGACAACATCTGCACGGCATCGGCACTGACGGCGGGGGCCACCACCACGGTGATGATGGATCGTGATGATAAGATGATTTATTTCATTTTCATTCACGAACGGGAACGCACGACGACGACGGTTGGTGCAAGTTCCGTCGGAAAGCAGCGTTCCCCACTGAAAGTCTTTCGCCGAGGAACACTTTACGCCAAAACACGTGGTTTATCTTCGTCTTGCCGAGCTTTTGGAAGTGGGGCCCTGGTATTGCTCTCGAAAGGAGTCTCGCGTTACTCGTGTTACGTCGTTACGTCTGGTTGAACATGGGCTAGTGATTTTTCACGACAGAATAAAAAAAATACGGCGGTCTATTTTCAAATTCTCGCCATTTTCATGCAACTCTAAATTCTGCTTAAAATTATTGCAATTGCATTTTATTTGTGAAGGGGACAGTAAAAAGTGCATTTAGGGTTACTTGATCCCTGCATTTTCCAGTCACTGGAATCAGCCTTAAGCTTAATTAAA
Organism: Culex pipiens pallens; assembly: GCF_016801865.2. NCBI lineage: Eukaryota > Metazoa > Arthropoda > Insecta > Diptera > Culicidae > Culex > Culex pipiens. The sequence goes on along the minus strand of NC_068938.1, from coordinate 35,137,431 downwards.
TGGGCTGGGTTTTCGTACATAGCTTCCTTTAGTATAGTTGTACATAGCTTCCTGCAAATGAACCATTTTTCAAATGTTCAAAAATTACCAGTTTTTGTAGATATGCTCAATTTTGGTCTAAATAAGAATATTTTAAGTTTTTAAATACTTTACAATTTAAACATGAAATTACTGTAACTTATAAAGATTGAAGCTTTGGATGAATCAGAAACATTTTTTGCTGAAGTTTTCTTCAAAATGTGAAAGTGGGATCAAGGCCATTTCAAAACATGGATTGTTGTCTAAAAACGTACTAAAAGACACTAAATTTAAACTTCTTTAATTTTTAACTGTGTTTATTTCAATTTTAGGTTTTTTTTCTTTTTTTTATAAATAAGTAAGCAAAAACTGATGTATTTTTCCAGAACAACTTTTCAGTGATAAAGTTTTTTTTTTAAATAGAGCTGAAAAAGGCATATTATTCATACTGAGATTATATCGCTGCAAATATTTTAACATTATTAAAAAATGTAAAAAATGTGAGTCAAGAAATTAAAAGGCAAACGTATATTTTTCTAAAACTTTGAATTTCGAAGAATAACAAATTCAAAATAATTCAATCTTTATTTTTACTCTTTATGAATTTAGTGTTTATTTAAAATCATTTTGAAATATATTTCAAAATATTTGAACAATGATGCACAACAACCCAAAAAGTTTTTATTATTTGTTAAGGATATTCGAATCAAAATTTCGTTTGAATAAATTTTATCATGTCTTATGGTTTTTTTTACATCGTAGTGTTGAGGATATAAAACAAAAAAAATGCAACAACCATTGAAATTTGAATGCTTTTTTCATAAAAAAAAAAAAATATCAAGGTATTTAATTGCAATCTTCAAAAACAATACCAATACAATTATAAACATACAAAAATTAAAATAAGTCAAATGAACACATTTTTGAATGTTATCTTTGTTTTTTATTTTTATAATCTACATTTATGAATCTAATTTACAATACTAGATCTTCTCTTTACTTACCATAAAAGAACCCAATCATAAGAAAATGAAAAAGGTGTTTACCTGTTTACTTTTCAACTTTTATCAAATATTAGTTCCGGCCCGCCATTGCTTTAGAAAAATCAGATCTGGGCCAAAAGGTTGGGCACCCCTGCCTTACATTAAAAAAATGACGGTTAAATTTTTTTAAACACTTTGCATGATTTGAAGGGTGCATCTGATGGAATACCCTTATCAATTAAACATAGTTGAATGTTTTAGCTTTCAATTCATGCAAAAAGTTCAAAGTTTTGTGAGAAATTGACAGAGTTATGTGCGATACAAAAAATGGGAATCAAGTCTCACTACTTTCTCCTATACAGCAAAGTAAACAAAAATATTAAACTAAAAAAAGATGACGGCAAAAGTTATGGATTAAACAGTCTTTTACTTTTTTTTTAAATTCGTGAGACTCTTAGGAATGATTGGAAATCATGTTTTTTGAAAGATTTTTTACATTTTTGGAAATACTTAATTTTGAGATTTTCTACATGTCTACCGTACATAACTCCTTGAACAAAATAGTCATTACAACAAAATAAATTGTGAGCTCGTTTTAACAAATTGGCCCGAAATTTAATCACCAAAATTGACTAGAAGTAGAAAAAGGAAAATTTGAATGTTAAAAAAGTGTAGGCAACATTTTATCAGTTTTTTTATCTTGATTGATAATTTAAAAATTTATTTATTAAAAAATCGATGGAGCACCTGAATTTATACTTGCAAAATTGATAGAAAACGCAAAGCGTTATAAGTTTTTAATTTAAAATTCACAGCACTGAACACTGAACTGAAATTTGTAAATTATAAATCTCAAATTGCTTAGCGTTTACTTTCATTGACATTTTGAATAACATTCTTTCACATAATATTTGAAATTTTGCGTGATAAAGAAAAAAAAACATTTATTGTAACATGCTTCAAATTTCAGATTGAAGCACGCTATAACAAATAAAACAAATTATCCATGACTTGTTAAACCAAAACTTATTTAAATGAAAATTCACAATCAATAATCGGAAATTCGAAAAAAGAAACATGATAACAATTATTTCCTTTAAAATGAGTAAATTGCCATGCCACTTTTTTCATCTGTTTAAAAAGCATATTACCGAGATGAAAAATAAACAAAAAATATTCCGAATTCTCGGCATTCCGTGAGATTTTTCAAATTTCACGGATTACGTGGCTTCCGCGAAATCGCGAAAAATCGAGCAATGGAGGTAGATTCCAATAATAAAGGAAAGCATTTTAATTTTCAAACTGATCTTAAGTGAAGCTTGCAAGTTTTGTAGGAATTTGTAACGAAAGAGTCTAATATTTCAAAATTGTAGCAATCTTGTCTCAGGTTATGATCAAACAATTAAAATCAAAAAATAGCAGCTTAGTCAAAATTATTATCAACGCCGTGAAATTTCTTCTATTTCAATCAAACTCAAATGTCACCAACTAAATTTAACAATTAGAAATACTAGTAGACAAAAAGAGCACTTTTACATTGTGAACCGTTTGAGCAAAATCTGATTCAGTAAAACTTTGTCAGCAAAAATGTGCACCAGCAAACTTTCCAACGAAACCGAAACGAGTTAAAATTGCCGCGAACATTTTCTGCATCCTTGATTTCGTTCATTTTTTCCTAGCCACTTTCTCATTCGGCTTGCTGCTCACTTTGCAGTGCAATTCACTGCTCCTCATCATCGTCACCGAACATTTTCTCCTTTCGTAATAACAAGGTGAAGTTTTCCTTTCTCGCCCCTCCCTCTAACAAATGCTGCGGGAAGGCGTGCGTTGACGTGGAAATTTTTAGTTTTCCCTCAGCGGTGCGCTGCTTTTGGCAGCAACTTTCGCACCACCACCACCACGGCTGCTGTGAAAAGCGCTCGCTTTCAATCGCTTTGGCCAAACTTGGGTTTTTCCTGGTTGTTGTTCACTACGAAATTTTATTGTTCAACGGTGGCTGGAAAACGCCAAGAATTCGAGTTAACTTTGCTGATGGCAAACAAATTTCGCGGTACGAATTTGCGAACCATAATAACTTGTGGATTATTTTTAGTTGTTGTTATTATAAACAATGTTCAATACAAAATTGCTAATAAACATTAAATTTAAAAAAAAATATGAAAGCTCAAAATAAAAACAAAAATTTCTCCTCAAACGGAAAATATTTTCCCAGGAAAAATAAGTTATGTTCTTGCCGATTTCCTCATGTTCACAACGTGAACGCTCACCAACTTTCAGTTTCCTTTTTTTCGAATGAAAAAATAAAAGCCACAGCCAGCAGAAAAGTTCCAGTTGTCCGGGGGTTAATCTGGCGCACAGAACTAAACCATTCTTTCGTTCCATGTCTGATTATGAAAGCACAATTAATTAGTTTATTTAGACGATGAAAATTTATTCTGCACGAACGAAACTTTTTCCCGGCAAGTACTGGGGCTGCTGGGGCGGACTCACAGGTTTGCTCAGCGCTGAAACTGCATTTTAGAAAATTTGCAGCGAAAAAACTTTCTCTTCTGGGGGGTTTCGGATGCTGGCTGGCCGGTACACTGCTGATGATGCACGGAATCAGTGAGATACTCATTTTTTTGCTGTTTGAAAACAAAAAACTCTGGCGAATAAATTGATTGTTTGAGAGATAGAGCATAATTGAAAGGCAATTTATTCGGATTGATTCACGTGCAGATTTGCTCGTTTGCGGTAAATTGATTGGAAACGGTTAACTTTTAGATATTTATCATCATGGTGGTGAGCATTGTTTTAGATCAATCGAACTAAAGTGGTGGCACTGAAAAGGCTTACCAGATGTTATTAAGTTTTCAGTCAAGCTGAAATTGAAATTTGAAAAGAAGTAAAAAAAATAACCAATTAAACTAATTAGCGGAAACAAGCTTGGCAGATCTTATCCAACGAGTGTGAATGTCATTTGCTGAAATCCACTATCATTTAAAAAAGGCAAATTTTGCCTAATTTCTCTAAACATAACAGACCGTGCCAAGTTACAAAAACAAGAAATTTTAAAATAATATGTGTTGATCTATATAAAAAAATACCTTTCTGGGTTATTGCAGATTCGAAAAGTAAATTAAATTTCCAAAATTATTTTATTTTGCAAAACAAAAACCTGTCAAGTAACAAAAAATAACAGAATTTTTGATACTATTTTGATATTTTTTCGATGGAAAATACTTTTTTTTGAATTCTAAGTACGCCATCAAATCAGGCGTCTATTTTTACATAAATGTCCCTTTGGTATCAAATTTCCAAATCATCACCATTTCAGGTTGCAAAATTTTTTAAACACGTCTTTTTTCGCATGTTCAAAAGTGAATGGAGTCCTACCGCCCCTCCGTCACGAGTTTTCGAAAAATAGAGCTCGAATTCGTGATCAGGGACAAAAGTTACCGCTTTTGACAAAGTTTCACGCATTTCGTGTGACCATTATAAATTATTTGGTGTTTGTAAAAAATCTGATGTCTTGAATTGATTAAAGTAACGTATAAGGTAAATTTAGAGACGTACTTTATGATTCAATATTTCAGTAAAATCTTTGTACACGGAGAAAAACATCGTGAAAAAACTTTTATGAAATTCTGAACAATAAACACTTTGTCTAAATTTCATGTTACGATTTTGTTAAACGTACCATGAAATTTGAACACTTTGTTCGTGGTTCCAAATTTCATGAACGGTTGTTCTTGATTTTGAGAACTAATTTTTCTCCGTATAAAGGAATTTACAAATATATTCTTAAGTGGTCGCAAGTCATAGTGATATTTTACCGGAACTGTTGAGGTTTTCTGAAAGTCGTCTTTTTTTTGCATCCACAAAAAATATTTGTTTCAATAACTATTGAACAACTTAATAAAAAGTTGCAACTTGACATGAATAGCATGAATGGAACAGGGCTGGGCAAAATCGATCTGCCAAAGTCGTGTGCATATATTTGATCAACATCCTCACACACGCATAGGCATTAACTCCAAATTTGTTTCCGTCCAGACGCTGACAAACCTTACCAATAAATTCAATCAGAAATGTGGCTGGAGGAAAAATGTGACTTCAACTCATTATTAGTTTGTTTGATGTACCATTCTACCAGTTTGAACTTTGACAAACCGAAAAAATCAATTTAAATTCCTCATCAAACTCAGGCTTTCAAGTTTTTTTTGTTTTTCGCTTTTCTCATTACACAACTCATTTCAAAAATATAATTTTTGTCCAGCCTAGTTTCGAATTGAATTTTTGGTTAGGTTTGTCAGCGTCCGAGCAGTAAATGGCAGACCACCAGAACCAATACAAATTTTGACATTATTACACGGCCACAATCTAAAGTGCTGTGTTTTTAAATCAAAAAGTTATTCCTGGTTTCTGTGGTACCGTAAACCGGGGTGACATTGACAGGATTTTAATTTATTTCTGGGATATTTTCCAACTGGTAAGGGATTTTTCTAGACTTTTATTTTTAAAACATGTACAAGGATAAGCCACACAAGGTCCATCCACTGTTTTTGAAAAAAAGTTTTTTCAATAGTAATAAAACAAAAAGTTGCGTTGAAAATTCTTATATTGAACACCGTCATAGTTTTTGTTTTTGTTAGTCATAGTTTTTGTTATTAAAATCAGGTTAAAGGTGTTCAATTTTTTTTTACGTCGCTAAGGTAACTGATATAGTTTTTAGCAAAAAAATCAATGTTTATATTTAGTTAACAATTATAGTTTATAATCTTTTCAACAAAATACATATACACTTTAGGTAAAATTGTTAAAAAGTCGGATTTTTGCATGAAAATTGTTCAAAATAGTTTTGTTTGTTTTTTTTTTTGATTTTTGATTTTTTCTACTGAAAATGCCTTCAAATTTGGAAATTTCATTGAATCATGTTTCAAAAACACACAATCGTTTACCTTCTCCTAATGGAAAATTGTCAGAAGAATCCGAAAATGCATTCCGTTTTCGGATTTGAAATCATGTTCACTGTGAAAATCATGACACTTTGATAATATGAAAATAATGCTATTCATCAACGTTTTCTTAATAATAGTTAAGCTTTTCAAAATTTAATGAAAACTTCTTTTAGAAGTACCGTAAACCGGGGTGACTTTGATAGGATTTCAATTTGTTTTAAGAATGTTTTCCAACAGCTGAGGTTTTTCTCAAGATTATTATTTTTAAAACATGTACTGGGGTAGACTACACAAAGTCCATGCACTATTTCGGAAAAAAAGTTTTTTCAATAATGTTTAGAAAAATAGTTACGTTCAAAATTCTTAGTTCTAATTCCGGGGTGACTTTGATAGTCATAGTTTTTAATGTTAAAATCATATTTAAGATGTACAAACTTTATTTGTACGCTAATTGTACCATCACTAAAGTAGCTGATATAGTTTTTAAGAAAAAAAAAATCAATGTTTATATTTAGTTAACTAAACGTATATGCTTTTTAGCAAAATACATATAAATTTTAGGTAAAATTGTTAAAAAGTCGGAATTTTGCCTAAAATTTGTTAAAACTAGTTTTGTTTATAAAATTATTGATTTATATTGCATTTTATACTGAATTCAAAGCACGAATCACAAGTTTTCACATTTTAACATGAAATTTGTTCAACTAAAATTGCCTATAAATTTGGAGATTTTTTTTAATTGTGTTTCAAAAACACATATTATTTATTATTTACAAACTTTTTTAACCTTCTCCTAGTGGAAAATTGTCCAAAGAATCCGAAAATGCATTCCGTTTTCCGATTAAAAATCATGTTCGTTGATAAAATCATGACAATTTGAGAAGTTTAAAATAATGACTTTCATGAATATTTTCTTAACTATAGTTAACTAACTTTTTAAACTTGTCAAAATTTTATGAAAAGTTCTTCTTGAGGTACTTTGAACACTTCTCTACCACGGTCAGTATGTTTCTAAACCATTCCTTACGTATTTTAATTGTACTCTTCATTTTGCGGAAAAATCGCAAACCTATCAAAGTCACCCCGGCTATCAAAGTCACCCCGTTTTACGGTACCTTAAACCATTCTCTATCCCGGTCAGTACGATTCCATACAATTCCGTACGTATTTTATTTGTACTCTTCATTTTGCAAAAAAAAAATCTCAAACCTATCTAAGTCACCCCGTTTAACGGTAATTAAGCAATGATGTCAAGGGATGGTATTATCATATTTTAGACTGTCATACAATTTTTTTTTCTTACTCTTGGTGACACCTTTGTTTACAAGCGATAACTGTTCGAAAATGGATTATGATGTAACACACAGCTGTAAGGAACTCCAAAACTCTGTTATGTGCCTCAAAAGAACATATGAGCAATTCTCTACCAAAACCGGAAATGGATTTTATTTGTATTTTTTGATTTGGCTCAAACTTTGTGGGGGCCTTCCTTATGACCAAATGTGCTATTTTGTGTCATTGGTTCACCCATACAAGTCTCCATACCAGGGCCGTAGCCAGGATTTTTGTTCGGGGAGGGCTTGGGTGCAAAAATTCAAGGAGTATAAAAATCAGCAAATCATTTATACCATCACTTGGTTTGTGGTATAATTATTGAGATGAATTGTAAAATTTTAATGTAATGTATGCAAAAAAGTTTTCGAAGATTTTCATATTAAGTTATCAATGTATTTATTGAAGAAACTCGTTCGTCATTTTTTTTCTTTATTTTAACAGCTAGTTTGTATTAAAGGAGTAGAGAAAGTGTTTTTTTTAACATTTTCTTGAATTGTTTAATTGTAATCCAATTTCGTGATAAACGTCGCTAAATTCAAAATATACTTAACTTGAATCAAATTTTTGAAAGCATAATTTTTTTTTGAAAGAAATATCGATTTATCTAACCATAAGTATTATGTTTTCTGTATTTTATACTGAGAGAAATTTTAAACCGTCTGGATTTACATTTTCAGCTGTGTGATAATTGTGATGGTTTATCTAACATTTTTCATTTTTTCTAGCACAACATAAAACTCATAACTGGAATATTTGTTTTTCTTAAAATTTTATAAACAAACTTAAACAATGTTTTATTTTAGTTGTTTTAAGCTATTGAAGCCATTTCATATTTTGCCCGCTAAGATCACCATCTCCATGCGAATGCGAATGCGAATTGAAGCCATTTCATATTTTGCGAAGCTCCTGGTGCTCTCAAAAATAAATAATTTTAATGAAATACAAAAAAATATAATCGTTGAAATTTCAGCTTCTGAAGTGTCTCCATGGAAACAAAAAAAATTACGTCGAATCTCAAGTTTACATCAACTGAGTTTACATGTGATTCATGTTTTCCGTGTCGAGTTAATTCACATTTTTTTCTGTGTAGGCCTATAATAAATATATATTTGAAGAAAAAAAATCAGTGCCTGTGTTTAATTTTAATGTGTTAAAAAATTTAGATAAAATGTATTAAATTAATTTTTAACGCCAAAATATTCACTGGAAGAGTTGTTAATAATATGTAACCATTTTTAAATGCATATGTAACCGTTAAATTTTTCCTCGATTGCATCAAACATTAAAACGAATCATGTTTAACTTTAATATTCTGACTAAACGCCATTTTCAAATTCATTACTCATTGTATTCTGAAAATTGGTCCAGAATTTGAGCAAAAATAAAATTTTAAAACATGTCAAAAAAATTTAATCAGATCTCAATTCTAAAGATAAAATTTTAATAAAATTTTAAATCGATGTTTGTTCAAGCAATATCTTGACTCTAGGAACAAAATCCTGCAAATTTTATGGTTTAGAAATTATATATTTACGAAACCTTGCTAAATTAAAAATAAAGAAAACTTTATGTAAGAATTCATAAATTGATTAGTTTTATCCTGTAAATCTAATCTTAGTCTGCACTTGAATACAAACATACCAATATTCGAAGCATCAAAAAAATAAGATTATTAATTTAATTTTTAAATATTTGATTTTTTTCATTTTTGGAATTTCTGATTTTTTTGAAATTAGCATGTGTAATTATTATCTTAAATTTTTGTTTTAAAAGTAAAGAATACTTTATGTAAGACTTCTTAAATCAATTACATTTTTCCTGTAAATCAAATCTTAGTCTGAATTTTGCTACAAGAACTATATTTTACTTTCAAACGAAAATTTTAAAAAATGTCCTGTAGTACGGAGACTCTTAAAACTCCATACAAAAAAATCTCAAGGAACGGTCAAGAAAAGGTTTACGAAAAGACTTCTCTTGAGCGGTACGCAGCTGAAAAGGAACAGAAACAAAAAGCGTCGTTTGATATTTCTTCGAGAGCAATATGTGTTGATGAGATTTTGATTTGTTTATTTGGATGCGACAGAAAATAACGTTTGAAAATAATGTATTCGCTTAAATAATATTGAAGAATTGCCTCAAGAAGCTGACTATCAAAACGCTGAATCTTAAAATGCTGAAATAAGGGAAAAACCATTACAAAAATCACTTAATTTTCTGGTAAATATAAATTAATTTAGGAATACTTGAATTCAAACATAAAAATATTTAAAGCATCCAAAAATTAAGATTGAAAAAACATAATTTATTGGATTTTGAATAACTTAATTTTAAAATGATATTTTTTTTAGTTTAGGATTTCTTAAGTATCAATTATTTTATTAATTTTTCAGTTTTAGATTTTTTAATTTTTGGAAGTTCAGATATTTTGATATTATTCTGTTGAATTGTTATCTTAAATTTTTTATGTTTTTATTATTTTTTTTTTGATTTCTGGCATTTCTTTGTCTTATACCAAAAAAATTTAAATCAAAAATTATGAAAATTTAGAAATTTGAAAATGTAAAATTTTTAAATCTTCAATTAGTCGTTGCGAATATTATTCTGAAGTTCATGTCACTAAACTCTGACCAAAGTTGAAAGGGTTACAAATCAAAACTACAAGCTATGGTTTTATTATTTTAAAAGTGTTCAAAACACACTTTAAATCAGTACAGTTGTTTTGCATCATTAGTTTTCAAAATATCTAGCTGATGGCGAAATCCTTTTTTCGTGAGAAAAAAATTTCCGCGGTTCCGCGACATGTTACAAAAATTCTAAATATTTTTAAACGAGCCCAAACATGTCGTATATGATTATCAAAGCAGGAAAAACATTTCAAATTTGTTTTCCGGACCGACCTGGTCGCTGGTCCTAAAAAGACTTAATCGAAATAAGTTATTTTCATTAAAATTGTGAAGCTATTTTTTTTTAAATATTGTATTTGCTCTCTGTTTTTTGGTCCATTTTGAAAAGGTGGCAACATAAACTTTGGAAAATATTTACAATTGATATTCAGAAATAAGAAATTATAAAAAAAATAATAAAGAAATTTTAAAATTTTCAAAATGCAAATTCTAATCTGAAAAATCCAAAAAAAAAAGAAATTAAATAGTTTAAAAATGAATTATTGATCAGAAATTCAGAAATTATATAATTTGAAAGTGATGTTTAATTAATTTAATTTCAGAGTTTTTGAATCCAAGCTTAAATTTGTTTAACGTTTTGAATATTTTTATCATTATATTTCTTCCTTTAAAAATCGCAAGCTCATGCACAAAGTGAAAATTAGTTGATAATAAGTATTCACTTAGTTGATCTTCCGATTTTTGATATATTAAATAAAAATTGGAGATTGGCCACGGTGGAAACTAAAAAATGTGACCAAAAGAAAGCATTTTGGACGAGTGGTTTCGGAAAAAAGGTTTACGAAAAAGTAATAAAAAAATACACACAGATATTTCTCAAGCATTTTTCTCTAAGGTCTTAGATATGTAACTTACCATATTCTTAAAACCAAAACGATAAAATTAGAATTGTATTTCTGGTAATAGTCAAAATTCACTCAAATGTTTTTCATATTAAATGCTTTCGTTTTTGAAAACAAAATCTAAATATTTTTGAGAAATTATGATAAATTTTGAAAAATGTAGAGAAAACACATGTATTAACAGTTTAAAGGTTTTAATGCAAATAAAGGAGGGCTATTAATTTTACAATCCAAATTCGACTAGCCGAAGCCTCGATTATCCAAAGTTTATAATCCGAATCAGGAACAAATGAAATCGGCATGTTTTATTTGCTTGTTTTTAATATCAAATTCGGCATCTGTTTTTTTAATGGTCCAATACACCAAGTTTTTGCTTTTGGGTGTTTTTTAATACCCCTGACGGTTTCAAAAGCACCCAAAAAGCAAAAACTGGAAATTTGGTTTATTAGACCTTTAAAAAAAACACCAGAAATATTTCTTGACCTCCATTTTGACCGCCACATTGAATCCAAAAATTCTAAATTATTTTATGGTTCTTCAGGGGTCATACTTAAGTTCTACAATCAAAAATAAGACAACAAGATCTAAGGATTTTTGCTGTCCCTATTCAGACTGTAGTCCCGATTCGCCCCAGATGACGGTAATTATTTCTATGTAGCCCCTTAGAGCAGTCCGCTCGGAAATTGCTATTTTCGAAGGTTACTTTTTAGCAAAAAACCCAAAAAAAATAAAGTGTCTTCGGGCAAGTTTTTTCCAAATTTAAAGAAGATATTAGTTCTGAAAATTGATAAGAACTGGATAGTTATTGCGCCTTCCATTGGTCAAAAACTGAAACAGTTGCTTTTCTCCATACAATTTGAAGATTTAGCCCAAACTTGGTGGTCAGTGGTCAGAAAAAGCTCAAATTTTGGAACTTAGGCTAGTGATGCGTAAATCTTCGATTTCAGGGGATAGCCCCAAGTAAGCCCAGATTTGGACCATCCTAAACAATGTAATGCTAAAACTAAAAGATAAATGAGATGTTACTAAATGGAACAATGTTCAAATCTGCAGCTCAATTTTTAAATATCCAAATTTTGGATCCATAATCTACAAAAACTGACCCCGACAATGGACAGGCAAATTACTTAGTTTGATCAATCAATTCTTGATTCTCTATCTTACAAATTATTTGTGGGAAGAGAACACACAATCATTGATTTAAGATTTTTTTTAAGGTAGTTCAATTTAAAAAAATTTGGAAAAAATTTCGGGGGGGGCTGCAGCCCGGAAGCCCCCCCCCCTGGCTACGGGCCTGCTCCATACAATTTTGGCAGCTGTCCATACAAAAATGGTTTGTAAATACTCAAACAGCTGTAACTTTTGAGTGAATTTTCTGATATATTTGGTGTCTTCGGCAAAGTTGTAGGTATTGTTGAGGACTTTTGAGAAAAAAATAGGTACACGGAAAAAAAAATTTGCAGATTTTTTTATCAACTTTTTTTTTACTAAAACATAATTTCCCAAAATACGTATTTTTTGATTTTCGAGATTTTTTGATATGTTTTAGGGGACAAAAATCCGCAACTTTTGAGCCATAGAGAAACATGGTCAAAAAATCTGCCGCCGAGTTAAAATTTTTTGAAAAAATAGTGATTTTTGGAAAAAAAAAATCGAAGTTTTATGCACAAGTTTGACATTACTTTTTAATGCAAAATTGAATTTGTAATCGAAAAGTACTTTACAGATTTTTTGATAAAGGGCTCCGTTTTCAAGATATAGACACCGAAAGTTTGATTTTAGCGAAATATTTGCAGTTTTTCAATTTTTAAAAATAGTGACCATGAGTGACCATTTCTAAAAATATTTTTTTTGAAAAGTTCAGAAAATTTGCTATAAAATTGTCTAAGAGACATTGAAGATTGGACCTCTGGTTGCTGAAATACAGCGGCTTAAAGAAAAAGAAACACGAAAATTGAAGTTTTCTAAGTCTCACCCAATCAGCCCACCATTTTCTAATGACGTTATCTCAGCAATTTATGGTCCGATTTTCAATGTTAATACATGAAACATTCGTGAAATTTTTCGATCTTTTCGAAAAAAATATTTTGAAAATTTTTAAATCAAGACTAGCATTTTAAATGGGCGTAATATTCAATATTTGGCCCTTTTAAAATGTTAGTCTTGATTTAAAAATTTTCAAAATATTTTTTCGAAAAGATCGGAAAATTTCACGAATGTTGTCTGTTACTCACTTCAATCATGAAATATCTTCATAAAACTTTCAGAAGTGAATGAACATCACCTAAAAATGATATTATTTTTTTTTCTAAATTATGACATTTTTAAATTTTTTTAACATGTAAACCTTCATGCAAAGAAGCAAAACTAATTCAATAAGAGGTAAAACTTACTACTTATTAAATACCGTCTTCAGGGGTGACATTGCGACTGGGGTGAGATTGGGTCATATAAAAAATGCTGAAATTTGTATGACCCAATCTCACCACCCAGACCCAATGTCACGCCTGATGACGGTTCATTTTAAAAGCCGTTTTTTACGCATATTAATACCGATTAAATTTATTTGAATTTATTAGCAACCTACAAATCTAGACTTTTTTTGGATTAAATCATAAAAACATGTAAAAAAAATATAGGCCCTTTTTTTAAAAAAAGGTGGTGGAACGAACGGTAAAAAAATACGCGCGCCTCACTTAATTTTAAAACCATGTGCAAGCAACCTATTCTAAATATGATGATCGAAATCCTTTAACTGCAGTTGTTAGGTAGTTAAGATTTGTTAAGTACTTGGTGGTAATTTTAGAATAATCTTATAAAATTATCAAAGTGCGTACTTTTTAGAAGTGTTCAAAATTACGACAAGTATTTATTTAATAGCATACAATTAGAAAAAAATATTGCAATGGCCAAAAACCATAAATTAAAAAAAAACAGACTGAAAAAAAGTTTTTTTTAATCATTATATTTATTGCTGAACTTGAAACCAAAATTAAAAGTTTATTTACAAGCGATGATATATAATATTATATTAATAATCTTCGAATATTTTTTTTGTTATCGTTTCTTTTTTGATGGTTTTCTGTAGAACATGAATTTTAAATTTTGTTTGAAATCATTGTTAGGAATTCAGATATATACTAAATACTATAACATATAATTACTATAACTTTGCATCAAATGTCAGATGTTCAAATAACATAATGTAGTTTTTAAAATGTGCAAAAATTCATATCACCCCAACTAAGCATCATTCAATCTTTGACGAGCCATCCAACCCTCCATTCACCGCACCGCAATCCCTGCCAGAACAATCCATCCTTCACTAACTCGATTCCACTTCCATCCGTCAAAAGTTGTCGCGTAAATTTCGCGCTACTAATGTCCTTAATTACACACCTTCCATCTTCCAAACTCCAGCTCCGTTTTACCTCCTAATTCCTCAAAGTGACGCTGCGGCAAAATGGCACTTGAGCGCAACGAAACGTTCTTTTCGATTAAATTACAGTCCCGAATAATATTAAGCACACAGCACTCGTCGAAGTAACCGTCAGCGCGAATTACACGTGCAAGGTGGAAATGGTTTTTTTCCCTTCAGTTTTTCATTTTCCTCGTGACGACCGACGGCGACGGCGACGGCGACGACGACGATGATGATGATGGTAAGTCCCGGTGACGTGACTCTTAAGAATCTTATGGTGAAAAGGATGTGTCCTTTTGCTGTGCGAGAATGGAGGGCTGCTTGAAACTTTTCAATTAAGCTTCAAGCGCAAGGATTTGTCCTCCCGAGCTTCCCAGAATAGCTACACGTTGCGCTAACGATTTATTGCATAATTTTAATTTCTGTCAAAATGTTGTACCTTTTGTGCTTGGTTAATGGTGGCAGAATCTCGGCGCTTTGTGTGAGAGGAACAAAGTGTGGAATGAACTATTCTGAGAACGATGGTGACGGTTTTCTGCAGGGGTATGGACAAAAGTTACGTTATTTTCACAAATCTCAGCATATCACTTTGCACTTCAAGCAAAACATTGTAAAAGAAGAGTCTATCTTGCTCACGTCAGTTGATGTTTACATAAGGAACGAGCAGGACAGAAACTTTGTTTACACTTCAGCTTTGTCCCTATTAAAATGTTTTGCTAGACTTCATGAAAGGCTAGTTTAAACTTATTTGGGTTGGAAGCCGCACGCCCGGACAACGAGACCTCTTTCTCCACAAGCAGAAAACTCTTAAACTGTACACCAAGTACGTACTTCACGACCACCCCCCAGAAAGCTATCGACAAGGATAAAAATGGCAACAAAAAGGGCCACTTCTCGCAAGATATTCATACCGATGGTGGTTCTTGATAGAGCTGGGGGTGGAGAGGAGGGGCCAGGTTAAAAGCATTACCACCCACGAGAAAGACCACGTGGAGCATCGACAGTAGAAAACCAAGAAGGATCCTAATTGACAACATCAAACGCCAGCTCGACACAGTAATTTTATTAGCGCGCGCGCTCGTCGAGAGAAATAATTTCGCCATTTTTCCACGGGGGCCAGCCAGCACGTACTCTCCCGGCGCCATCGAATCCGGGTTCGGGGGTTTCTTCCTGATGAGCCCTGCCGACATGCAGCCAAGGATGAGAACGTCACCGTTGGACCTTTTTTTTTCAGCCGGGTGAGGGAAGGAAGATTTTGCAATATTCCATTAGTGGCGTCTGTCACCGGTGGAGTCGGTACCGGTGACGTTTTGCGGTAAAACAAGCTCTTATGAATATGCTTTTTGTTTGCCCTTATGAAAAGTGAAGTGCGATGTGAGAAATCACCGGAACTTGGAAAAGTTCAAGTCGACCTTTAGATTGAAAAAAAAAATTACTTTTACAATCAACATCAATTAAAAATTATTTGATTCATCGTGAAGTGGTTTAATCGGAACTTCACTCAGTAAAACGGGAAGTCATTTTTCATTTCTATCCCCAAATCCAGAAAGGTGAGTTTGTAGAGTGGTCAGTGAAATCCATTTGGCCGAGCTGGTGCACGCTGGAAAGTGTTGAGCCTAACAGGCAATAAAATGCGTATGTGATTCATCGTAAATAAATTTCACCAAATTTATTGCACGTTTATTATGCTTATTGGTAGGTTGGTATCATCCCAACGATCCCGTAAGGCTGGGTGGATTTTGAAAGGTACACACACATTCCCAAAACGTCGAGGGTTGATTTTAGCCTTTCAACGCAGCACACGCTTGAATCTATTGGAAAATTTGAGGTAAACGGAAAGGGTTTGTGCTGGAAATGCCAAACCACACCAATTTTACCCTTTCGTGCATTTATTGTATTTATTGCTGACATTGGCACTTTCCAATTTCAGGACTGAATTCTGGAAACCCGCAGTATAAAAGTTACGAATAGGGTTCACCTATTCGTACAAACAACATTCAAATAGTCTTTTTTTTAATTTTTTGGCTTTTTTTACCATTTTTAAATCATAAATCATAAATCATAAATCATAAATCATAAATCATAAATCATAAATCATAAATCATAAATCATAAATCATAAATCATAAATCATAAATCATAAATCATAAATCATAAATCATAAATCATAAATCATAAATCATAAATCATAAATCATAAATCATAAATCATAAATCATAAATCATAAATCATAAATCATAAATCATAAATCATAAATCATAAATCATAAATCATAAATCATAAATCATAAATCATAAATCATAAATCATAAATCATAAATCATAAATCATAAATCATAAATCATAAATCATAAATCATAAATCATAAATCATAAATCATAAATCATAAATCATAAATCATAAATCATAAATCATAAATCATAAATCATAAATCATAAATCATAAATCATAAATCATAAATCATAAATCATAAATCATAAATCATAAATCATAAATCATAAATCATAAATCATAAATCATAAATCATAAATCATAAATCATAAATCATAAATCATAAATCATAAATCATAAATCATAAATCATAAATCATAAATCATAAATCATAAATCATAAATCATAAATCATAAATCATAAATCATAAATCATAAATCATGAATCATAAATCATAAATCATAAATCATAAATCATAAATCATAAATCATAAATCATAAATCATAAATCATAAATCATAAATCATAAATCATAAATCATAAATCATAAATCATAAATCATAAATCATAAATCATAAATCATAAATCATAAATCATAAATCATAAATCATAAATCATAAATCATAAATCATAAATCATAAATCATAAATCATAAATCATAAATCATAAATCATAAATCATAAATCATAAATCATAAATCATAAATCATAAATCATAAATCATAAATCATAAATCATAAATCATAAATCATAAATCATAAATCATAAATCATCAACTTTAATCAACACAAGTTGCTTACAAATCGCAAAATTAAATTTTCGGGTTTTGTTTCAATTTAAAGTTTGATAGTTTATCTCAAATTTGGTTCCGTAAGCCCTTCCCTTCAATTGAACATTTATTTCGCTGCATGCATATTTAGCGGTAGACGCCCTCAGCTGCGGAATCGGTGGGAATCGATTGTCGAATTTTGTTCAATTTCCGGCCGCCGGGCCAACCCCCTCCCTTGTGTTCAGGCAGATATGTAGACACCGAAAGGGATGAAGGAAATTTGTCAGTTTGCAATACACCCGGCTTCCGGTCAACTGTGTGGATGAAGGAAATGTTTTTTATTTTATTTTTTTTTTGTGGTTATGAAGTTGTGAGTCTGGTTGGTGACCTGAAAAACCAAAAGTTTTTGAAAATTAGAAAAAAAAACATTAAAAAATGAAAAACAAATGATTCTAATTCACAGCCCTGGAACAGTCCAGGAATCCAAGAGGTGGCAGTTTGCTGAATTTACAATTTATTTACAACTTGTTTCACGCCTGGTTGACACTCGGGGGAGAACAATAAGTTGTTGCCAGATGTTGGCATAAATTTGCAGGCTTGATCAATTTATTGGTTATGTTTTTAGAGTTTTTGTTCCATTCTACACGCGAAGGTTAACGTAGTTGTTACTTTTTATTACTTTTGCAAAACATACAACAAAATTGAATGGATCGAATCGATTCAAATTGATGTTCGTCAATGTTTGTTCCTTTCAAGGGACAAAAAAGGAATCTCCAATGATTGGATTTTTTGCGACCGTAAATTGACCGTTGACCCCACGAGGGGCTCCAGAATGAAATAATAATAATGTAATTATTTTATTATTGCGAGCTGTCTTGGTTTCATACGTTATTCATCGAGCTTAATGTGAACGCCCCCAGCGGCCGTTCCATGTCGTAGATTCCGGTGAACCGTCAGAGTTCGGATCCAATGATGGCAACATTTAACGAGCGGTTTAAGGTTAACCAGAAATCGATCGGGGGGTTTTATTGCAATTTTAATTACGTCGAAAATGATCCCCCGGATATGCCATCGAATGCAATGGCCTCTACGTAACTTTGCGGAACAAGGGTGTGCGTGGGGGTGGAGATCGTTGATGAGGCTGACAGGGACTCATAATCCATATCCGAGGATGGTTGCGAAGGTTTCGATGATGCTGATGGCAGCGGTAAATCCGGATTAATTCGTGGGAAATGCCATAGTTTGGTCGTTGCCGTCGTTTTCATTTGTGGCTCAAGGCTTTTTCGCAAGTCCAGATTGCATTGGAAAGAGTCCACGTGGATCCGATATGAGGGGTAAGTGGGGTTGACGTGAAAGTCTGTTGTTTGCACTTCTGATTGCTATTGCAACTTAATTTGACGTAATAAATATTAATAACTAAAAAGATTTATCGACAACTTTTACAAATTCAAAATCCAACTGTCAACCATCTAAACTTGAGTCAGATTTAACTTACATTTTCTTTGATTGATGTCATACAAATATAAAAAAAGATTTCTTTTTTCAAATCAAGCTTCATCATAACAAATTTTCAGCCACGAGAACTAATGTACCTGGTACATTGTAAACATCCAAACATAAAGCCACCGAGCCATGTTCAGCATTGAAAGGCTCTCGTAAAGTTCACAATTTTCCCAGCAAGCAAGATCCAAAATCACTTCAGAGTACTCTACACAGCACTCTTAACGTCAGCAGCATAAAAGCTCTCAACCACATCAAATGCCGATTGAAAACAGAAGGCTGACTTGGCTGTAGGCATCTCAGCCCCGTCTCTCATTAAATTACAGAATCAATAAATTCAACCAACTTCTCGCCCCACCACCCACACCCTTCTGGCACACCATTTTCCAGAACTTCAAACAAACACTCTTGGGTACACGTTTGCTCGTGCTGCCAAATTTCAATTAATTAGTGCTACCCATAGAAAACACTTCAACTTCAGCGAGACTTTCCAAGTTTCAAGCTCTTTGAAAAGGACCTCCTCCACTGACGAAGGGCCTAACAATAGGCACCATTCTGGGTGTCATCGCCCACCCGAACCAATCTCGTCTCGTACAGTAAGTCTAGGCCTATATTCCGAATGCCAAAGCCAAAAAGCTCACCCTAGTTGATGGAACTGTTCTATTCGCCGTTAACACAGTGAGTGTGGCAAAACCGGTTCAAGCCCCCCGTGCCTCGGTTTTGGGCCTCGTTGGCGAAAGGGCTTTTAATAAGCGCCAAATTAATTTGCTTTCAACAAATTTATAGAATCTGCCGTTCGGCGGAAAATTTCGTGTTCGTGTTTTAATGCGATTTTAAAATTCTGGACCAGAGGTCGAAAGGAATCAATGTCACGGGCGAGCTTTGAGCTTTGTTTGAGGAAGTTTTTTGTGGATTTTTAATGGAGCGTGGCGCCCAAACCGGGAAATCGGTGACAATGGCTTTTCAAACTTTACACTTAATTTGAAAGAATGTTGAAATAAACAAACGAAGTCTGGAACAACTTTTTTAATTTTGTATTTGTTAATCTGGCTGCAACATTTTTGATGCCTTCGGTATGCCCAAAGAAGCCATTTTGCATTATTAGTTTG
Source organism: Culex pipiens pallens (assembly GCF_016801865.2). Lineage (NCBI taxonomy): Eukaryota > Metazoa > Arthropoda > Insecta > Diptera > Culicidae > Culex > Culex pipiens. The sequence goes on along the minus strand of NC_068938.1, from coordinate 35,117,623 downwards.
TCTATATAATTTTCCATACAAATTTGGTAGCTGTCCATACAAAAATGATATATGAAAATTCAAAAATCGGTTAAATCTGGGTGTCTTCCGCAAAGTAGAAGGTATGGATAAGGGCTACAGGGGTTTTCAGGGGTTGTTTGTACATATGAAACTAGCATCTGGCCAAAATATGAGCAAGTGGGAAGTGGGGCAAATCAGGACACAGAGTTTGAAGGTTCAAAAACGTCAAAAATCTTAAAAAGGTTATAACTCAGGCAAAATTCAATTTAATTTCAAAATTCAAAATGCATCTGAAAGGGCTTAAAAATGCAAAAAAATGCCGGGTATAGCATCCCAATTGATTAAATCTAAAGGGAGTTATTGGCATTTTAGTGAAAAAATAGCATAATTTTCAAACCCTAATAAAAAAGTGTTCCATCCAGATATCAACTCGGTTCGACCTGCAGCTTGTAGGGGACATCTGGGATTTGCTCGGGGGACCACTTAGATCAAATTTTCCGGTGATAATTTTATCATAACATGCATAAAAATGTTTATTTTCATTAATTTTAACCCTTTCAAAAATAAAAGTTCAAAAAAATCTTCGTACACATTTATTGAAAATCAAGTGCGTTTCCAAGGATACTATATGACACCAGAAAAAATGCAGCTTCTTAATTTTTGATAACTTTCATTTCTAAAAGGGTTAAAATTGATGAAAATAAACATGTTTATTCATGTTTCTATTGAGAAATTGCCTCAAGAACACGAATATGATAAAATTATCACCAGAAAATTTGATATAAGTGGTCCCCCGAGCAAAAATGTACAACCAAACAATTCACTAAAAGTAAAAGTGAATATTTAATATGGAGCAATTCCAGCTCAAATCAGGAATTTTTCTGATACTTTTGTACCCGACCCTCTCCGATTTCAATGAAACTTTTTTAGACATGTTATCCTAGTCCTATATGAGCCATTTTTGTGTATATGGAGCCAATAGTACTCGGAAATAACATTTGAGGAGGGCGTAAGATATTTAAATATTTTTGTATTTTGTAATTTAAAAATTACTGTATCTCGAAGCAGTTACGTCGTATCAAAAAGGAAAGACAAACTTGTAAAAAACTGGACGGGCTTTCTGAAAAAAAATACACTGAAACAAAAATACACGCCACATCAATGAGATTTTTTGATTTTTAAGTCTAAAACTTAAATTTAAAGGTGATGTCACGATTTTTTTTTGTTCAAAATTTTTGAGGAAATAGCCTAAAATGACTGACGAAAAACGCAGGATGGTATGTCTCTCCTAAAAAATACAAAAATCATTTATTAAAACTGTTTTTTTGAAAAGTGGTCTAAACTTCAAAATTTTTAAAACCCAGTAGTGGGGATCGATTCTCCAGACAATTTTACATAAAGTCTCCATATTGACCATTGTCCTTAGTTCAATCCTTGGCTCAGCTTCTCAAATAGCTTTTTTATAGCAAATAGAGAAATAAATTTGAGCCTTAAAATATTACACCAGAACGGTGCACATTATCAAAAGTTTTGTTTAGTACCCGAGCATGGGTAAATAACAAGGGAAATGCGTAATAATACCTTTCTCTGGTATCAATACCAAATTTTGGTATTCCTGGACCCTTTAAAATTTGTCTTAAGGATTATGCAAGAGCAAAATGTGGTATCATACCAATTTAAGGTATTGTTTTGATATTGCAAAATTGCAGAATTTGTCAATGATCGAACACCACATTTTGGTATTCTTTTGGTATTACAGTATTTTATCAGATTCCTCTGCAACTATGGGAAAATTTTGACCAATTTTGACAAAATAATTAATTTTGCGCTAAAATGATGTCTCAAAGCGAATGCTTTCATTCAAAACCGGAAATTTCAAACTTGATTTTAAACATTTTTGATATACCCCCTACAGAAATGACTTGAAATTGTGGAAAATTTTCTAAGTCAGGATGGCACATTTTAGTATTATTTTGGTATTAAAGTCTTTTATCAAATTCCTCTGAAACTATGGGAAAATTTTGACCAATTTTGACAAAATAATTAATTTTGCGCTAAAATGATGTCTCAAAGCGAATGGAGTATCGTGCAAGCAGTGGTGATGGGAAGGTGGATTTTTTTGGTGTTCTCTTTGTGCTATGTTCGTGTTCATGTTCGAGTCATGCATGCAGTGGGGGGTCATTGTGGTAATTGATATTATTGCGCGTCAGTATCGTGTTGGCAGCAGGGCCAGGAAGATGGTTTTATTGTTGTGTTCGTTTTGTAATGTATTTGTATTAAAATCTAGCATGGCTTTTTGTGGTGATGGTATGGTTTTGGTGGTGGTGGTGGTGGTGTTAAAAAAAACGTTCAATTTACTAACATTGAGTCCAAAACCTCCCTACAAACATCTATACCACTAGGTGACGTAGAGATCTCTGCGCATTCTAGATAGATGTTTACTAACATACCTTCCAATCCCCGAGGTTAGCAAGGTACCGGCCAGGAGCCCCTTATCTTACTGGATAGTATTACACGCTCATCTAAAGAGGAAAACATGGTATCTCCCGTGTTGGAATATTGTAACCGGATGAGAGTCTAGTGCTATCATACGTTTAATTACAGTTAAACAGCAAGATAAGCGTTGTGCAGCCATCCGGAATTGTGCGACCTTTATTGCTAATGCTAATGCTAAAAAAATGATGTCTCAAAGCGAATGCTTTCATTCAAAACCGGAAATTTCAATTTTAAACACTTTTGATATACCCCCTACAGAAATGACTTGAAATTGTGGAAAATTTTCTAAGTCAGGATGGCACATTTTGGTATTATTTGAATATTGAAAGGTTTCATCAATTTTCTCTGAAACTATGGGAAATTTGTTAAAAAAAATTTACGAGTTAATTAATTTTGCGCTAAAATGACATGAAACCCAAAAATGTTAAAGATGATTTTAAAAATTAGTGTGATATACCCACTAATATTTTTTTTTAAAAACGTTGAAATATCTCTAAGTCAGGATAACCAAATACTTTGAAAAAACGAGTCAATCGACAGATTAATGAATTTTGGTGAATTTCAATTCAGTTTTATTTTAATAATACTTTTTTTTCAATCTTGTCATTTTTCAGAAGCTTCAAGAACTTCAAGCACAGGCCGTTCATCAATGACAAATGCATTCGGTGTGGTGAAGAATATCACTAATAACAACATGGAATCATCAGGTGAGTAGATTTGGCTGTTGCATATGAATAATTTCCGTTTTTTCACTAACTGCAACTGCTGCACTAAAAATGGTATGAAAATACCAAATTTTGGTATTACTTGTTCAAATACCAGCGACCATAATGTGCTCTTGGTTGCCCAGTAATAGATGGTAAAATACCATGAAATCATACCAAAATCATGTATGTGAAAGACCACAGAAATACCAAAATATGATTTTCCAAGGGCGCGGGAATACCTACAAATAAAACCATGGCAATACCAAGTTTTGGTATTCAAGCAATGTTCAAAAATCCAGAAGACCTCAACTTGGTATTGAAATGGTTTTATTTTGAGGTATTATTTTACCCTTGGAATAACATGGTTTGGTATTGTTGTGCCCTTACACATACAAGATTTTGGTAAGATTTCATGGTATTTTACCATCTATTACTGGGCAACCAAGGGCACATTTTGGTCGCTGTTATTAGCCCAAGTAATACCAAAATTTGGTATTCCCGTGTTATTTACCCCTGCTCGGGTACTGTTGGAATTTGATTAAGCTATTATTTTTTTTGACCACATTTTCGATATTTTCAAAAATCATGCACTATGGCTCATAAGATGTCTTTTTAATTCCCCTAAAACAAATACAAAAATGTAGTAAATCATGAAATACATATTTTTGGAGTTCAGTTTTGAATAATATAAGGTTAATTAAATTAGAGTTTTTTCTTCCGTGCATTCATTTTTTTTTCAGAGAAGTTCTCATCATAACCTAGGCGTCATCCATAAAGTATGTCACGCTATAATCGGTCAAAATTAATTCCCTCACCCCACTATGTCACCTTTTGTCACGCAGGATCCAATCCCCTCCCTCCCCCAAAAAGTACGTCACGAGAAATAATTTTGCGATATCTAGATAACTTTGTTCGGGCTATCCCCAAGATAAAAAAAATTGTGTCACGAGTGTCCATCGTGATCCACTGAAGCTACAGCTATAAATACCCCCATTGATCAGATATCCAGATCATGACTTCCTGGATGTATGTATGTATGTATGTATGTATGTATGATCCCCATACCCGCAGGCAACTTGGTCCTGGAACACATGTGAGCGCTAGGTGAACAATTCCCTCCCCAAGCGCCAGAAATTTGTAGCGGGTGTAGGGACACTTTGCATAGACGCCCTTGTTCCCATCACATCACTGAGGGTATGGAGCGACGAGAACGTAATAAGCATGCCCCCTCAGTCGAACCTTCATTAGTGAAGCAGGCAATCCACTACTCACAGCGAACGACCAAGAGAACACCCTACCGCGTATTTAGTAAAATTGGCGTGGTTAGTCTTAAATGGTTTGTATGAATGTTAGAGTGAGTGAAAGTATATTTTGATATTTATATAGGAAAAATCTCACCAAATCGGGAAGCTTCAACTCCGGCATCATCGGTCTTGAATCTGATTTGAATCTTCTGGGACTTCAGCCTTGATTTGCTGGACTACCGGAACTAGTACATCGCCAAACCAGCAAACAATTTCCTGGTTGTCGGTTAAATCTTGAGGGCCCTCGAGCTCGAGCTGATGAATGCTACCGATCCTGGCTGATAATCTGGTACATCGGGGCTGGCACCACAGGACGTTTGAACCCATGACAATGTAGTGGTGCTGTTTATCTGCTGTTATTTTTTGCAATGGCCATTTCCTGTTCGTCATCCACGAAGATGTTTCACCGTTATGGTTATCACTGGCCATTAAAAGATTTACCGGCGAAATATCCGTATTTCCACTAACTTTTTATTTTTTGAAACAAGAATTTTAAGGTTGAAAAATGCTAGCACGAAAAATTTACGTCTCATATCCAGATCATGACTTCCTGGATGCCCCAAAACTCAGGCCATAACTTCCGGGAGTTCCTGGATGACCCAAATCTTACAACATAGCGCAGAGTGTCCATCGTGATCCACCAAAGTTTATATACCCATTTAGACCATCGTTGATCAAGTAGATATCCAGGATTTGACTCCCGGGAATTCTTGGATGACTTAGTACATTTTAACCTTCGTGGCTTTTTGAAACTACCAGAATTTATACCGATGGTGAATACACAGTTACAGGCCCGTATTGAACAGGTAGATATTCAGTTCATAACTTCTTGAAGTTCTTGGATGAATAGGGATTCCCGGGAAATCATTTTTTAGTCTCTCGATTCCCAGTATGATCACGTCTTCACCGTACTACTTTATTTTGATCAAAATATGGTTCAATAGCTGGAGCACTATTTAAAAGGGGCGGTACGATATTGCTCTTACGGCCTTTCATTACACGCGTTTAAATGGGGCGAAAGACCGTAAGAGCAATGTCGTACCGCCCCTTTAAAATGATGTTTCAGATATAACACATTGCAAATTTTAGACATTTTACGTAAACTATTCTTGTCTACAAAATTATAAATCATTTATAAGCTTACTTAGTCAGAATGCCCTACAAAGAAATCATCAAATATCCTTTTTAAATACCTAAAAATCATTTTCTTCATTTAACATTATGTATCAAATGTTTTACATTTTTCACTAGTTTAACCTATGAATTCATGTAAAATAAACTGTTACGAAGCTGTAAAAAATTCAACTTGGCAAAAAATATATGTATATACACATTAAATAAAAATAAAAAACAAACACCATGACTTTCATTGACAAATCCAATAAACAGCTTTCAATTTCGAATACATCACCAGACAATTTCCCACGTCCAAACAACTTTCACAGCGATCCGACCCTCTAATTAGCTGTCATTCTCCGCAACAAATTAAACTCAACTCAGCAGCGGGCATCAGCAGCAGTAATTCTCGGCCGTAAACAAAACCTGTCACCGAATGGAAAACTTTTGCCCGCTCGGTGTCGGTGGATGCCGTTTAAAGCCCTCTTTGGATTGGTAGGTAATCCTTCAAAACTTTTATCCCTCAACGTTCGTTTATCTCAGTTTTGAAAAACTAAACTGAGACGATATTTTTTTATTTATGTTTAGGTTTCATCAATTTATTTCATAACACTTTTTCATATTTGTTTTTTTTTTTTTTACAAAAAAAAACCTTATTTTTCATCGGTGCTTTGCACCTGAAATGACGGACCAATTGCAGACAAAGACGAACAAAAGCACTCAAATGAGCATTTCAAGCGATAATTAGTTTTCCTTTAGCTAGAAAATAAAACTTTTACGAGAAAAGTGAGTTGAAATAAATAATCTACGAGGGAACGTTCGTCAGAAGGATGCTGTGTGGGTGTTGCGTTTCTTGTGCAGAACTTTGTCCATGTGGAGTAATCCTGGGCAAGTGTTACAATTGGAATGTTTAGAACGTTCCGAGTGTTCGATGCTATCAGCAATTATTAAAAAGTCGACAGCGACTGTAAAAAAATAATATGAAAAAAGAAATAAATACCAAAAATGTTCAACAAAACTCCCAACTCAAAGAAACACACCAATTCACAAACACTCACACCCGCCCACTTTTGCCACGCTAACTAAGGGGCACAAACCATTCTCAAACAACTTTTTTTCTCTGTAAATATCGAAAAAGATCCTTCAAGTTTTGACCATTTGCCTCCACCACGAAAGGACCGGACTTTGTCGTGTTCGAAGTTTTGTTTTGCTCAAATTTTCCTCTGTAACGGCAAAACACCCACAAAACTTTGGCCAAACTGTTTAGAAGTTGTGCGGTGTAAGTGACCCCACCCACGTTAAAGGGAAATACAAAGAGAGAAAAAAAAAGAGTTGTTGCACCTTATTCTGGGAGAACGTCCACAAACAAACCTTTGCAAACTTTTCCGACAACTGTTGGAGAACTGAATCGATTGGAACAGTTTTTTTAAGAGCTTTTCTTGAGGATGCGAAGTCAATTAGTAAGTTCTTTTTCAAAGATAGTTATTTTTATAATACATCTTTTCCAACGTTGAAAAATTATCAGAAAGTTGGAGCAAATGAAGAAAGGTTTTTAACTTCTTTAATTGTCCATCAATGTCAAGAAAATGTTGAAAGTGGTGTGAGCTTTTTTAAAAAAAAAACTTCATACGTCAAATACGAATAAGATAAACGATATTGTTTATTTTACATATGAATTGTAAACAAACAGCCTCGTTCGGTTTGAATTGAACTTTTGTTACAGTAAACATAAAAAATCAAAAATTAGGACATACAGCAATATAGCTATTCATAGCAATTAGAACATAAAGTAAATTAGCATTTGTTTTAATAAATTAATTATAATTTTATGAGTACGTTTTTAATTTTGTATTTACAAAAAATGTTGGAAATATTTTTTTCTGAAAGACTTTGTTTAACTTTTTGATAAATTTTTATTTGTTTCAAACAACTAAAAAGGCTATCTTTTGAATAAAATCCAAAACACAAAAAAAAACAATGAATTTGTTGACGTGATTGACTGCAAGCAAAAATGGTTGACCATTTACTGCTCTAAAATTTCGCAACTTATTTCGAAAATTTTAAATCATATTTTTTTGGTTTGAATGATACTTTGCCGATGGTGACAAGAAGCCGTTTTGCATCTTATTTTTTATTTTAGATTTTTTTTTTATGTAATACATCTTTTGTGCTACATCGCTACTGGATGGTGCAAAATCTGATACTGAAGAGATACATTTTTAGAAAAAAATATTTTCAAATGCAAAATCAATTTTATTTTATTTAATAAAGTGCATCTTTTTAGAGTCTATTTTTTCTGAAAAGCTGTGAAATTTCCCATTATGATATTCTTTATTTAACCGCAGGTTGCTGAGATACCTATTGAACCTTATCCTTTTTTTTTGAAATTTTTTTTTTCTCATAGTCATCTTGTAAGCTTTTATTTTTAATCCTAGCAATATTTCGAAAACTATCATTTGAATTAACTTTTTCTTACTTTCGGTAACCCCTTAACTACAAGCAACAATTGTTCCAATATGGATTATGATGTAACACACAGCTGAAAGGAACTCCAAAACTCTGTTTTGTACCTTAAAAGAACTTATTGTATCTGATTACTCACCAATAAAACCGAATTTGAATTTGAATTTGAATCATTTGAATTTCAATGTAGAAAAGTATAACTGATGAGAAAATGATGAGATAAAAAAGCATTTTGTATTTCCTTAGATTTCACTTTTGTCGGTGCTTTGAAAATATAGCTAATAAAAGCTTAAATACAAAAATCTGGAGTATTTTTTTTTTTTTTTTGAAGCGGTCTAATAAACTAAATTTCCAGTTTTTTGCTTTTAGGATGTTTTTTAAACCGCCTTGAGTCAGGGGAATAAAAAATCACTCAAAAATCAAAAAATGATTATTTGGTTTATTGGACCTTTTCAAAAAAAAAAAAAAAAAAAAAACTCCAAAAATGATTATCGAAAAAAATGGAAAAGTTCGTGAAAATGTGGTGATATCCAAAAAATTCTCAAGTTTTTCAAAAATATTTTTTCGATTTTTTTGCAATAATTTTTTAAAATAATAATTTATTACTTCTGTTAGTTTTTGCATTCAAACATGAGCAGTTTTTTAAAAATCGGTTTTGTGATTTTTTAGATTTTTTTTTTAAATTTAAGCTGAACTATTTTGTTGTAATTTTCAATGAGTTGTACTTTTCTTGATAAATAAAGGCAAGTTTTCATTTACTTTCAAAATGAAGCAGTTATTGAAAATTGAAACAATAATAATTTTTGGTTTTTGTTGAGTTTTGATAATTTTATGAAAACTACATTAAATTTGATTTTTAAAAAAATATTTTTGTGAGGTTTTTCGTCGATTCGAATTTTTCAGAACATTATTTATATTTTATTCTGAGATTTTTTGAGCAAAGTTTTATTGCTTCGAAAAGATTCTAATAAGTCATCTATATTTTTTTCTTCAAGAAAAAAATCAGTCAAGATTTCTATCTATGATTGATTAAAAAATGCGATTGTTTGCATTTGCAATAACAGTATAATTTAAAAATTAATATTTTCGTGAGAATGTGAGTAGGTAATGAAGAGTCGTTTAAAAATGCTTCAAGTGTATTCCTTTTTTTACAAGGAAAGAAAAAAAATATTGCAGTGCAAAATTTAATCTGAATTTAAATCTTATTTTTATGGAAAAGAGCCGGAAATTTAACAAATGAAATCCGAACCAATCACGAGTTGAAACATGAGGGTCGCTTAAAAAAAAACATTTTTTACGATTTTTAAACATAAAGAGGCTGTATCACAGCAACTAGCAATGTGCTCAGCAATGTTGCAAAAATACATTTTTTCAGCTTCTCGAATTTTTTTTGCATGGTTGGTTTTCTTTCATGGACTGATTTCAAATTGCTCTATCAAAAAAATGTGTAAAGAATTTTTCGCTTTCAAATTTTATTTTGCAGCACAACTTATTTTTAAAACAAAATTGAAAGTTTAATTTTCTTTCAAAAGATAAAATTCTCCAGTTTCAGCACGGCGTGTTTTCTGGGCAACCTTAAGGAGAAAAAATAGTCATCGCTTATTTTAAATGTGGCTTATAGGAAATTTTCTCAGCTTTCCAATGCTTCTAAGAGCGAAATGTTTCATCGGGAAATTTCTGAGATATCTTTATTTTAAGTTTTTTGGTTTAAGAGCGAGTCCACGAGCAAAGCATACCCATCTCGCATCGACCTCACCAATCTGCCTGAAATTTTCAGGGGTTGTATGTACATATGAAACTAGCATCTGGTCAAAATATGAGCACTCTAGGTCAACGGGAAGTGGGGCAAATCGGGACACAAAGTTTGAAGGTTCAAAAACGTCAAAAATCTTAAAAAGGCTATAACTCAGGCAAAATTCAATTTAATTTCAAAATTCAAAATGCATCTGAAAGGGCTTAAAAAAAGCAACAAAATGCAGGGAGAAGCATCCCAATTGGTTAAATCTAAAAGGAGTTATTGGCATTTTAGTGAAAAAATAGCATAATTTTCAAACTCAAATAAAAAAGTGTTCCATCCAGATATCAACTCGGTTCGAACTGCAGCTTGTAGGGGACATCTGGGACTACCATCTGAGACTGAGACTGCTTTGGGTAAGGCAGTTTAACATATTAAATAGACACTTTTACTTTTAGTGAATTTTTTGGTTGTACATTTTTGCTCGGGGGACCCCTTAGATCAAATTTTCCGGTGATAATGTTATCATATTCGTGTTCCTGAGACAATTTCACAATAGAAACATGCATAAAAATGTTTATTTTCATTCATTTTAACCCTTTAAAAAATGAAAGTTAAAAAAAATTAAGAAGCTACTTTTTTTCTGGGGTCATCTAGTATCCTTGGAAACGAACTTGATTTTTAATAAATGTGAATCGAAGATTTTTTTAACTTTCATTTTTAAAAGGGTTAAAATGAATGATAATAAACATTTTTATGCATGTTTCTATTGTGAAATTGTCTCAGGAACACGAATATGATAAAATTATCACCAGAAAATGGGATCTAAGGGGTCCCCCGAGCAAAAATGTACAACCAAAAAATTCACTAAAAGTAAAAGTGTCTATTTAATATGTTAAACTGCCTTACCCAAAGCGGTCTCAGTCTCAGATGGTAGTCCCAGATGTCCCCTACAAGCTGCAGTTCGAACCGAGTTGATATCTGGATGGAACACTTTTTTATTTGAGTTTGAAAATTATGCTATTTTTTCACTAAAATGCCAATAACTCCTTTTAGATTTAACCAATTGGGATGCTTCTCCCTGCATTTTGTTGCTTTTTTTAAGCCCTTTCAGATGCATTTTGAATTTTGAAATTAAATTGAATTTTGCCTGAGTTATAGCCTTTTTAAGATTTTTGACGTTTTTGAACCTTCAAACTTTGTGTCCCGATTTGCCCCACTTCCCGTTGACCTAGAGTGCTCATATTTTGGCCAGATGCTAGTTTTATATGTACAAACAACCCCTGAAAATTTCAGGCAGATTGGTGAGGTCCAAACGACGTCCCATACAAAGGGGTATGCCCTGTTCGTGGACTCGCTCTTAAATTCCTTCATGATTTATTGGAAACTTTTTAATAACAGTTCAGAAAACTTATTAAATGATGTGTTTTATGTGTCATATGCCCATAAAAATTTGCAAAATAAGACAAGAAACAACTTTGTAAAAGGTTGCACATTGCAAAACATTTTAAAAATTATGTTTTAACCGATTGTTTGAATATGTGTAATTTGTTCAGAAAATAAAATCATAAAACCGTATTGAAATATATGTTTACAAGAATTAGTAGATTATTACATAATTTTGGTGTACAAATATCAGCCGTCTGCTCTGAATTAGCTTGGATTTAGCTGGTAAAACCGAAATTTTTGCAGGTTTGAGAATTTTAAGGGTTTTACGTGATATTTGTGAATAAATATGATATTTCCTTAACTAAACATTAACCAGTTGCATGGATATCAATGCCAAAACATGTTATTTACTCGAAATTGAACTACAAATTACTGTGGACAGTTTCAGGGGAAATACTTTTCATGAGTATGAAAGGTTTAGTTTCTTTGTAGGAAATGATCAAAGAATCAGCAATATTTTAAAAGTCTTATCTTTTTTTTAAAGCGATTTCCAAGTAGGTTGAGTTTTGTTCAAATAACTTATAATGGAGGCTTCTGTTTGATTTTTTGTTAAACTCATATTTTATTTTTGTTTAAACCACAAAAAAAAATAAAGGTGTTTTCAACATTCTCAGTTGAAACACACGAATTTTATTGCAACTTTTGAATACATTTTCAACAGTTAAATATTAATAAAATTTTATTTTTACTTCATACTCATGAAAATATTACTATTGAAGCTTGCAACAATAATTTGTAGTACATTTATGATACTAAATCATGTATTATGTCTATGTTCCTGATTCATTATATATCATATATATTCAAAAAAATCTAATAACACCCTTACCAATCTAACACCTGCAAAATTTTTAATTGTATCAGCTAAATCAGAGCAGACCCATGATATAGGTTCACAAAAATGGTGTTATAGTCTTATTAATTTTAGTTTTTTTAAATTTAAATACGGTTTTATGATTTTACTTACTGAATAAATTACAAATTACAAATTACAAATAAATCCCGCATATTCAAAAACTCAGTTAAAATATAATTTCCAAAATTTTTAGCGATTTGCAACCTTGCACAAGTTTGTTTCTTGTCTTATTTTGCAAATTTTGATCAGTAAATTACACATAAAAAACATCATTTGACAAGTTTCCTGAAATGTTATTAAAAAGTTTCCAATAAATAATGAAGGAATTTAAAACAAAAAAACTTTAACAAAGATATTTTAGAATTTTCTCGATGAAACATTTCGCTCTAAGAAAAGGTTGTTCTAGAAAACACGCCGGTTCAGACCGTGCACCATCTTTAGCGTAAAAGATGAAAAAAACATTCATGTTTTTTTTTTTGTATACTTATTTATCTCTTTAGTCTTAATCATAGCTTTTCCGGAGACAAAAAATCCCTTGTCATGATACTTATTTTATTCCCATTGATGGACATAATTTAAAAAAAAAATACAAAAAAAGTCGATTTGCGATACACAGAAAAAAATCAATTCCCGTAATCGTGAATTAAGTTCACGAATGTGAGATCCCGAAGGAATTCATGAGTATGGTGCATTTGCACCATAAACGTGAATATATTCCTTCGTGGTTCTCATAATCGTGAACTGACTTCACGGTTTCGAGAATTGATTTTTCTGTGTAATGCAAATAATTACTCTTTATAATGTTCCCTTTAAAGAGGTTGTTTTCGATGACAAAAAGGTAATTAACACAACGAGCTGAGAGATACATTTTTTGAGAAATTTGACAAAAGTTTCTTTTTATAAATCCTTACCTCACCTTCAAAAAGATTTGATTTCTAATGATTACAAATCTTATGTCAATCTTTATGACGAGTTTGAGAAAGAACGGAATAATGTATTTTGATTGTTCATAAACAAAAAAATATATATTTTTTTAAATCCCTTCATACTTTAACATCTAATAAATTCCCTGTTTTGAAGAATAAAAGCAGCTTTCCAATTTCCCATCGAACCAGAACATCCTTTTACCCGTGGAAGAACGTTTTTAACCCCTTTGGCAAGATTTTCTTTTTTCGTTGTTGCCTGAATTCCGTAAGAAAAAGCGCGCGTAACACCTACACGTGGAAAAATCCCCTTTCGGAGAATAACGAAAAACCAGGACGCGGAAAAAAGGTTGGGAGGAAAACAAGGAAAAGATTATCCTTTTTTTTCGCCTCCCACTCGGCGCACACGGTGGTTCATTATTTCTTGATTTCATTTTAATGTGTTCTAAAAAGAGAGCAAATTAAGTGAATTTGAAAATATGGGAACGCAACCCTCCACAAGAGAGGAGTTTGGAGAGTGGGGCGGGACTAATTTTTGTTTCTTTACTTTTCAAGACCTGCGGGCCCGCGCTGGGTTTTTTTGAGGGGCGCAAGAGCTAAATGGAAACCATTATTTGTTGCGTTGGTGTGCTTCTGGGGAGTAATTTTGATTCACGGTGCTTTCCTGGAACGGCTCACAAATAGGTCGCCCTCCGAAAAGGATAATGACCAAATTCGGCTAATTACCAGTACGATTTTACTGGGTGGAATTTTTCAACTCAAGAGACAAATATATTTATAGATATTTTAATCATTGTAGATCTTTATCTGTTATTGTACGAATTATAAGCTTAGTAATTAACATGATTATATTGCGATTTTTGATGGATTTCATGTTCCTTTCTCTACTAATTAACCAATTCCTAGAAGGAAAAGTTCCATGAAAAATGTTACAGTCAGAGTCAGAGTTGAGCACGGGTGGCATTCCGCTTAAATAGCTGCTAAACCGCAAATCGCACCCTTTTGCGAGCGGTGAACGCGCTCGCGCGTCAATGTGACACAAAAGTAAAGTGGCAATGATTTTGCGAGCGAAACCCAAAATTTGCTAAACTATTTTAATTAAAATTGGCAAAACTTTTGCCCTCTGCCATCGGTCGGCGGCGGCCAGCGAGAGAGCAACGTCACGAGCTTTCAGAGTGGTGAGGTTTTGAAGGGGGTACCCGGTTTTACCACAAGGGTTCAGAGTAAACTATAATGGCAGAGTTGTTGTAAATACTTCAACTTGAATAAAAGCTTTCAAAAGTGATTTTGATTCACATTTCATAAAAATGTAAAATACATGTAAAATTAAAAAAAATCTTTTTCCTTTTTCAACAATCACATAAGCACAACCAAACACAAGAAAAACAAGCAGGGATAATGAAAGTGCAGTCGAGTGCGATTGCCTAATTGGTGGAAATGATTGCAAATTACGATATGACGATGAAAGGATTTTCATTTAACTTTCCCGTCACTCAAGGCTGCACTTTGCATCGATTGTAAATGCTCGACGATGATGACGCTGAGTGGTTTCCTCGGCATGCAAGCACGCTGATCGATGCGATTATGTCATTACAGATCGTTATCTGTGTCGTCAAAAATGAATTGGTTTCTGTCACAGTTGATGGAATATTCTCGTTTTCCAAGAAGTGCTCCTCCAATTTGACGTTCTCATTGTCCTCCTAGCGACTCATGAAAGTGGAGCTTTTAAGCTTGGGAAACAAAAAACTTTGTATGTTCGCATTTTACATATTAGACATAATAATTATGGCGAAAATAAAACATACAAATTTAAAAATCTGAAACGGTTAAAATTGATTTAACCCTTTCAGGCCCAAATTTAAAAAAAAAGTTAATGATGGGAAAATGATTTTTTTGACCGTACGAAAATTAATCTAGGAATTTTTCATATTTGGGTCATATATGACCCATCAAGCTTGAAAGGGTTAAAAGACCAATTAAATCTTCCGAGAATAAATTTTATTTTTAGTAAATTAGTATTTGTTTTATTTTTAGAAATCAAAACGATTCCAAAAAATTATAAAACATTGAAGTTTGGTGTGATTTTGCATATTTCCCAAGCCTGCGAAAATTTACTGTAACGCATTTAGCAGGCTTCGGGTTTTGACTGTTATTATCAAGTAAGGCAAGTTCAAATGTTATTTAAAGTTTTTGTCCCTCGACCATGGTCAAAATCTAGGAAAGGGACCTAGAAACCTTTTAGGATTCAAGTAGGCCATAAATGCCTATTTCGGCCGTATGAGAGTTTTCAGAACCATGATAAAACCTGTAAATTTAAAAATGTTACAAGAGGGGAGCAATTCTCCACCAAAACTGGAAATGGTTTTTTATGTTTTTTTTTTTTTAATTGGATCAAACTTTTTGGTGGCCTTTCCAATGACCAAAGAAGCCACTTTGGGTCATAGGTTAACCCATATTGGTACGTAAATATTCAAAAATCGGTATCATTTTGAGGAATTTACTAAAGTTTATTGTCAGTTTTTCGATAATTTTAAAATACAGTCCATGATTGTCCATTTCAAATTTTGCTTGATTTTGAAATTTTGAAAAAAAAAAAATCAGCATAATTGTCTAAGAAACATTGAATAGCTGAAATAAAACGAATAGAAGAAAACAATATAAATTAAAATTTATGAAGTCTCAATCAATCAGCCTTTTAATTTTTGAAACTATTGGTTCAATGTTCAATGTTAAATAAATAAAAAGATTGTTAAACTTTCTGATCTAATTTTCTTAAAACAATGACTCTAAAAATGCGGTTTTTCGTTGGATCTTGATAAAAATCTTTTAGTGATAAAAGTAAAAAAAAATTATTCATCATTTTTTCTAAATTGTTCTCATTTATTCCTACAAATTAGCCGAAAACACCAAACCTATCAGAAATTTCCTTCAAATGATAAATGAACAAAAAATGCACGAAATCGATCAACAAAAATACACAAAATTGCCCTGGCAAAAATATCAATTTATTTTTGTTTTTTTTTTCTTTATCATTTCCGTTTTTGTTGTCTCAATATTCAAAAACTGCACAAAAATCAAAGTTTGTATTTCATTGAGTATTTTTTTATGCATTCAAATTCCCGTGAGATCAAAGTTTTCAGACTAATAATTTCTTCAATACTTTTTGAAACTTAACCCTATACTGCCCAATTTTTTCAACTTTTATTTTATTTTTCCCGTGTTCTGGAGGTCATTTTGAGCAACTATTGTTCTACGAAAAAAATTACTTCCTCTTTTTCCTCTTTTATTTTTATTATTCAATTTGCATTTATCATGTTTAGTTTATGTTTGTTTTTGATAACATTTGGCCACTACCACCTTATAAAATGTCATGTTGGCAATCTATTTTTTTTTTTCACGTTTTAACAGTCACTTTTTCAATGTTTTGTTTGTTTTTCACATTTTTGCTATAGAATGGCATCATTATCATTTAAATTGTAAAAAAATGCGTTGAGGGAAATATTGTCTGGGGCACAACAAAAATTACTGCGTACTTTTTTTGCCTTCCTCACTGAGGTAAGGCTTATAATCCTGCTCGAAAAATGAACTTTTGAAAAACAGCTCGTAGACCTACATTCATGTATACCTATCGACTCAGAATCGAAAACTAAACAAATATCTGTATTGTATGTGTGTGTGTGTGTGTGTATGTATGTATGTTCCCAAAATTCTTGCCAAGTTTTCTCAGCACTGGCTGGACAGATTTTGATCAAACCGGTTGCATTCGACTTGGTTTAGGATCCCACACATTATTATTGAATTGTTTGAAGTTTCGATAAGTAGTTCAAAAGTTACATATAAAAATGTGTTTTCTCAAAAGACTTTTTCTATGAGTCCAAAACATTGAAAATTTGGCAACCGTGTCTCGAGATATGGCCCCGTAAGAAATATTTATGTACTTTTTGGAAGCCGGATCTCACTTAAATGTATGTAGACTATGTCCGGATCCATCATCCGACCCATCGTTGGTTAGGTTATTAAAAAAAACCTTTCCAACGAGTCCAAAACATTGAAGATCTGGCAACTCTGTCGAGTTATGGCCAGTTAAGTGAAATTTATGTACATTTATATTCCGGATCTAAAAAATAGATGAAATTTGTGTTCAACCCCATCATATCACCCATTGTTGGTTATGAGTGAGGAAGGCTCCAACCACATAAGTGGATTAAGTTAGTTTTTACTGAAAATATTGAGCAATTCTCCACGAAATCGATCTTTTTTCTTCAATTTTAATTTTTGTATTTTTTAATCCGACTGAAACTTTTTTGGTGCCTTCGGTATGCCCAAAGAAGCCATTTTGCATCATTAGTTTGTCCATATAATTTTCCATACTAATTTGGCAGATGTCCATACAAAAATGATGCATGAAAATTCAAAAATCTGTATCTTTTGAAGGATTTTTTTGATCGATTTGGTGTCTTCGGCAAAGTAGTAGGTATGGATACGGACTACACTAAAAAAAAAAAATACACGGTAAAAAAATTTGGTGATTTTTTTATTTTACTTTTTATCACTAAAACTTGATTTACAAAAAAACACTATTTTTAATTTTTTTATATTTTTATATGTTTTAGAGGACATAAAATGCCAACTTTTCAGAAATTTCCAGATTGTGCAAAAAATCATTGACCGAGTTATGAATTTTTTAATCAATACTGATTTTTTCAAAAAATCGAAATTTTGGTCGTAAACATTTTTCAACTTCATATTTCGATGTAAAATCAAATTTGCAATCAAAAAGTACTTTAGTGAAATTTTGATAAAGTGCACCGTTTTCAAGTTATAGCCATATTTAAGTGACTTTTTAGAAAATAGTCGCAGTTTTTCATTTTTTTAAATTAGTGCACATGTTTGCCCAGTTTTGAAAAAAATATTTTTGAAAAGCTGAGAAAATTCTCTATATTTTGCTTATTCGGACTTTGTTGATACGACCTTTAGTTGCTGAGATATTGCAATTCAAAGGTTTAAAAACAGAAAAATTGATGTTTTCTAAGTCTCACCCAAACAACCCACCATTTTCTATCGTCAATATCTCAGCAACTAATACTCCGATTTTCAATGTTAATATATGAAACATTTGTGAAATTTTCCGATCTATTCGAAAAAAATGTTTTTAAAATTTTCAAATCAAGACTAACATTTCAAATAGACCAAACAATCAATATTACGCCCTTTTGATATGTTAGTCTTGATTTAAAAATTTTGAAAATATTTTTTTTCGAAAAGATCGGAAAATTTCACGAATGTTTCATATTTTAACTTTGTGAATCGGACCATTAGTTGCTGAGATATCGACATTAGAAAATGGTGGGTTGTTTGGGTGAGGCTTAGAAAACATTAGAGGTGGGCAAAAAAAGAGTGACCCGCTCAAAGATCCGGTTCACTGAAAAGAGCGAACGAACCGTGGCTCACAAAAAAAGAACCGCGGTTCTTTTTTAAACTCCGGTCTTTTGAAAGAACCGTTTCAATATGGCATGATTTTTGTTATAAATATAATTTATTGAATTTCCAAAAACTGTAGCATTAAAAAGTTCATTTCTTGCAGAAATAAACGCAATTTTAAAATTAATAGCAATTTTCCAATTCCAATTTTTTTCGGATTAAATTAAAGTTCATCAATACTTCAATATTT
Source organism: Culex pipiens pallens (assembly GCF_016801865.2). Taxonomy (NCBI): domain Eukaryota; kingdom Metazoa; phylum Arthropoda; class Insecta; order Diptera; family Culicidae; genus Culex; species Culex pipiens. The sequence continues at coordinate 35,098,903 of NC_068938.1, read as the reverse complement.
TCAAAACTAATGATTGCAATACAACTGGGGATGTGTTAAAAGCATTTTAAAACTCTTTTTTCATTAAAATGTTCAAACCATGGCTTGTTATTTAATTTTTTTGCGACTTTGACCAAAGTTGCGGGACATAAACTTCCAAAAATATTGGTTACGGCCTAATTTATAAAAGTCCAATGTGAAATAACTTATAAAATCACACGATTCTTGAAAAAACCCTTTTCATCCAAATTTTGAAAAAGAGCGAAAGAGCCGTTCAAAAGAGCGGCTCTTTTTAAAGAGCGAACGAAAATGAGCGGCTCCTAAAAAAGAGCGATTTTGCCCACCTCTAGAAAACATCAATTTTCCTGTTTTTTAACCTTTGCATGGCAATATCTCAGCAACGGGTCGTATCAACAAAGTCCGAAGAAGCAAAATATAAAAAATTTTCTCAGCTTTTCAAAAATATTTTTTTCAAAACTGGGCAATCATGTGCACTAATTTAAAAAAAATGAAAAACTGCGACTATTTTCAAAAAAAGTCACTTAAATATGGCTATAACTTGAAAACGGTGCACTTTATCAAAATTTCACTGAAGTACTTTTTGATTGCAAATTTGATTTTACATCGAAAAATGAAGTTAAAAAATGTTTACGACCAAAATTTCGATTTTTTGAAAAAATCAGTATTGATTGAAAAATTCATAACTCGGTCAATGATTTTATGCACAACCTGGAAATTTCTGAAAAGTTGGCATTTTATGTCCTCTAAAACATATCAAAAAATAAAAAAAAATTAAAAATAGTGTTTTTTTGTAAATCAAGTTTTAGTGATAAAAAGTAAAATAAAAAAATCACCAATTTTTTTTACCGTGTATTATTTTTTTCCAGTGTAGTCCATATCCATACCTACTACTTTGCCGAAGACACCAAATCGATCAAAAAATTCCTTCAAAAGATACAGATTTTTGAATTTTCATGCATCATTTTTGTATGAACAGCTGCCAAATTTGTATGGAAAATTATATGGACAAACTAATGATGCAAAATGGCTTCTTTGGGCATACCGAAGGCACCAAAAAAGTTTCAGTCGGATTAAAAAATACAAAAAAAAAAACGAATGACCGAAATCCTAGAGAACTGCTCTATTGGAAATGCTTGTAAAAAACACAGCCAAAGTTGACCCCTAAAAATTAAATTTTGAAAATTATTGACAAAGCCACATGAAACAAGTTAAACTCTCAACCCAAAATTTTCAAAAATTTTAAGAGTTCTTCTTTCCAATGCTCTTCAAAAATAAAAAAAAATTGGTTGAAAAATTGATTTTTTGCTATTTTTAAATCGAAGTCCGTCTAAAGGCGAGTTTAGGTTGTGGAGGGTTAAGTCAAAATGACCAACTTTGCTTTCTTCTTTTGCTTTTAGAAAACTTATTTAGTAATATAGTAATATTTTTAAAATTAAAAAAAGTGATTTTTTTATTTTAATTTCAAACATGACAGAAATAAAATAAAGTATTTATAAATTCATCAGGCAACTTAGCTGAAAAAAAAACAAAAAAAAATATCATTAATTAAAAATACAATGCTTTTTTGAAATGTACTTTATCTTTTTAAGTTGTAGTAATGTTACTGTTGCTTTATGCTTCGCTAGAAGTCAGTAACTTGTGATGGTTTGGGAAGTGTGTTTATTATCATCAGCGCCGTACCTAGGGGTTGGCGCAGTTGGCGACCGCCAAGGGCGCCAGCCCTTGGGGGGCGCCGAAAACGATGATTGTACAAATTTGTCATGTTATTATAAAATCCTAGAAAGGTATTCAGAACAAAAGGGGCGCCAAATTTTAAAGTAGGACTACAAAATAACTCGATAATCTTGGTCGGAATATTACAAATATTACTTATAACACTTGGGGCGCCAAAATCAACTATTTCAATAATTGTACCAGAATTAAATTTAAAATTAAATTCTCTCAATTCATTTATCAAAGGGGGCGCTCAAGTGGCAAAAATTTCAGGGTTTTATAACAATTCTTTGAAATAGCTAGAGATTTTATATTTCAACTACAGTATATAAAATTCAATTTAAATTTCACCATTTTTTTCCAGCATCAGGAACCATCAAGCTTTTTTATGTTTTGAAGTATTTTTTTATATAATCAGCTATTTAATTGAAATTTACACATTTCTATTGAAAATCTGAAATAAAAGGAATAAGATATTTCATGTTTAAAGAAAATGGCATTTGAGATATTTTTATCGTTTTAAATGCAAACTTGTGCGTTGAGATTGGCCTACGTTTTCGACATACTGAAGTGTTTAAATTGAATATTTCTAACACAAAAAATGCTTGGACTTTTGTTAAATTTCTAGCAAAATATTTTTTTTTTCAACATAAAAATGTTGTTTTTTTAAGAGCACATAAATTGCTCTAAATATATTATATTCTGCTGCTTGTATTCAATTGCTTGTAGCAAGAGTGAAAATGTAAAATTTGGGTGTCTTCGACAAAGTTGCATAGATTGGCATGCCCACCAACTTTTTAGTCGTAAAAGTAAAATATTATACAATTTCTTGTATAATTTTGATTTGCAGAAACACCATTATCGCGGACCCATAAGAATTTAAACCAAAGCAAAATTCCAACTCCAAAAACAGCAAAAGTTCCACTTAATTTTGCTTCTAGGGTCAATAATGAGAAGAATGTTAGTAACATTTTCCTTGAATTTTTTTGTTTTGTTATGTTTTAATGGAATGGATAAAGTTGCTTATCTTTCACATACATTTTTTTTTATTTCATGGATTCCATGTGTTGGGCTATCCAGTGAAATTTCGCCTAAATTTTCACATTTACACAAACGGTTCTAAAAGCTTTGTGTGGGTGACTATTCTCGAGATTTTCAATTTCCCGGGAATCGAGAGTTGAATTTGGAAATTTCCCGGGAATTCCCGGGACCTGGTAGTGTTTATAACTATGCCAATAGTGCCAGTAATGTATAAAGAAAAGTTATAAATGTGTTTTTTTTTTTCAATTAATTCAGTTACGATTTATTCATGCTTATTTAATGAAACGTTAATTAGTAGCCTCATTATTTTTGGGAACTATGATCTACTTCTTGATTTTTTCTGAATCTGCAATACAACTTGTTGTATGAACTTGTTATTAGATTTTTGTGAAATAACAAAATAGCTAATATATAATTTCCCAGTATAGGGATTTTTACAATATAATAAATAGCGACTCAAAACAACAATTTTAATATTTTTTTTTTCTTTTTTTTTAAACTGTAAATATGCATTGAAGAAATAGTGATCCGGAAAACCCGAATGTTCACATTTGGCGGACTTTACAAAGATTTCCAGAGTTTTTTTTTTCTAAGATATAATTTAATATTGAGGTTTAAGCGAAACACAAAATTACTCCATGACATCAAAAAAGGAAATTACCTTGATACAGCGAAATTAAAATAATAAGAATAAAAAAAATGGATTATAAGAATTGCTATGCTTGAAAGAGGATATGAAAATTATACTCTTAGAAATAACAAAAAAATATTAAAAAAATAGACTTTCTTCTTGTGGCTAACTGCTAAGTATGCTTTAAGGTTAATTTTGGGGTCCACACTAGGGGTCGGACAACTCCGTCAATAGGCTAACAATAGTTGATTAACATATTTATATTTCGTCAATATATTAACGCAACCTTACCTTGTATTATGGAACCTTGATCCAAGAACGTTGTCAGGTTCAAATGTCAAAATAAACGTAAACACAACACAAGCACCAGACACAGGGAGTGATTTATTTACTTCCATCCTAAGAATTCTTCCACCTGAATCTACGGAAGTTTTTACCATCCGCGGTGCTCGAGAACAACCTGGAATGTTCCAGCGGTGCTGATTTTCCGTAAAATGCAAACTCTTGCGTAGAATTTTGATGCCCTGGAGCCGGGAGATCATGGAGATTCATCACTAGAAGAACCACAAAGTCTACGTCACGAATCTGCACCCCTGTAACGAACATTATCCAACTGGACGGTGCCATCAAGTTCTACCGTGGTGGCAACATCAACGACTCAATCTTCCGGAAAGACTTCTCGCTCGCGACCAGTCGGATTCGTTGGCCAAGCTGAAGAATGGCCTCGAGCGGGACTTGCATGGGCTGGAGATTATCAAGAAGTAGACGAAGGCTGCCGCCAGGACCCGCTGGAGGCCACCACTATTCTGAACCGACATGGTGGCCCAACTTCGCCGATGCCATCTGGGACGTGGGCAACTTGAAAGATGTCTCCGAGCGGTTCATGTTTTGGAGCGTGGAAACGCAATCATTTGGTTTAAATTGTTATTGTACTATAAGAGTCGGCATGAAATCCAGAAATATAGTGTTCTTTTTGGAAGTAAAAATTAAATAAAATGATTGCGGCGATTTTGAGGATAATTTGGATTTTTACTTTGCACGGAACTGGGCATGAACGGAAACATGGACCGGTACAAGTCATGTCGCTTCTTTCCACCTTCAATGCGAAACCTTGCCAATCCTGTGCACTGGCCGGGAGACATAACATCCTGCTCCTGCTATGGACCTTCCTCCTGCTGTGGACGTTCTCTTGCGTGACCCTGTGCGGACCGTTCTGCAGTCCGTGCGAAAAGGAAACGAGCCGCGATCCGCTAAGCCAGTGCATTCTGGCCGTCAGCTGCGCGTGTTCCGGCACGCCAAGTTCGCACAGACGCGGAAGAGGAGAAAGTTGAGCTTGAGTGGTTATGGTTAAGGACACCGGACCGGAGATCCAACCGAGGAACCCGTTAAAATCCTGCCTCCTCCTTTGCAAGCTGTACCGGAGGTGCTCCTTTTGCTTGCTGCTCTGAAACTTTCTCCCGTTTTAACTCCGTTTAACTCGGTCTTAAGAGCAGATGCGGTACGAGCTCTCTCTTCCGATGGCCGGATTTGACTCAATTTTGGAATAAGGAGGTCTTATTTCCAATAAATTTAGAATGTTGCCACAGATTTCTCGAAAATGACAAAAAAATTCTGTTGTCAAAATGCGGTTGTTATTTTTATCTGTCATCTGTCAAACCAAGGTGTCCAAATGCAGGTTGAAACGTTTTTCGTCAATATATTGACCAATAGATCAATAACAACGTCAATATATTGACGAATAGTTAATGTTTTTACTTTGTCCAACCCCTAGGGTCCACATTATTTTAAGTTTTTCCAATTATAGTTATTGGATTTTTTAATAAGTTAAAATTTACACTTTCTGAATTAGAAGATAAGAGAAGCATTGGTTCATTCGAACTTGAACATCTTACATTGAACACCCAATGTTCTGAACAATTTCGAATTTTCAAAAAAAAAATTATTTGTTTATATAATTTTGCTTCGACCAAATTTCCCGGGAATCGAGAGGTCCAAAAATGGTCGATTTCCCGGGAATTCCCGCTCGTCACCCTCTATTTGAGTGTAATGGTTTTTATACAAAATTTTAAGAAACTTTATATGTCGAAAAATAAACACAAAAAATTTCAATGTGTTAAAAAGGTAAAAACTAATTGCCTTTGTTTGAAGCTATGAATTTTCAAAAAACAAATTTTAGGAATTTTATATCAATCAAAAAACACAGTCACAGAGAAGAGAAATATTGTTTTCAAAAATAAATTGAAAAAAAAAATAGTTTCAAAAGGAATCCATCCAAAAACAAGTTTGAAAAGGAGTCCATTTTCTTATCAGTTAAACTTTTTTTTTCAGGAATGCAGGAAAATGCTGATACAATGAAATTTAAGCTAGGTCAGATCAAATTCTGTTAAAAACGATAAAACAACACTCTGCTATTTTCAGTCAACATTAATCCTAAAGCACCTTTTCGTTACAACCTATCTGTATTGGAAAGATATAAATCGATTGAAATGGTTTAAAAATAATAAAACATTAATTTGAATATTCTTCAAAGAATTAAATTGTGGTTGGATTTTTTAGCTGTTATATTTATTCAATCAATTACCATTATATTATTAAAACTCTTTGAAGCAATCGCTGAAAATTTAAGTAAACATATCAAAATGATGAAAAATTTGGAGGGGCGCCAAATTGATGCTTCGCCAAGGGCGCCGTGGACCCTAGGTACGGCTCTGATTATCATGCATATACCCTTTAGGGTTTTGATCAAGAGCATAACTTAAAAAGATGCATCCACCCATGAACAATTATTATCATTATTTTTATTCAGCAATTCCCCACGAAAACAGCATGGAAAAAAACAAAAGTGCTCGGATCGGGCTCAAAATTTTTCTGGAGGTTCCCTGGCCGAAATAATTAGACCCGTATTTTTTTGTTTGGCCATTAGGGTGACCTACGTCGTCTTAGGGTGGTCTGGTGGCCTATACATGTCTGGATACCAAAAGTTGCGTCTTTCAATTACGAAAATTTTGGTACCCAAACATGTATAGGTCATCGCTGAAATTTTTAAGTTATCGCAGTTTTAGTGGAAAAAGTTGATTTTTTGCCGATTTTTTCATTTTCGTGTTTTTGCGCGCGGCGCGTCGAAAAACACGGATTTTATTTTCAAAAAATCATATCTCAGAATCCTGTTAATAAACTCCTCCCATTTTTAGTATAGTATGTAAAAATGTCCGTGGAATCCGATAAAAATATTTCCAGACATGGGCTCTTTGGTCCAGACACCGTTAAAACGGCATTTTAAAGTTTCATTCGACCTTTTCATATGTTAGGCTAGATTTTTGAAACTTTTTATTATTTTTCTTTGATAGGCCAACTTATCACCTTTCATTTGCGTATAAGACAATTGAAATCGGTTGAAATGGCGAGGAGTTATGATTTTTCAAAAAAAGTGGTTTTTGCGAAAATCGACGAAAATGGCAATTTTTCAGACCACCCTAAGACGGCGTATGTCACCCTAATGGCCAAACAAAAAAATACGGGTCTAATTATTTCGGCCAGGGAACCCCCAGAAAAATTTTAAGCCCGATCCGAGCACTTTTGTTTTTTTCCATGCTGTTTTCGTGGGGAATTGCTGTATTATTACATTGGAGATTTTAAGCACAATTCAAATGTAAATGTTAAATATACTCACATCTACAAGTTTTACTCTCCCAAATTAACACATATTATTGCTTTTCCGGAGGTCATAACACTCGATCTTTCCAGCAAACAAATGCGACAAATCATTTCCACCAAACGACTGACAAAACAATGAAACTCTTCACTATACTGTTCGCACATAAGAACTTCCTCTCTCTTGAAACTTGTCAACACATTCACTACGCCCAACTGCGCACCAAGTACTAGACAGAGACTCTTCCAGCAAAATGCACAATCCTCGTACTCTTCAAAGTTTAACACTTAATACTCAATAAACATTTATCATCGGGGATAATAAATGTCATCCTTTTTCATATGATTTATACATTTGCTTATTATAACACTCTTTTCATGCCCAAAAAAGCTCCCTGCTTTTCCCTGCCGTGTGTCGTGTGGAAAACAGTTCTCCCCCTTCTCGTGATGTGCACTCAAGAACACAAGTTGGAACTGAGGGAGAGGGGTTCGCCAGACTCCAACCCAATTCAACACCCACAAATGAGTCGGAAATTTTGAAACATCCACCCACCAACCGAGGGCGAGCAGCAAGAAGGATCACAAGTGTTTGGGAAAACTTTTCCCCAGAAAACAATCATCATCGCAGCCGTCGGTAGTCGTTGGGTTTCCAGTTTTTGTATGTAAATGTTGAATTTGAACGGGGTTTGGTGTGTGCAACCATGATTCGCTTTTTGTCCCAAAACTCCAGAAAACCATCTACGCATCCCTGGCCCTGGGGCGGGTATAAACCATGGTCCTAGCAACTAGAAGAAACCTTTTCTCCATAATGATTGTGGGAGGAGATCCTCGTGATGGATAGAATTTTGTTTAGACACAGAGTTGAGATGAGTTTTTTATCCTTTTTAATGATTTAAATTTATTATTGAACTTGGTAGTTATCGAAAACATTATAAAAAATTCATAAGGAAAATGAGTTGTTTTCAATATGTACTTTTATATTGAGCAAAGGCCACCCTGAAGAAAGCGAAGCATTCCAAATAATTTAACAGCACATAAATAGGGATATTTGGAAGGAGCAAGAAATTTTCTCATTAATATTCTGGCTAAATAACTGAGAATAAGAGCAACTAGAAGATTGGAAACATGGATGAGCAAACAAGGATGCCGTGAATGTTAATAAAAAAAAGTTTTGTAAATAAACGGCCAAACTGGGAAAGAATTAATTTTAAGTTGCTCTGTATTTTTTAATATTAAGGTTTGTATGCAATGACTTCCAAAATCATGTTGAAAATTAAATCATAATATTAATTTTAGTCAGTCTTTTTAAGTGATTCGTTATTTTGTCTGATGATAGGAAGTCTATTTTTAATCCTAGAAATAACTGCATTATTGAATTAATGATATTAACAAACCAATATATAAAGAATAACTGTTTGTTTTTCAAGACGATGCAAACGTTTTTTTTTTTTCATTTAATATACTGTATTTCATTTTAAAAGTCTAATTCTTGCAAATGAACAATTGATTAATTACAGCACATAAATTAATAAACATATTTTTTCCGCATTGGTTTGTTAATATCATTTTGTTAATTCTTTCACTTCCTTTGAAAAATATGCTTGAGTTTCAAAATAATTTAATAATGCAGTCAATTCTAGGGTTGAAAATAGCCTTCCTATCAAATATCGAATCACTAAAAAAGACTTAGTAAAAAAAATATTAAGAAAAAGCGGAAAAGTGTTCAAGCTTTAAAAAAAACTGGGAAAAAAATAAAATTATGGACTCATTAAAAGTTGGACTAAGCATTCTTTTTCCCGACATTTTTCAGGGTATATATATCGTCAAAGGGTCTATCAAATTTTAAACTTCTTTATGAATATGGATTGAGCTTCCAAACCAAATTTACCAGATTTCTGGCTTTCTTTGAAATTTACAAAAAATCCAGGCTGGAAACCCCAATACGACCCAAAAAATCTTATGTTTTAACAATTTGGCATGAAAATACAGCAACAGATTATACGGATACAAATTTGTGCATAAAACACTGCTATTTATTACCCAAAAGGTTCCCAAATAATAGTTTATGCAACAAGTTGCAAAAAGAAGATTTCTATATTAAATTTTCAAAAGGTCCTATCTGCATAGGACACCCAAGACTCATATGACCTTTTTAATTTAATCTAGATTTTTTCAGCACAAGTCGTTCATTTATCCAACAAGTTTTACCGAGTTGGATAAATACGACGAGTGCTGAGAAAATCAAGCTTTGCAACCAGTTGCCTACCAAATTTTTTGCAATTCTAAAAACCGATTTTTAGAATTGCAAAAAATGATGGTTGAAAGTTGTTTAACAAGATGAAAAGTTAAACGAGTTCAATACAAACATAATGGTAGGGAACCATATTGAGTTTTGCAGAGAAGTTGAACAGTCATAAAAAATGAAATTATTTGATATTATTTAAAAAAAAAAAAAAATCACGGCAACAAAAGGAAAAAATGTTTTGTAATTCACCATAGTATTTCACTGCCCTTGTTCTCAAAAATGTCCCTTATGCCACTTCATCATGTTTGAGTTATTGATGCATTTTGATTCAAAATCGTATGCTCTTTCAGACAAACCAAAAATATCCACAACTTTATTCTTTCAAAATCAAATTATTCGCTCTACAGCATTGCCTTTTCGTTCTCAAAAATTCTAAAAAACGATTTTTGGATGGAATTGTATACCAAACATCCATGTGCTAAGTAAATTTACCGATAAAAACAAAAAAAAAATAAAAAAATAATGTTCGATACAAGTGGCTGAAAAGTTCAACTTTTCATCACTCATTTCAGTGCTAAAAAGTTAAACTTTTTCAAATTTCATAGCGATGTCGAACCGTACGTTTCCAAGATATGATTTTTTGAAAATAGAAACTGAGTTTTTCGACGTGCCACGCACAAAAACAGAAAAACAGAAAAGTTGCGTCTTTCAATTACGAAATTTTGATACCCAACCTACACATGTCGCTGAAATTTTAAAGATATCACAGTTTTAGTGAAAAAAAAAATGATTTTTTTTCTTTCTGTAGTCATTTCCCTATTTTTGCGTGGCGTGTCGAAAAACTCTGTTTTTATTTTCAAAAAAATCATATCTCGGAAACGTACGGTTCGAAATCGCCATTTTTTCAATGTTTTGTGAGATTTTCCGAAAAATCCGATAAAAAAATTTCAAACTTAGGCTCTTTGGTCAAAACGCAATGTTTGGTTTTCATACGGCTTTTTCAAATGTTAAGCTAGATTTTTGAAACTTCTGAACTGAAAAAAGGTTTTGCGAAAAATGACAATAAAATACACTTTTTGAACCACCCTAGCACGATGTAGGTCACCCTTAATGCCAAAAAAATACGGGTGTTATTATTTGCCCAAGGAACCAAAGTGAAATTTTGAGCCCGATCGGAGAACTTTTTTTTCGGATCTTTTCAAATGGAATTGCTGAATATATAAATATTTTCCAGTGCAACAACTGATGATATCTCAGAAATTGTTGTTTCGGTTTTCATTATCTAAACAGGAGCTATGAGAAATTTGCTTCTCTTTTAACTAAAAGTATTTTCATTTTATCAAAAACAACTTTAACACCTTAAAAATGTTCTTCATAAATGTTCTACCTTATTTTAAATGCATGGCTTGGTTATTAAATTAGATAAATATTTTGAAAATACAATTTACTAAAAAAGCGAAATACTTTTTTTAAATAAAACTAAACTGGCAATGGTGGCAGAGTTTTGTTAGATAGATTCAAGAATCACTTTCCCAAAAGTTCGTGACCTTCCACATACAGGAAAAAAAAAAAAACAAAAAGCACCATTACTGCACACGTGTCGTTATTCCCAGCCTTGCAATCAAGTGTCGTGTCAACCGGTGGGGGAAGCTTTCGGTTTGCGCCCACAACGACAAAAGTCACCACCCCAATCAGTCAGTGTTGACTATTAAAGATTAATGCAAACAAATCCCAGCTGTGTGCTTATTTTACTACAAACACACGCACGCAAACACAAACACACTCATACAGACACACTATCCACAGTGTAACGAGACACGTGGGAAATTGAGGAAGTGACGACACACGGGGCATCCCCTTGGGAGAGAGAATGAGAGGTGAAGCTCGCCCCCTTCCATGGACAAAATTGTCATCAATCAGGTGAAACAATTCTCCCGGCACCTCTTTCGTCTTCGTCTTGATTGCAGAACGGGTCCTTGAGAGTGCTCTGGCGTGCACCTTGTAACATTCATGTTTTAATTGTTAAAAAAAGATTAAATTATCTGAAAATATCTACCGATCATTTTGGCTTAGCAAAACAACAATAATTGAAATTTACTGAAAAAAGTTTTTAGGCGAAATTTGCAAATACATTTTGTACGGTGTCCCCCGAATATGAAAATAGGATTGGCAGGCGATTGTAACGCTCAGTCCTCAGTCCACATAAAATATTTAATTTGTAAAGTCAACAGTAAGAAAACCAAATAATTGAAAGCAAATATTGGAAGAAATGATGATGGAAATTTTGTCGTCACCTCTCGATGGTTGGTCGTCCCATGTCAGAGCGAAACCCGATACAGAACGGTTGTACGCTGGCACGGACGATGACTCAGAACCAGAGTGAGAAGTGAGGCATATGGTTCTGGAAGGCATGGAACCTGAGCGTTTCGATGATTGGAGGCTCATTTTGGCTGGCATGAAAATTAGTTCGTCTGCAGGGAAGGGGACAAATCAGTATTATGCTCTCTGTTGAGACTGAATTAAAAATAAATGTTCGAAATCAAATGAAAATTGTTCTATAAATATTTTCTTCAGAAGTTTTATATTGAAACTACGTACCGTATACCGGGTTGACATTGGTAGCCGGGTGACAATGATGATTGAAAGCTGTTTAGAAAGATGAAAAGTACGAGATTATTTGACATGATTTCAAAAAAATCTCGGCAATAAAAGGAAAAGTTGTTTTGTAAATAATTCGCCAAAGTATTTCACTGCCCTTGTTCTCAAAAATGTCCCTTATGCCACTTCATCATATTTGAGTTATTGATGCATTTTGATTCGAAATCGTATGCTCAAATTTTTAATTTATTTTTAAAAACAACTTTTCTTGATTGTCAAAATATTTTTGATAGTTTTTCCAATCGTTCAAACATGAGCAGTTCTTTCAAAAATAAAAAGTTCGACTTCTTAAAATGTTTTTTTTATTCATAATGAAGGTTCTTAACCTTTTTTGTTTGTTGTAATATTTTTGTGAGTTTATTTCATTCTTTCAAACATGAGCAGTTTTTTGAAAAATAGTTCGACTTTTTACAAAAAAAAAATATTTTTAATTTTATTTTTTATAAAGATTTATTTTTATTTTGAAAATAACAATTTCTTGTGAAACGTAATATTTTTATGAGTTTTTTTTTCATTCGTTTAAACAAGAGCAGTTCCTTTAAACAAAAGCTTAAATTCTAAAGTTTTTCATTTCATTTTATTTCATTTTATTAGGTTGCTTTAACAATTACATTGGTGCAGTTGTGATCCTGAGCTGACATATGAACTAACTTTCAACATCTGATTTTTTCAAAATGGGGAGAGATTTTATTGGTACTAAGGAGAACGAATTGGACAGAGAAGGAAAAAATGCAAAAGAACCATCGAAATAATATCTTCTAAAGTGTTTTGGTAGTTTATTTGTAATTATAAAAAGAACCTATTCTTGACTATCATAATATTTTTGTAAGTTTTCCAATCTTTCAAACATGATTATGAGAAACATGAGAAGTGAAATTAAAGATAAACGTTCAAATCACCTTTCCATACCTGCTTTTCAATAAGTGTGTATTTAAAAAAAGTTTTGCCTTGTATTTTTTTTAATTAGACCATTAGTTCTTTCGACGTTTTGTCGATTCGACCTTTTATCCACTTTCGACCTTTCTCTACTTTCGACCTTTTGTCCATTCGACCTTTTGGCATTCGAGCTTTTGTCCATTCAATTTTATTTCTTTCGACCATTTGTCATACATTTATTATGTTTTATTTCAAATTTGTAATTAATGGGAACTAACACCTTTTAAAAAAATGAGAATGTTGGTTAAAGTTTCTGATGTGCGTGATGTGCTTAAACAAAAGTTTTGAAAAAAAATATAAGAAACATGATTTTTTCAAGAGATACTCATTTATCCCCCGTTTTCTCATTTGTCATTTTCATGAAATTATGGATTTTAATTTTGTATGTTTCTTAAACAACGGTGCAGATAATTTTCTCATATTTTTTTGTATGGAACATTCTTTATATACCAAGTTTTGAAAGAAATACTTTACTAAAAATTATCAAGGAAAAAAATTTTGCTCTCTTGCCATAAGTTATGCCCTATACCTCAATAATGGAAAAATGAATCAAAACTGCCAAAAATGTCCAGAAATTTCTCAACTGTTAATTTTTTTTACGGTGATAAAAGTTTGACTGTTACCTAATCCATAAAAAAATAAATAACACTGCAGTTTACTCATAAATACCAATTTTGAATCTTAAATCAAATAATGTTTTGAATATCTCCAAAATGTTTAAAAAAATTAAAAAAAATAAAATTTCATAAATTCAATGCAAATAAAAAGTCTTTCAAACACTACACTCAAAGGAAAAATATATATCAAAATCTGCAACAGTGCATTTACTGTTTTCCTTTCGGAAGCATCCTGGAGAATATCGGGGTGATTACTTCCATCATCTTTTTTTATAAACAGTCAGGCCTTCTGCGTTCAGTTTACAGCTATGATTCGTTGACATTGATTAAATTTGAGCATAATTGACCAAACAACAATACAGTTCCGAATCTACAGGGGAGAAAGAAACGTGAGGATATCTCGCTCACGTTCCTGTTTACAGCTTTCCAAACTGCGAACAACACCAAACTGCATATACCTCGCCGCAGGATCATCAAAATATGTGAGACTATTTAGAGAGCAATAAATTCATAACGCTTCGGTCAACAGACCTCATCGTATCGGCTTGATATTCTTCAGAAAATCCCCTTCTCTAGAATCTTACTGTAGTAGTTAAAATTATGGATGAAGAAATACATGTTATAATTATGGAACAGGTACTTGGGATTGATTTTGTGAAGATGAAAATGTTTTTTTTTTCTTTGAACAGATTGATTAAAATATTAACAAAAACTCATAATTTCAAATTAATACAATTATCTTATAAAAGGTTAAAAACTTATCAAGGCAAGATATACAAGATTGCAAAACGTATTTGAATTTTTCAGTTCCAACACGGCATTAATTGACAGCAAAAAATGCAAACTTTCTTCTCGAAAAAAAAATAGAAAAGCTAGGCAACGTTTTAGTGCCATCAATATCGCATTTTTCTACAAAATGTCCCTCTTATTGAACACGTACTTCAGCAGGAAACACCGCCTGGCGAAAGCTCTTACCACGTTGCACTCAAGACTTTCTTTTCCGAAGAACCGAGCAGCAACGCTGGCAGTAAATCCCGGAACTTTCCACGGGTTTCAGTTCCAGGTCACCGTGCCCCTTTTCCACGAGAGCGATCTAAATTGCGACACTCACCAGACAAACACCTCACCTCACCTCACGCCGCACCGGGGCCGTTACAAACTCCATCGGAAGGCCTACTCTCTCGAGAGACACTTTATCAGTTACCGAAGCCGGGGGAGAGGGTTGTGGGATGCGAGGAAAAATGGTCCACTTTGCGCGCCGTGTCACCTCCGCGCGAGGGTAATTTATTATTAGTGTCTCTGCCAGTGCCACCACATTATTGGAAGGTCGTTTTTGTTGGCTGCTGCAGTCAGGCAGCCTGCAGTGGCTTCCTGAAGAAAGATGCTTACAGGGTGGCCACCAGGCTTGAAAAATTGTGAAAATTGTGTTTGACATTCCAACAACAGCTTGCGTGAGTAACAATGCATTTCTTTTTCAAATTAACAATTTTATAAGTTCTAGATTCAAATTTAGTTTTTAGGTGGTTCAATACCTAAACCGGGAAAAGGTGATCACCCACTGTAACTTCCCAAGCTGTCCCTCGCGAGGAAGGAGGACAGCGGCCCAAAGGTTTGGCGAGGAAAATTATGCTTTCGGGATCATAAATGCGCACCCCCGCACCCGTTCGAGAGGCGAGCCCAACGGGAAAAAGATGGTTGTAATGGGCCATAATGTGCCACTTGGCCAGGTTTCTGGGCTAGGCACTTTGGGAATTGCGGGAAGACAAGCGGGGAAGGGGGTCGTTGGCGAAACCGTTCGAGTGCAAATGAGTGTGGTTTCGAGAGTGCTAAGGGGTTAACGGCAGCGTAAATTATCATAATGAAGATGTACGCGGATTCGGTGCAAGACGAGTGTGGAAACTATTAAGATGATTTATAAAAGTTGGCACCGCCGCACCCGGGGAGGTTCTGCAGTGAACTCAGGGCGAGGATCGAGGTAACGACGTTCTGCACGGAGCATGGTGTCGATTGGACCAGACGTTACGGAGATATTAATGGGACTGACAGAAGGATACGTTTTATGGTAATTAATCTAGCCGCAGTTATTTTCGAAAGGTAAAAATCACCACCCTAAAATGAAGCTCTGTTAACAGTGGAACGCCCAACGCATGTCCAACTTACACGGACGCCCAAGCCTCCCAAAAAATTTGGAACGGTAACTTCAACTCGCTGGTTCTCAAGATGATTCTTCTTTCTAGTGATTTGTTAGGATGTCTGGATGATACTAGAACATTGCAGAACTTAATTTAAACAAATCTGTAATTTCTGCGACAGTGTTCCAGCTTTTTTAAAAAGATTGCCTCCGCGGAATTTTCGGCGATTTTTTTTTTACACCGGGAAATCACTGGAAAGATGAATCATCTTGATTGGTTGAGTTAGACCCGAGAACCATTGAGTTGAAGTTACTGTTCCAACTTTTTTGGAACCTTGGGCGTTGGAATGTTAAGTCATCAAGAGGCATCATTTTTGTTTTTTTTTTGTTTTTTTTTTGTTTTTTTTGCTTCTTTTTTGTCATTTTTGTCTGTTTTGTCTTTTTTGTCTTTTTTGTCTTTTTTGTCTTTTTTGTCTTTTTTGTCTTTTTTGTCTTTTTTGTCTTTTTTGTCTTTTTTGTCTTTTTTGTCTTTTTTGTCTTTTTTGTCTTTTTTGTCTTTTTTGTCTTTTTTGTCTTTTTTGTCTTTTTTGTCTTTTTTGTCTTTTTTGTCTTTTTTGTCTTTTTTGTCTTTTTTGTCTTTTTTGTCTTTTTTGTCTTTTTTGTCTTTTTTGTCTTTTGTCCGTTGGTAGCAGCGTCTGCCTGTGTGGATCAATTGGACCGTGCACTGGACTCACAATCCAGAGGTCGCTGGTTCGAATCCCGAGGCGGACGCAAAAAATTCTATGTGTAAAATATAGGTATTCGGTGCCCTCTCCCCGTGCCATACCTTCACACTTAGGAGACCCGGGAGGCGGAGTCTTGTCGCAAAAAGAACGATACACACCTGTGGATCCGTTGACAAAACCGCAAGGTTTAAGAGGGCCACATTATAAGGTGTTACGTCGATTCCGTTTTTAGCAGCCGGTGCTCCCGTCCCATCCCCTTGAGATCTACAAACTGACATGGAGGGCGCCACTGGTGGCCAACGACCGTTTCCTATTCACACCGGCTCTAGTTTTGATGATCGTGATGTTTTATCATTTCAGCGTATTTATGCATGCTGTTGATAAGCGAAACATAACTAGATCTTTGAAGCGTATGACCGGTTGTGCTGCTAGGATATTACGGGGGTTGTCTCTCATGCTCATGCCCTATCAAGTCCTCAAGCGGCAAAAAAGACAAAAACATGAATTTTTATCTTTTTTCAAACGAAGAATTTTATCTTTCCTGTTCAAGTCGTCCGTCAAACAGCTGAGCTATATTTTTAGATTTAGATCATTCGATATTTTTTTCGTATTTTTTAATCCGGCTGAAACATTTTTGGTGCCTTCGGAATGCCCAAAGAAGCCATTTTGCATCATTAGTTTGCCCATATAATTTTCCATACAAATTTGGCAGCAAAAAATATACATGAAAATTCAAAAATCTTTATCTTTTGAAGATTTTTTTTTATCGATTTGGTATCTTCGGCAAAGTTGTAGGTATGGATTAGTGTGGTTCAGGGCCCCTTGGAAATGCAAAAATGACAGCTAGACCGTTGCATTGTTGATAAAATCATTGTTCTATGTCTCCTGAAGCTCCCCTGAAATTTTCAGCAAATTTGGTTCAGGTTTCGTCACAGCTCTTTAGCATTTAAGTTTGCATGGTATTTGCATGGGAAATCTTCAAGTTTTTAATTTTCTAAATGCAAAAAATCTTCTACCGAACCAAAAATTCTGAAACTTCAGATATATATCAAAAATAATATAGGGAACAATTTTGTAGAACACTTCAACTTAATCTGAGCAGAACTGACTTAGTTATAAGTGGATTAAGTGAAGGTGTCGAAGTTGTGTTTTGCAAAGGGCCTCTTTCGCCAAATTTTCACCTGATGGCTCACTTTGATCGATGGCAAATCGTTTGACAACTTGTTTGTTGTTGATGTCAGAAGAAAAAAAATGGAACGGCGGTTTCAACTTCAGTGGAACAAATTAATCCGTTTTCTTCGTCTTTTCAGGTTAAATTTGAAGATAAGCTTTTGGCCAGCGAAGTTCCTGACTTGGACCCGATCTCTAGGACAAGACGGATTCAAGGATTTTTTTCAGCAACTTATTCAGGGCTTCTATTTAGTGTGGGAGTTGATGTGTTCCGTGGTGGTTTATTGAGGTGCTGACCGACGTTCGCGCTCCGGTGATGTACGTGGGGCCAGCTCTACTCTGCCGTTTCCCCCTTACTAGGAGGGGAAAAGCTGGGGGAGGTCTATTGGTTGATTGGTGGCTTGTAGTTGCACTTGCAATCTTCGTCACCGGTGCAGCGTTTCTTCCACATGAGGGATGCATTCTTTAGTGCCGAATATTCTAAGGGAAAGCCGACAGACGTTACATCTTTTTCTAAACCGGGCATGCCGAGAAGGGGGGCCTCATTAGCGATGGAGCCAGCAGACTGAGGGTTGTCATCCTTAATGGAGGATGCCGCACAGGACTTACACTGACTACGCTGACCAAACCGGATGCACGCACACTAACTTAATCACCTGGTCCCGCACTTCCATGTGTAACGAGCGTGAACTGTCCACTCGGACCCCTGGATAGTAAAGATTGACTAGATTTAGGATAGATTTGTGGGTAATCGTGTGCGTGGTCCGGTGGTGTAATGATAAGCCTCTTGGCCTGGATTAAGTCCTAGTCGACCCAGATGGTATATTTCGAGACGAGATTTGTCTTATCACGCCTTCTGTCGGGTGGGAAAGTAAATGTCGGTCCTGGCCAAACCCAGAATTTAGGTCGTAAGCTCAGTCCAGGTGAGGAGTCCTTGGGAAACAAATCTGCCTGGATAGCGTCGTATTTGGCAGTTGGACTCGCAATCCAAAGGTCGTCAGTTCGAATCCCGGGGTGGATGGGCGCGAAATTTCAAAAGATGTTTGCCCTTATAAGTGGTAATGATGGTCTCTTATAAGTGGTCAGCGTAGTCAGTGTAAGTCCTGTGCGGCATCCTCCATTAAGGATGACAACCCTCAGTCTGCTGGCTCCATCGCTAATGAGGCCCCCCTTCTCGGCATGCCCGGTTTAGAAAAAGATGTAACGTCTGTCGGCTTTCCCTTAGAATATTCGGCACTAAAGAATGCATCCCTCATGTGGAAGAAACGCTGCACCGGTGACGAAGATTGCAAGTGCAACTACAAGCCACCAATCAACCAATAGACCTCCCCCAGCTTTCCCCCTCCTAGTAAGGAAGAAAAGGCAGAGTAGAGCTGGCCCCACGTACATCGCCGGAGCGCGAACGTCGGTCAGCACCTCAATAAACCACCACGGAACACATCAACTCCGACACTAAATAGAAGCCCTGAATAAGTTGCTGAAAAAATCCTTGAATCCGTCTTGTCCTAGAGATCGGGTCCAAGTCAGGAACTTCGCTGGCCAAAAGCTTATCTTCAAATTTAACCTGAAAAGACGAAGAAAACGGATTAATTTGTTCCACTGAAGTTGAAACCGCCGTTCCATTTTTTTTTCTTCTGACATCAACAACAAACAAGTTGTCAAACGATTTGCCATCGATCAAAGTGAGCCATCAGGTGAAAATTTGGCGAAAGAGGCCCTTTGCAAAACACAACTTCGACACCTTCACTTAATCCACTTATAACTAAGTCAGTTCTGCTCAGATTAAGTTGAAGTGTTCTACAAAATTGTTCCCTATATTATTTTTGATATATATCTGAAGTTTCAGAATTTTTGGTTCGGTAGAAGATTTTTTGCATTTAGAAAATTAAAAACTTGAAGATTTCCCATGCAAATACCATGCAAACTTAAATGCTAAAGAGCTGTGACGAAACCTGAACCAAATTTGCTGAAAATTTCAGGGGAGCTTCAGGAGACATAGAACAATGATTTTATCAACAATGTAACGGTCTAGCTGACATTTTTGCATTTCCAAGGGGCCCTGAACCACACTAGTATGGATATGGACTACACCGAAAAAAATGTTACACGGACTTTTTTTTATTTTTATTGCAATTTTTGTTACTAAAACTTGATTGCAATAAAAGACTATTTTTAATTTTTTTCTGATTTGTTTTAATACCATCAAATGCCAACTTTCCAGAAATTCCCAGAATGTGCAAAAATCTTTGACTGAGTTTTTGTAATGAATACTGATTTTTTTTTTTTTTTCAAATAATCATTCGGCACATTCCTGACGCATTTATTTTCCTTATCGGCGCCCACCTAGCTTTTGCGAGCTTTATGCTTGGCTAGAGTACGGTCAACCAAGCTAAGCTAATACTGGTTTTTTTTCAAAAAATCAAAATATTGGTCACACAAATTTTTCTACTTCATTTTTCGATGTTAAGTCGTATGTGCAATCAAAAAGTTCTTTGGTGAAATTTTGGTAAAGTGCACCGTTTTCAAGTTAAAGTCATTTTTAGGTTTTTGAAAATAGTCGTAGTCATTCCTTCTTTTTACAATTAGTGCCCATGTTTGTCCACTTTAAAAAAAAAAAATTGAAAGCTGAGAAAATACTTTATATTTTGCATTTTGAACTTGCTGATACGACCTTTAGTTGCTGAGATATTGTCATGCAAAGATTAAAAAACAAGAAAAGTCTCACTTAAACAATCCTTCATTTTCTAATTTTGATATCTCAGCAACAAAAATTTTGAATGTTAAAAAAAAACAAAACATTCGTGAAATTTTCGGATCACTTAAAAAAAACAAAGGGAAGGCCCCCACAAAGTTTGAGCCAAATCTAAAAAATATTAGAAAAATCCATTTCCAGGTTTGGTGGAGAATTGCTCAAAAGGATTTCAGGTCAAAACGCATTGGACACACGTACGAGCTCGACTACCGCAAACATTTGTGGTTATACCTCGGGTCACCAGCAACCAAATTCAACAATGCGATCTATTTTTAATTTTTCATGGAACGTTAAGGGCGACGTGTCTTTGTTCAGACAACATAAATATAGTGCAAAAATATAGATTTAAAAATCTTAAAGTTTATTAGGAAATCATATTAATTTTATTTGCTGTGAAGATTATTTTTTTCAGTTTATTTCTTTAGTGTATCGACTAAAAGTAGTTTTGTAAGTGCAGTACAGAGTTTTGGGAGAGCATGAATCTGTCATTTTTTGTCACCTCAGTTGAAAGCAGAAAAATAAAATTGATATATATTTGACTACAGTATGATTTACTCAACAATAATTACGTTATCGTGACCTGAAGTATACGTTGTTTTGATG
Source organism: Culex pipiens pallens (assembly GCF_016801865.2). Taxonomy (NCBI): domain Eukaryota; kingdom Metazoa; phylum Arthropoda; class Insecta; order Diptera; family Culicidae; genus Culex; species Culex pipiens. The sequence continues at coordinate 35,078,030 of NC_068938.1, read as the reverse complement.
CAGATATATACCAAGGTTGTCACGCTGGCCTGTCCTGTAGAGTTGTCAATTAACTTTTATCACGCGATTTTCCAACTGTAAACAAATTAGTGGAATGGTCAAGCCACGTCTTTCCGCTATAAAGTCCGACAAAATTTTGGTGACACGATTTTCCCCCGCTGTTTTGAGCTTTCTATATTAAGCTCTCTTTTTTCATCTTTAAACTTATAACGTTGAATAAGGACGTACAGCAACGCTTGTTTCAAAATAAGTTGAGACAACTCCTCAATTCTAACAAAACCAAATTCTTCAAATCAATTAATACAACTAATAGCACAGCACTAAATCCGTACTCTCCATGTTGGTCCCATCGATTAACTCCAGATTGACCCAGTCAATACTCATTCACAAAGAGCGGTGAATGTGTTTACAAGTGAACACAGATAGGCAAAGCGTTCCACCTAACCCAGCCCAACCTCCCCATTCGCCTGGTCCCGATTAATCACTTTTATGAACTAGCTATCACGTGGCAGTTCTTCACCGACCACCCACACCTCACAACCGAGAGCGGTTGAAGCTGAAGATAGCTGGAGCTAATTATGTTTGGAGGCGTTCGCTATAGACCTTGCGTTGGACTTAACCCTTAACATTCAATAGCAGTGTTTTGAAAAACTTTTAACAGCACTTTTCAAATTTCGAGAAAAAGATCAATGCAAAATAATTAAAAAAAAAAAAAACAAAAAAAAAAATCCTATTATCCTTTAAAAAAAAGTGTCACCAAAAGGTTAAAGGCCACAAGGTAATGTGGAAATAAATTTGTAAGGCGACGTTGTTGTCGGTAAAATGACAGCGCAACCCTGATAAGAATCTGACGTGATGCCAGAGGGGGGAGCAGATACTTACCTAATGTTGTTGTTATTGTCGTAGTTGCCTGTTTGGAAAACAAACACCAAGCGTAAAGAAATGAGCAGCACATCCTGCCCCCGTTGACTGTAGCTGCTCGGAACGCTTGAGAGCATGGAAAATTTTCATCCTTCCCCTTCGGCCCAGGCAGAGCATCCTCCTGCCGACAAATTCCGCAGGATAATGCTTCGACGTTCGTCACTTCACAGTTCGGGAGGGGGTTCCAAGAGGAGAGCAGGATGTAACCCCCTTAAGCAGGAACGTAAAGTCTTCGTCAACTTAAAGGACGCTTTGGAGGAAACTTGCAGAGAGTAAAGTTATGTGACTACTATAATTTAAAAAAAACTGATATGAATGTTAACAACCACTTCTGAAGATTGACAAAAAACATTTTTATTTTTAAATTGGAATTTAGAGTTAACATGCAAATGTGCTTTGATTATTTTTCAAAATAAATTTAAATGAAAGTCATTATCAATCTTTATAATGGTATTTCAAATCTACGTGTGCTCCCGGTTGGCGCCCCAATACCGTTCCCGGCGTGTGTGTGTGCGCCAAGCCAAGATCTACGCCGGCAGCGGCTTGCGCTTGATGAAGCTATTACTTGACCCTCATATTTTTCCCTTAATTAAAATGTTGAATCAATATTTACTCAGCCAACAGGGAAGCACGACAGCGCAGCTGCGTTCAATTTGCGCTCCCTAATGAGGAGTCGAGGGGGTGGCACTGCTTTTGACCAGTGGGTGGGTTGGTTGGGTAGTGAATTTTCACCGACTGCGTGTGCTGCACATAAAAACGACGAATCAAGAGCCCCGGCATAAGCCCTCTCGTAAGCTCAGCTCCCAACCCCAAAAACCAAAGTGTTGTCTTTTCCGGTGCAACGGGAAGCCTTGCTCTCGTTTGCACTTGTTTTTTGGCCAATGCAAAGTCTGTGGTGGGAGCGCCCGCGTTTTTATACCCATCGAGGTTTTCAGACTTGGGTACTTCACTAGAAAGGGGTGGAGGCACTTTTCCTGGCAAAGCTTCTTTTGCGCACTTGCATCCTCATTTGTGGCTCAGTTGCTGCTGCTGCATGCACTTGCTGTGTGCTCTGTTTTGTGCTGTGCTTTGTGTTTTTCCCAGCTTTTGCAAGAAAAGTAGCCAAGTGCGGTTGGTTGTAAGACACTGAGGAAAGTTTGGATTTTATTTATTTTGAAAAAAAATATCAATGTTAAATAAGCAGGCAACATGGGATACAAAAATATATCAAATTATACGAATAATTGACCAATACGTGACCAATACCAATACCAGTTACGTAAAATAAAATTGTAATCACAGAAGACTAAATAAGCAAACAGGCTATAAACGACAAAATACGAAAAAAAAGACAACACGAAGTTTGTCGGATTTAGTTTGTTTTCCATACAAATTTAACAGCTGTCCATACAAAAATGATATGTTTCGATATTCAAAAATCTGTATCTTTTGAAAGTATTTTTTGATAGATTTTGTGTCTTAAGCAAAGTTGTAGGTATGGATAAGGGCTACACTGAAAAAATGATACATTGTATAATTTTTTTTGGTGATTTTAATTTATTGTTGTCACTTAATCTTGATATACAAAACAAACTCTTTTTATTTTATTTTTTTATATGTTTTAGGAGACATCAAACGTCCCTTACAAAATCGAAATATTGGTCGCAAAAAAAAAATCAACTTCAATTTTCGATGTAAAATTGAATTTGCAATCAAAACATATGTATAGCGGAATTAAAAGGAACAACTCATCTCTTTGTATTCATAGAAATGCACTCTGCTAAAACGCTCATCCAAACCACAATCTAAATCACTTTAGTGATATTTTGATAAAGTGCAACGTTTTCAAATTAAAGCCATTTTAGGTAACTTTTTTGAAAATAGTCGCAATAATTCAATTTTTAAAATAAGTTATAATTCAGTATAATTTGCTTTTATGAACATTGTTGATTTGACCTTTAGCTGATTTAAAAAGAATTAAAAAAAATGAAAACAGAAAAAATTATGTTTTCTAAGTCTCACCCAATCTTATCACCAATTTGAAATGTGGAAATCTCAGCAACTAATGGTCCGATTTTCTATGTTAAAGTATGAAGCATTCTTGAAATATTCCGATCTTTTCGAAAACAATATTTTCATTTTTGTGTAGGCAATTGCAAATATTTTTTGAAGTTTCTGTCTCTCGACTCTGAACAAAGTCGAGGGGAGGGGGGCAAAAAAATAAAAAGTTAAAAAATTTAAAATACAAGCCATGGTTTAAACATGTTAATGAAAAAAGTGTTGTAAAATGCATTATGGGTAATTCTCTACCAACTCACACGAAATCGGGAAAAGTTGCCCCGACCCCTCTTCGATTTGCGTGAAACTTTGTCCTAAGGGGTAACTTTTGTCCCTGATCACGAATCCGAGGTCCTTTTTTTATACCTCGTGACGGAGGGGCGGTACGACCCCTTCCATTTTTGAACATGCGAAAAAAGAGGTGTTTTTCAATAATTTGCAGCCTGAAACGGTGATGAGATAGAAATTTGGTGTCAAAGGAACTTTTATGTAAAATTAGACGCCCGATTTGATGGCGTACCCAGAATTCCGAAAAAAACGTATTTTTCATCGAAAAAAAACACTAAAAAAGTTTTAAAAATTCTCCCGTTTTCCGTTACTCGACTGTAAAAAATTTGGAACATGTCATTTTATGAGAAATTTAATGTTCTTCTCGTATCTACATTGACCCAGAAGGGTAATTTTTTCATTTAGAACAAAAATTTTCATTTTAAAATTTCGTGTTTTTTCTAACTTTGCAGGGTTATTTTTTAGAGTGTAACAATGTTCTACAAAGTTGTCGTTTCTCTTTGTTTCGTCGTCCGTGTCTGTCGCGGGTGACCATGAACGGCCATGATCGATGACGACCAACTTTTTCAAAACATATTTTTCGTAAAATCGCTATAACTCGTGATCTTTATAAGCAAACCCCTTATGTCTATATATCAAAATTTTTGTAATTGTCTGTTCTATAACTTTGTAGAACATTGTTACACTCTACATAATAACCCTGCAAAGTTAAAAAAACACTAAATTTTAAAATGAAAAATTTTGTTCTAAATGAAAAAAATGACCCTTCTGGGTCAATGTAGATTCGAGAAGAACATTAAATTTCCCATAAAATGACATGTTACAAAAAATTTTAAAGTCGAGTAACGGAAAATGGGAGAATTTTTAAACAATCGAGTAATGGAAAATGGGACAATTTTTAAAACTTTTTTAGTGTTTTTTTTTTCGATGAAAAATACGATTTTTCCGAATTCTGAGTACGCTATCAAATCGGACGTCTAATTTTACATAAAAGTCCCTTTAGCAAAAAATGTCTATCTCATCACCGTTTCAGGCTGCAAATTATTGAAAAACACCTCTTTTTTCGCATGTACATTGTTAAACAAGCCCAAACATGCTGAATATGATTATCATGCAGAAAAATGTATTTTAGATTGTTTTTAGTTGATAAGATTTTTATTTCCATGGAAATTTTGAAGTTTTTTGTAAAAATATTTTTTTGCCCCCTGATTTTTAAGACCAACTTTGAAGGGGGGGCCCACAAACTTTGAAAAATATTTGCAACGGCCTTAAATCAAGATTAACATTTCAAAAGTGCCAAACATGCAATTTTATCCTTTTAAAATGTTGGACTTGATTTAAAAAAAATGTTTTTGAAGAGATCGGCAAATTTCACGAAAGTTTCAAATTTAAACATTGAAAATTGGACCATTAGTTGCTGAGATATCGACATTAGAATGCGCTAGGTTGTTTGGGTGAGACTAATAAAACATAAATTTTTCTGGTTTTGAATCATTTTTTAATTGTTTGTTTAAATTACCTAAGGCCACTGCAATTATTTTTCAAAGTATAAGTACCCCACCCCCCTTTAAAATCGATTTGAAAAATCAGGATGCAAAAAAATATTTTTTTCAAAAAACTTCAAAATTTAAAAGGAAATAGAAGTCTAATAAATTGAACACAACTAGAAATGCATTTTTGTACGGTAAAATCATTTTTAGCATGAGATCGATAAAAATATTTTAAATTTTTGTGGAATTAAAATGTACAGCACAACAAAAAGTTATTTTTTGGCGATAAAAAAATCTCTTCATTACTTGGATGTTTTGAAAGCTTATGATTGCAAAACAACTGAGCAGGTTAAAATCACTTTAAAACACTTTTTACATTCAAATTTGGAGACCATGGCTTGTTATTTTAATTGTTACATTTTTTTTTGAGGAACATAAACTTTAAAACTATTTGCAACGGCCTAAGGGTCGTATCAACAAAGTTAAAAAAACCAAATTGTAGAGAATTTTCTCAGCTTTCATTTTTTTTCAAAAGTGGGCAAACATGGACACTAATAAAAGAAATAATAACTGCGTCTGTGTTCAAAAAGCTTACCTAAAACTGGTTATAACTTGATAACGGTGCACTTTATCAAAATTTATGATTTCTTATATGCTTGGGAAAGAATGATGTATGGAATCTGCACCAACATTTTTAAGTTTAAGTTTCCAAAAAAAAAAAAACGTATTCGATGATAGAAAAATGTTTAATTTCAATTTTATTGCAATTTTATTTTATTGCATCGAATTTGATTCAAGTTTTTTTATTTAAAAATATCAACTAATAACATTCTATACAAAAAAAAATAAAATCAATTCGTTTCTCATTTTTCCAATTTCTACGATGTATTTTAAAAACAATTGAAAAAATTAGCTTTAAAAAAATACATCTGAAGTTTTTATTTTCAAAAGGTAAAAAAAACCTAATTTTCATTTATTGCTTTTTAAGAGTTTTTGAAACAACTTCGAGTTTATTGAAACATTAAAAAACTGCACATATTTTGAAAATGGTCCTTTCAAAATTTAATCAAATTATTAAAAAAAATCATTGAAAAGAGTAGCAAAATGTGTCTAGCTGACAAGATAATTTAATCCTAATATATTGATAACACTAAAACTAAGAAATCTTTCCAAAAATCTCAACATTTGGAAAGATAAATGATTCGAATTGAATGGAAATTCTTTTTTTATTTCATTAAAAAAACTAACTTAATCCACCTATGTGGTTGATGCCTTCCTCACTTTTTACCAACAATGGGTAATATGCGTGGTTTGGACAAATATTTCAGCTATTTTTTTAGATCTAGAAAAATACTGGACTCGTTGGAAAGGTCTTTCAATTACCTAACCAACGATGGGTCGGATGTTGGATCCAGACATCGTTTACATACATTTAAGTGAGATCCGGCTTCAAAAAAGTACATAAATATCACATAAGTGGTCTTAACTCGAGACAGGATTGCCAGATATTCAAAGTTGTGGACTCGTTTGAAAGGTCTTCTTATAACCTAATCAACGATGGGTCAGACGATGGATCCGAACATCGTTTACATACATTTAAGTGAGATCCGGCTTCAAAAAAGTACATAAATATCACATAAGTGGTCTTAACTCGAGACAGGGATGCCAGATCTTCAATGTTGTGGACTCGTTGGAAAGGTCTTTCAATTACCTGACCAACGATGGGTCGGATGATGGATCTGGACATCGTTTACATACATTTAAGTGAGATCCGGCTTCAAAAAAGTACATAAATATCACTTAAGTGGTCATAACTCGAGACAGGGTTGCCAGATCTTCAATGTTGTGGACTCTTTGGAAAGGTCTTTCAATTACATAACCAACGATGGGTCGGATGATGGATCCAGACATCGTTTACATACATTTAAGTGAGATCCGGCTTCAAAAAAGTACATAAATATCACATAAGTGGTCTTAACTCGAGACAGGGTTGCCAGATATTCAATGTTGTGGACTCGTTTGAAAGGTCTTCTAATAACCTAATCAACGATGTGTCAGACGATGGATCCGAACATCGTTTACATACATTTAAGTGAGATCCGGCTTCAAAAAAGTACATAAATATCTCTTAAGTGGTCATAACTCAAGACAGGGTTGCCAGATCTTCAATGTTGTGGACTCGTTGGAAAGGTCTTTCAATTAACTAACCAACGATGGGTTGGAAGATGGATCCGGACATCGTTTACATACATTTAAGTGAGATCCGGCATCAAAAAAGTACATAAATATCACTTAAGTGGTCATAACTCGAGACAGGGTTGCCAGTTCTCCAATGTTGTGGACTCGTTGGAAAGGTCTTTCAATTACCTGACCAACGATGGGTCGGATGATGGATCTGGACATCGTTTACATACATTTAAGTGAGATCCGGCTTCAAAAAAGTACATAAATATCACTTAAGTGGTCATAACTCGAGACAGGGTTGCCAGTTCTCCAATGTTGTGGACTCGTTGGAAAGGTCTTTCAATTACCTGACCAACGATGGGTCGGATGATGGATCTGGACATCGTTTACATACATTTAAGTGAGATCCGGCTTCAAAAAAGTACATAAATATCACTTAAGTGGTCATAACTCGAGACAGGGTTGCCAGATCTTCAATGTTGTGGACTCGTTGGAAAGGACTTTCAATTACCTAACCAACGATGGGTTGGATGTTGGATCCAGACATCGTGTACATACATTTAAGTGAGATCCGGCTTCAAAAAAGTACATAAATATCTCTTAGGTGGTCATAACTCGAGACAGGGTTGCCACATCTTCAATGTTATGGACTCGTTGGAAAGGTCTTTCAATTAACTAACCAACAATGGGTTGGTTGATGGATCCGGACATCGTTTACATACATTTAAGTGAGATCCGGCTTCAAAAAAGTACATAAATATCACTAAAGTGGTCATAACTCAAGACAGGGTTGCCATATCTTCAATGTTGTGGACTTTTTGGAAAGGTCTTTCAATTACCTAACCAACGATGGGTTGGAAGATGGATCCGGACATCGTTTACATACATTTAAGTGAGATTCGGCTTCAAAAAAGTACATAAATATCACTTAAGTGGTCATAACTCGAGAAAGGGTTGCCAGATGTTCAATGTTGTGGACTCGTTGGAAAGGTCTTTCAATTACCTAACCAACGATGGGTCGGATGATGGATCCGGACATCGTTTACATGCATTTAAGTGAGATCCGGCTTCAAAAAAGTACATAAATATCACTTAAGTGGTCATAACTCGAGACAGGGTTGCCAGATCTTCAATGTTGTGGACTCGTTGGAAAGGTCTTTCAATTACCTAACCAACGATGGGTCGGATGATGGATCCGGACATCGTTTACATGCATTAAAATGAGATCCGGATATATGTGAAAACACATTTTTATACATAACTTTTGAACTAGTTATCGAAACTTCAAACAATTCAATAGCGATGTATGGGACCCTAAACCAAGTCGATTGCAACTGGTTTGATCAAAATCGGTTCAGCCAGTGCTGAGAAAACTCAGTGAGAATTTTAGTCACATACATACATACACACACATACACACACACATACACACACACATACACACACACATACACACACACAGACATTTGTTCAGTTTACGATTCTGAGTCGATATGTATACATGAAGGTAGGTCTTTGAGCTTTTAATAAAAAGTTCATTTTTAGAGCAGGATTATAGCCTTACCTCAGTGAGGAAGGCAAAATATTGGAAAGGATTTTTCTAGAAAAGATTAATATGGAAGTTAATATATTGCAAATTCTAGATCTGTTAATTTTTTTTTAAATTAAATGTAAAGGTTGTGCAAAAGAAAGTTAAAAAAATATAACTTCATAAAAATAATACAAAAAGGTTCAGTAATATTGATTTGTGTTTCGCATGCTCCTGCACTACAACAACTAATTGCCAAAACAGCCCACGAGGTTCAGTGGCTGAGGACCACTAAGTTAAACAGTAGTTGGTACACATTTGAAACATGATCATAAATGAAACAACAAAAATTTCATAAAGTTTTTAATTTTATCTTTTAAGTGTTAATTGGCTTTAAATCTACGTTTGGACTTGGATGGTTGGCGTGAATGTAAAAAAAAAGCAAATACAATCTTATGCTGTCAAAAGCAAACTTATGAGAAATTGGTTGAAATATTTATAAGACTGAAAAATAAAGTTTCACAAATAGAAATATAGAAAAGCTTTTTTTTAATAAGGACGCTTGCAAATATTTTTTCAAGTTTATGTCCCTCAAAAAAATATAAAAAATATAAAAATTGAAATAACATGCCATGGTCTCAACTGCCCAGTTGTTTTGCAATCATAAGTTTTCAAAATATCCAAGTATTGAAGAGATTTTTTTTCGTTGAAAACAAAAACTTTTTGCGGTGCTGTACATTTGAATTTACAAAAATTGAAAATATTTTTGAGCAATCCCAGACATGCTTCATATGATTTTAAACGCAGGAAAATGTTGTTTTCAATTGGTTAAACTTTTATTTCCTTTAATAATTTTATGTTTTTTTTTAACAAATATTTTTAATCAACATCCAGACTTTTCTCGGTGCAGCCTACATCATCCTGCTTGAGTGGCACTTGATTTTATTTACTGGCGCTTCACCTCTCTCGTTATGCCTCACTCTTTGTTCATCGTCTCACTTTCTCCAACGAGTGTGTGTGTGTGCGTTATGAAGTGACTAATTAATGAACCGTCACGCTTTCATTGAAGCTCCCTCTTTTGGGACGACCGCACAACGTCCGCCAGACGTCATTAGAAGTGCAAAAAAAAAACCGGGGAAGTAGACTGGGGTGTCAGTTTCACCTTATGGATTCCGGGTCTTTTCGAAATTTTCACTGTTCTAGCAAACAAATGAAGCAGAGAGGCGGTAGAGTGAGTAAAGGTTTGGTAAATCACGTTGAGCTTAGCTTCGACAAAAAAAAGTTTTATGTTGTGTTAGTTCTCCCAATATAAAAAAGTGGTTTTCAACTTAGATATATCGATGATTAAGTTCAAATAACATTTTAAAGATTAAATAATTGGCATTGAAATTTGTACTCTCAAAACTCCCTTCGCCAGCGTCCCACACCAGTGATCCGTTCCAATTTCCATCGAAAACACCAAGTATTGTCTCCAGCTTGGTTATGCGGTGACGCACAATCACGCCCACCGCCACCCACTCAAACCAGCAGCATAATACCTTTTCAATTACACTTCTTTTATGTAAATCCGGCAGCAAATTAAATGAAAACACGCAAATTAATTTCTGTTCATGCTGTGGCATCCGAAATGAGAATTACGATACCCTGAACCCCAGAAGGAAGTGGGAAGTGGGTCCAAAGGAACAACCTGCGAAAGGTTGTTTCTTGCACGGTCACACCGCCAAGAAATTGTGGGGGGTGGGACTGCTGGTCGTAGTTATTATTCTGTTTTATTGCTGCGAGATTGGTGGGTGTAAACAAAAGTGGGTGACAATTGGACCAAATGGACCACTTTGGGCATAAAACCCCTTTTGCGGCAAAGGGTTGAGGAGGGGGATGGCCGGGTCATTCGGTTGACCAACAAAAAAAAAGGTAAGTAATTTTCGGTCCCCCAAGCGGTCACAAGCCGGAATCCTTTTTGGTGCCGTTGTTTCATTCCCGAGCGCCACGTGGCTCCTTGGGAAGGTTAATTCTACCTGGTTGAGCTTTTCCTTGGGGAGCAAAAACAGAAACAAGAAGCGCAAATCAACTGCTTGAATAAATCTACGCAAAGTGGTTGGTGAGCCAGCGTTCCCTCGGGGGTAAGCAAAGCAGTAATTCTTCTGGATACGCAATGAAACATGGGGGGAAATAATTCTAGCAGAACTCACTATCACGTTAAAGAAAGCTTTCTTGTAACAAAGCCCAAAATAACTTCAACATAACAATTAGATTGATACAGTCTTCTACTATACACATCGTTAATTGAAAAAAACAAAATCATTCAACTCATCCTAACTGTGAAAAGTCACACCAATTTGTTCACAAACAACACAACTTTTCACATATAAATCTCTGAATTCAAAATCGAAAAGAAAAAAAATACTCATATGTTCAAAAGCAATATAAAACTAGTCGGTGTCAAACTCGCCTCCCTGGCTCGCCACCAAACTGCAAATTGAATTGCGAAACTAAATTGAGCCTCCCAGCACCAACTTCCTTTCCCGGCGGAAAATTATCTTCCTGCCCCTGCATGCATGCAATCCAATAACTGTAAATTTCATTACCAGAATCAGCATTGTGTCCATGGGTGGCATCCGCCATAAATTGATATAAAATAGCCTCGTCATGCTGCAGTCCGTCGGTCTAGTAGCACCAGCATCAGCCGTACTGCCACACTATTTTTCAATTTATGTATATTTTATTTCGCAGATGACACTTCATCTATGCGCCAGGGAGAGAACATTATCATAAAACGTATTTGCATATTTGACGGTTCTTTTTTTTCTATGTGAGAATCCGGATCCCCCAAAAACTGCGCGACTGACGACCGGCATCCATCTCGTGTCTGTCGCACAACATGTCACTTTTATCGGCCTTGGCAGGACCAGTGGAGAGTGCTAGTCTCTGCGAGCAGTAGCAGCAGCAGTGGCACACAGTAGTGCCCACTTGGAAAAACCACGTGTGCACGGGACTGGGCAGTTAGTTGGTCTGTTATGGTATATCTGGGTCGCCGCCAGCATCCCTGCCCTGCTGGACCATCGCTGGACATTAGGGTGACAAGAGAGTTTTGTATTTTGTGGATTCTAGTTATTCATACGACGATTTTGGTATACTATACAGAAGGGTAGCAGTATTATTAGAGGGCAATTGTTTTAATCGTGTTTTTTTTAATCTTTGAAAAAACGGTTGAAATCCTTTGAAGATGCCAAATTGAAATCGAATTTTTAATATTAAGCCTCTTCCACATGTCTTCAATTAAAAGTTCTAAAATATGTTTACCCACTTTTTAGGACACTTTTGAGATACACCAAAACACGCGACTGTCGAAAGAGTTAAACAAGTTAATAGGAAATTTTCTGAATTTTTCGAGCAACCATAAGCACTCTAAAAAACCGAAGCATTTCAAAACTTTGCAAAAAAAATCAAACTTAAGGTGGATTTACAAAGTATTGGTGCAATTTATCAAAGTTTCAGGAAAGTACTTTTTGATTTGGAATTTGATTTTTATCGCAAAATGAAGTGATTTTTGATTAACCGATTTAAACAATTTGGAACATGTCATTTTATGGGAAATTTAACGTACTTTTTACTCTACATTAACACAGGAGGGCCTTTATTCGTTTAGAACAAAGTTTTTCATTTTAAATTTCGTGTTTTTGTAATTTTGCAGGGTTTTATATTAGATTGTAACAATGTTGTCCAAAGTTGAAAGACAGACAATAACAAAAAATAATTTATAAACATCCTAGATTTGCTTCTAATCATCAAAAGATATGGCGATTAAACAAAAAAAAGTTTTGAGGAATTATAAAAAAAAGAGAAACAGAGATTTTAAAAAAGCATAATATTGAACATTCAATCTATTTGAAAAATTAATCTTGGTACCAACAATTTCATAATATTTTTTCAAAAGAATCTAAAATTTGACCTTTAACTTTCCTGTTTGTATATCTTTTAACAACTTCAACTCATCAATCAGAGGTCCAATCTTTGATATTTCTTTGACGAAATTTTAGGAAAATTTGTAAACGCTTCGATTTTTTTTCAAAAATAGTCACTAATAGACACTTTTTCAAAAAATCGAAGAAATTCATTTTTTATTTAAAATTAAACTTTAGGTAGCCATTTTACGAAAACGATGCACTTTATCAAACTTTCTGTAAAACAGTTTTCAATTGCAAATACAATTGAAAACTGAAGTCAATTTTTTTTCAACGTTCCCATTATGTCAAATATTTGCAATTATTTTCTGAAATTTTTGTCTTTCAACTCTGGCCAAAGTCGTGGGAGGGGGGGGGGGGAGGGGCAAAACAAAATTATAAAAATTGAAATCACAAGTCATGCTATTAAAATTTGAATAATGAAAAATTTGAATAATAAAAATGCCCATAAGTGTTGAAAATATCCTAGTTTGGGGATTTTCTTTGCAGTGCTGTAGAACGAAATTTAATAAACACAGGGAAATACATTTTAAAATAATTTCAGCTGATTGCACTCAAAATTACGTTAAAAATGTTTAATCTTTCTGAAAAAAATATTTTTTCCCCTGATTTTTGGACCGACATAAACTAAGAATAGTATTTGCAACAATCTTATTAAAAAAAAAAATTATCAAAAAAAAAACAAACAAAACATATGGCAAAGTTTTTGCTCTGACTTCCCTATGGCTCATAAGTTGCGGATTTTTGCCTACTTAAACACATTTTAATTTAAATTAGAATAAGAATTTGTGAAAATGATTTTTTGTGAAAAAAATATTTTAAAATCGTCAAAAATCCCTATACTAATTGCTCTGAAACGTGCTTATCAAAACCTACAATTTTGTCGTAGAAACCAAACCGATCAGAAAATTCCTTCGAAATATACAGATTTTTAAAAATCAAAGTACCATTTCTGTATGAACGACAGCTGCCAAAATTGTATGGAGATTTGTGGGTGAACCAATTAAAGCAAAATAAAAAATGCACATTTTGCTGACATTACATAAAATGGCTTCTTTGGATTTGTTAATCCTCTGGTGCCCAAATTTTATTCTACTATTCCCGTGATCAGGAAAATTGTGTCTTTTATGTTTTATGTATATCTTGCTTATTTTTTTATTTGTTTTATTTATGTTTGTTTCCGATAGCATATGGCTTATTCTACCAACAACTTTTTATACCTTTTCAGCAATTCCATTTGAAAAGAGCCCAAACCGAAAAAAAAAGTTTTCCGATCAGGCTAAACATTTTTTCTACACAGAAAAAAATCAATTCTCGAAACCGTGAAGTCAGTTCACGATTATGAGAACCACGAAGGAATATATTCACGTTTATGGTGCAAATGCACCATACTCATGAATAAATTCCTTCGTGGATCTCACATTCGTGAACTTAATTCACGATTACGGGAATTGATTTTTTTTTGTGTAGGGATTCCTGGGCCAAAATAATTAGACCCGTATTTTTTTATGTTTGGCCATTAGGGTGACCTACATCGTGGTTCGAAAAATGGCATTTTTCGTCATTTTTCGCAAAAAAAACACCTTTTTCAAAAAATCATATCTCCGCGTCATTTTATCCGATTTTAGCTGTCTTAGACGCAAAAGAATGGTGATTAGTTTGGCTATTTGACTTTTTTCAATAAAACTGCGATAACTTAAAAATTTCAGCGATGACCTATACATGTTAGGGTACCAAAAGTTGCGTATTTTAATTACAAAAATTTTGAGCCTGATCGGAGAACTTTTTTTCGGTTTAGGCTCTTTTCAAATGGAATTGCTGTTTTGTTTTTAGATTTTTTACGTTTTAACCGTTCCTTTTTTTTTTTTTTGCTTATTTTTAACATTTTCTACTAAAGGACGATACTTTCATCATTTTAATGGTAGGAAAATGCATTGATGCATAGCCTGGGACGCTGGAAAAATTACTGCTTACTTTTTTTTTAAATAATAAATACAAAATATTAGTGGAAAACATAGCCAAAGTTGATTCCAGAAAAAAATACATTTTTAAAAACTTTGGCTAAGTCACATAAAACAAGTCAAACTTCCAACCCTAAATTGTTCCTACTTTTGAAGAGTTCTTCTTTCCACTGCTTTTTAATGATCAAAATTGAAAGCAATGTTGGATAGTAGAGATTCGATTAAATTAATTTTAAATTTGGCAAGTGCCCCAAAAACTTCCTTTCAAATCTGGCAAAAAAACATCATTACTGCAAAAAAGGAAAATAAAGATAACTTCCATGAAAATATAAAAAATATGTTAATATTACATATGCACACATTGTTCTAAAAAGAGTTTTGTTTTTCATTTAAAATGTAATGTAATTTCCGTAAAAGTTACCCTACTGGACATCACCGGGAAGATCCGTGACATTCTGCGAACGACCGCAAGCTATGTATATGCAAATCTATGTTGACAAAATGCTTAAAGCTTTATGATGTTTGCCTGGTTTTCCCTTTAACTCATACATGCACTGGATGGCTCCATATTGTAACTCAGTTAACACAAACAATGCCAGGGTTAGGATTTTATTTTTTCCCCGGCCGACGTTGTATAGAAGAAGTGAACTGTATGGATATCCCCTTTTAAGGTGGTCTGAATTAAATTCCGTGACATTTAAAAAAAATACTGGCGAATATCCCTAGAACTTGGACTAAGAGAAGCAGGTATTAAAGAAAGGGTGTGTTTTTTAATGCACACGTGAAGAATTGACCTTAGAAACAATGTTCCAACCATACGTTACGGCGTTCCTGAAGCTTACTTACTTGTTGCCGAGCAAAGCTCCACTTTTCCAAGAGTACAACACTGCGGGGTGATGACCATCGTTGTTGCATTTTAGACACATAAACAAACCCATGCACCAGACACACCGACCGGAGGGGAGGCTTCCATCCTTTTATGTTTATGCATATCGGAGTGAAATTCTAAACACTATTCTGTTTGCATTCCGACAGCCTCCATCCAGCCGGAGCAAAACGTGTGGCCACAGCCCGTTTTTCCGGACGATGGACGCCAACAGCACACAAACATGCTCCGACACGTACACACACATATATAGAAACGCATGCACACACATAATCTATAAACCATTAATCACATGATTGCAGAACTGTCAGTTTTAGCACTATACCATATATGACTTTTGAATACAACCCCTGCCCCCTCCCTCCCTGGGTTTGGAGTCCTTCACAGAGGAGTCCTTTTCCAAAGTTTGTTTAAACACTTTGGCGGGGAACAGGGCTGGAACAGGGCAGCAGAAGGGTAATCCTATGCACACGCAATGAATTGTTTGTTGAGCTTCCAGACCGGTTCCAGGGTATCAAAGCGATCATTCACGAGAGAGAGACGGTTATTTGAGAGGAGTGCAGAAGCAGTGTGACACTGGGTGTTCAGAACAGGACAGGATATTTGATATTTTGCTCCTGATGGAAACCGATCGTTTGACGTTTGTTTGAGCAGGTATGTGTCACTTTGTGAAGCATTAGCTTGGGATCATCGGTATTGCAATTGAATGTGGAGTAGCTGTGAGCAAAACAGGATGGTCTTTTAAAATAAAAATGACACTGAATGGATAAGATAGCAAAAACTAAACTTAAACAGATATAATGCAATTAAAGTCAAATTAAATAAGCTCTACATAAAAAAAAGTTGTCCTCAAAAATAGATAAGAAACATACCCCTTTTCCACTGTAAAAATAATAATTTGACAAAAATAATCATAACCAAATAATCCACTGAAATGTTCAGTAACAAAATAACAAACAATCTCCTGTAATTTTCTCACCAAGGCTCATTCGTACTTCCGTTACATTAACACGCCCACAAATGACCAACAAAAGTCACGTTAAAAGTTTAAATCTTCCACGCCAGAACGCGTCCAGAACAGATGGCTCCTGGCCCAGCCTGCATGCGCTCATTATTTATTGTAATGCGTTTAACAATAATGATAAATAGTGCTTCCAGGACTTCCAGGAAAAAGGTTTGCGCGTACCTCCAAGTTGAGCTGAGCAACGTTTCGCCCGGGCTAATATTTCACGCCCACGTTCCACCACCCGGCGCGTAGCAGGTTCCTTCAAACTGTTGTTCTGAGGCCCAGATTCACCACCCACCGAATGACTTCCAGGAAGGCAGGCAGCGCCCTAAGAGAACCAAGAGAGCAGTGGAAATGTTTGGCCAGATAATGGTACGAGCTTAAATTTAATGCCTCGCGATTATTGCACCAGCCCCTTCACGGGACCCAGGCACTCCAGGTCACTTTACGGAACCCGACCATGGGAAGTTGGCTACCTCCGCGCTGGCCATCACGGCCGCGCTAGAGCAGCTCAAAACACGCTCGCAAAGGCCATTAAGGGCAAGTGCTCCCGCCGGGGTTGCCAGGGACATAAGCTTAATTCATTATATTTATTTATTTTTTTTTGCTTGCTTTTGTTTGGCGAAAGAATTTGCCTTCCATATGGCGTGTTTCTGTAAGCAGTTTTTTTTTCTTGTGTTAAAATCGTGTACCTGTAGCTAATAAATCATTGTACTTGCAATTTAAATGAACAATTGCAAATCTGTCATGTAACTTAATATGCTCTTAACAATTTCGAACAAATAATGACGAAATGCACTACGGCAGCCAATACCAGCATATTAACCTTGGCTCTCAGATGGGCTTTACCAGTCCCGGGAACTGAACCTCCAAGCTTAACTCCTCTTTCTCACAAATTCCTGTGCAAGCTTCTAAATATAGTCCACACGGCTCCATCATCGGACTCCAGTGGAATTTTAACCGAGTTGCATCGTTTTTTTAATGCGTGGTATACAATTGGTTGTAATTTTGTTATGTGAATTATATTTCGGGTATAAGCCTCTTCCTGTAAGACTCGTCGTGTTCATAAAAATGGTATTAGAAAAATAAACTGGGGTTAAAAATGTTCAAATAAGTGAAACATTTTTCTGTAATTATGCCGTTGCAAATATTTTTTGAAGTTAAGAAAATCTAATAAGCCTCGACTCTTTACAAAGTAAAGAGGGGGTGGGGGGGAGGTATATTGTTGGGAAGATTACTGCCAACTTCCTTCTTTTCTAAACGGCCAGGACAACTACGTTAAGTTATCCGCAAAGCTGTTTTTTGAAGTGATTTTTGTGCAGCTTTCAAAATATTGCTTTCTGATCTTTAATGATCTCTAAGACTCAATTTAAAATCTATAAGCAGGAGGGATTTACAGGTTGCCAGATTAATCTGGGAATGCCAGATTTTTCAAGTGCCCAACAGAAACCAGACAAACCACTCAATTCCAGATTTCAACAGATTTTGCCGAATTTCTAGTGAACGATAGTAATAATGTACCTAATTATTCAAAAGTAAGGTTATATTTTTAAATGTTTTATATTTAAATGTGCAAATATAACAAAAGATTTCAGTTAAAATTGAAGATTTTATTCTAAAATGTTCAAAAAAGTGAAACATGTTTAGACACATTGCCAATCTTCAAAAAAGTTACAGGTATTTTTTCGATGAGATGTTCCGCAGAATAATCAAGATGATGTTTTTTTAGACTCCTTTCACCGCTCTTTCGTGGGCGATAGAGAAGAGCCATGTTCCCTTCCGATTTTTTCTCTTGATTAGCGTAAAAAGATTTTCTTTTCGTGATATTTTTTCCATCGTTGCCTGTAAGTTTGGGTTTGATTTCTTTTGATATAATTTACAGAGCTGAAAAAGGCATCTTGTGACCAAAGTTCGGTGGGTAATTCTCCGCCAACTCACACAGCAGTTGCCCCGACCCCTCTTCGATTTGCGTGAAACTTTGTCCTAAGGGGTAACTTTTGTCCCTGATCACGAATCCGAGGTCCATTTTTTGATATCTCGTGACGGAGGGGCGGTACGACCCCTTCCATTTTTGCACATGCGAAAAAAGAGGTGTTTTTCAATAATTTGCAGCCTGAAACGGTGATGAGATAGAAATTTGGTGTCAAAGGGACTTTTATGTAAAATTAGACGCCCGATTTGATGGCGTACTCAGAATTCCGAAAAAACGTATTTTTCATCGAAAAAAACACTAAAAAAGTTTTAAAAATTCTCCCATTTTCCGTTACTCGACTGTAAAAAATTTTGGAACATGTCATTTTATGGGAAATTTAATGTACTTTTCGAATCTACATTGTCCCAGAAGGGTCATTTTTTTCATTTAGAACAAAATTTTTCATTTTAAAATTTCGTGTTTTTTCTAACTTTGCAGGGTTATTTTTTAGAGTGTAACAGTGTTCTACAAAGTTGTAGAGCAGACAATTACAATAATTTTGATATATATACATAAGGGGTTTGCTTATAAACATCACAAGTTATCACGATTTTACGAAAAAAAGTTTCAAAAAAGTTGGTCGTCATCGATCATGGCCGTTCATGGTCACCCGCGACAGACACGGACGACGAAACAAAGAGAAACGCAAAAAGTAACTTTTTCAAAACTTTTTTTCGTAAAATCGCGATAACTTGTGATGTTTATAAGCAAACCCCTTATGTCTATATATCAAAATTTTTGTAATTGTCTGTTCTACAACTTTGTAGAACATTGTTACACTCTAAAAAATAACCCTGCAAAGTTAGAAAAAACACGAAATTTTAAAATGAAAAATTTTGTTCTAAATGAAAAAATGACCCTTCTGGGACAATGTAGATTCGAAAAGAACATTAAATTTCCCATAAAATGACATGTTCCAAAATTTTTTACAGTCGAGTAACGGAAAATGGGAGAATTTTTAAAACTTTTTTAGTGTTTTTTTCGATGAAAAATACGTTTTTTCGGAATTCTGAGTACGCCATCAAATCGGGCGTCTAATTTTACATAAAAGTCCCTTTGACACCAAATTTCTATCTCATCACCGTTTCAGGCTGCAAATTATTGAAAAACACCTCTTTTTTCGCATGTTCAAAAATGGAAGGGGTCGTACCGCCCCTCCGTCACGAGATATCAAAAAACGGACCTCGGATTCGTGATCAGGGACAAAAGTTACCCCTTAGGACAAAGTTTCACGCAAATCGAAGAGGGGTCGGGGCAACTTTTCCCGATTTCGTGTGAGTTGGTAGAGAATTACCCCGGTATTATACAAAATCTGGCACCGGTGCTAGGTTTTCTTTTCTATTGGAGTAAAATAATTATTTTAGAAAAAAAATAACTAAATATTTTGATGCACAATTAAACGTAAAGTACTTTTTAAGGTCGTATGCGGTGTATACCACGGGTTTCCTATGCTGATCTATAGAAAAGTAAGCGAAAAGTGATGCATTCTCACTTTATTTTTTTTTTGTAATAATTTTTAAAAGTAACTATTGTATTTGAAAGCAAAAGAAAGTCAACAAAAGAGGTACGATACTTTGAGAGATATAAAACTGCTTCCAAATTATAATTAAAAAAACCTAGCATAATTTATATTGAAACTAATTGATCAAGTTTGAACAAAAAATGCATGATAGCCAGCGATGGAAGAATCTTCATCATAAGTTGTTGATGCTTATCAAGAGAACATATTGGCAGAGAACAGGGCTCTCCTCTTTCGCGCACACTTTATGGTAATGTCACACGTCCAAAAATGACCTGTTACTTTTCGTAGATTATCCCTCTATAATCCAACCCCACCTTAAGACGGGCTTCGATTTAAAAATTTCGCCAAAAATCCCCTTTTAACCATTTTTTGATCTTTAAAAAACCATTGAAAAGAAGAACTCTTAAAATTTTAGAAAATTTATGGGTTGGAATTTTTTTTTTGTTTTATGTAACTTTGGCAATGATTTTATAAGTGTCATTTTTAAGAAATCAACTTTGGCTGTGTTTTTTATTAACATTTCCTATATTTTAAGTAAAAAGAAATATACAGTAATTTTTGTATTGCCTCAGACTATGCCTCTACGCATTTTTTTAACAATGGTGCCATTTTATAGCAGAAAATGTGAAAAAACAAGCAAAAAATTTTAAAAGTGACTGTAAAAACATATAAAAATTAGAAAGGTAAAATGTAATGATAGAAAGTGGCAGAATAGGTCAGATACTACAAAAAAAAACAAACATAAACTAAACAAGATACATGCAAATTAAAATACTTTAAATGAAACAAGAAAACATAAAACAATAGAAGAAATGTTTTTCGTAGAACAATTTTTTCGAAAAACCTGCCCCGGCAAAATCAAATGGCGTCTCGGGAGTCGCGAGGTGCGACGCATATCTTTTTTGCCGGGGACAATTTTTCGAAAAAATGGATACTCCATACTTCAATGTTATATGTACCAAAAGATGCACAAGGATCTGGCCTACACGCCAGTGATGTTTTTAGTAAACGCATTTGTGGCCAAAGTGCCTCAAAAATAGACATTTTTGAAAAAAAAAATACGTGTTAAATCCCATTTAAAATTGAAGGGCGAAGCGCCAGCTCCTGTTACGTCCAATTAAGCTCATATTTGGGATTTGGGCTCAGTATGCCCACCGGAACAAACCCCTGAATGCCCGCCAAAATTCAATTTTGTTACACCCTAGTGGGGATTCTTTCGGCGTGGTTCTCCTCTTCTCTCTTTCGCGACTAAAGAAAGAGCAACTGAATACAAGTCAGATTTTAGTGTAGCGCGAAACGTGAACTTTTGAAATATCAAAATTAATGAAAAACGGGTTACCCATACTTTTGTTAGTCCCATTCAAAATTTTTATTTCAAACTGGATACTATGATTCAAAGCTCAAATAAATAAACAAATGCTCATGAACTAAGGAATTAAAAAAAAACACCTTTAAAAATCGTTACATTCCTTTACATCATCTGTTTGAATTGTGAAATTTGCGCGCTTATTTATTTGAATTGAACATATCTGAATATTTTGTATAAAAAAATGTGTTATTTGGGTGAAGACTTACAATGTAATTAGGCCGTTGCAAATACTTTTCAAAGTTTAGATTTTTTTCAATTTTTGTGGAATTCCAATGTACAGTACCGCAAAAAAAAATCGGCGAAAAAAACCTCTTCAATACTTGGTTATTTTGAAAAATAATGATTGCAAATCAACTGGGCAGGTGTAAAATGCACTTTTAAACACTTTGTTTTCATTCAAATGTTGAAACCATGCCTTGTTATTTCAATTTTTATACTTTTTTATTTTGTTGCCCCCCCCCCCTCGACCTCGACTTCAAAAAATATTTGCAACGACCTCATTTGAAAAAAAAAAGTTGTTGATTTTGTGGAAAAAGTTTAGCTTTTTCTTACTATTTCTTCTATTCCAAAAGGTTTCGAGCTGCTGTATTATTAATTAGTAAGGTTGCATCCATAACCAATATCAAGCACGTCCCATCACTTAAGATAAACGGTTCCTTCAGTATGTTGCATTCAGCCCTCACCCAAAATCCTTCCACCACAGCCAGATAGGAAAAACTTTTTCCCTCAAAGCACGTGAACCACGTGTTTGCTCCCAGCATCCGAAGCGAATAAAACAATTAGAAAAGGAAAAAATGACGACGAGGCCGCGGCGGCCATGGTCATCGTCCAAAACTGCTGCGATGAACTTTCCGGGTCCTCATCGTAATAATTCAGCCCCATAATGAGTGAGCTGGAACATGAGTGGAATAGCAAATTTGGGTTTGCCAAGATAACGTTGGTTGATGCATGCGAGCCTCGGTGCGGTCATTCAAATAATTAAAACTCAACTTGGCGCGCCGTTTGCTTGGCCTGGCGTTACTCATAAATGATAACGTTCTCTTCTCGAGGGGGTAAGTACAAAGTTCACGGTTGGAGGTCGATGATTAATGCTTTTGGAGGGAGGGCGTTTCTCGCGCACAATCGGACCTCTAATTGATTCTCCAAGCGAAAACTCGCAATGGCAAATCAATTTTCGGGCTGGTTCGTTACGACCTCCAAACGAGTGTGCAAGTTATTGTGGCAAGTCATAAGAAATCATGACGAATCAAAAATGTGCTTTTTCATTACCCCTCCCCCGCGCCTGGTCAGAAGGTCGAAGAAAACTTTGCTCCAGAAGGTTGGAAAAGCGACAGGTGAAGCAAAAAAAAAGGGAGGGAAACCCATTTTTCTGCACGTGGCACTAGGGGTGGATGAAAGGTTCTGGTTCTAGCAGCAGCCATTTATCGATGTTTGTTTTGTCAGGTGTGGGTTGTTTGTGTAACTAGTTTGGGTAAACCTAGCATTACTACGTCTAATTCGGATACATCATCATCAGCTTAGGTGATGGAGCAGTTTTCTGCGGAGTACTTAATGGATAACAATCGATAAAAACAACATTAAAGGCTGAGCGTTGTGACGAGAATGTTAATAAAAATCTATGTAATTTAAAATCTAGTTTCCAACATATATGTTATTAATAAATAGGCATAGAATTTCCTGCCATATTCTGCCATTAATTATTTTTTTTGAAAAATGCATAGACCTTGTTTTTATCTATTCTGAAAATTTGGCTAATTAGTAACAACCACAAAATTACCGCAATTTAATACGATTGAGCTTTAGCTTCACGGTATAAAGCTAAATAAACTCTCAAGAAAGCTTTGGCCTCCTCCCCCAAAAGTTCACACCCATGCCACCTGCCCACACAGTTTTCCCGGCAGTCGCCGGCAGCAATTCCACAATATCAACACAATAAACACACGCACAAACCAACTTGGCCCCCGCAGTCTTTGTCCTCGCAGGTCTCCGGTATCATTTCAGGTGCGTTGTGTTCCAGAGAATTCGCACGCGCCCCTCTCCAGAGCTAGTCGAGGGGAGGGGGTGGAAAAACAAACATACCCCCACTCAATGCTCCCCCACCGCCAGAAGATCCACTTCCGTCGTCACCGCGGCGGCGCCTGCTGTAAATAAATAGCCGTCGTAATTTCTTGTTCATGTTTTTATTACCGATTTTTTTGTTTTGTTTTGTAGCTCCTCTTTTGTTTTCCAAGGCCTTTTCCCGCCCAAAGTTCTCATTTTCATTTGGGAATGCCTACGGTGGAACGCGCGTCACTTGGAATGATCTTTTTATCAGCCAATTTGCATATTACAGAGGACACGCGACCGAACCGGAACCGGAATTTCCAGAAATGGGAAGACGACTTCGACGGGACTCTACAATCAGATTTACGCGGCAGGACTTACGGCAGGACACTCCGAGACAGAGAGAGGCTGCTGGGCCAGTTTCAATTGCGAGCAACAGCAACATCGCAGATGAGAGATTCATGATGAATAATTTTACGCGTGAGTTGTTTTTGATTACGGC